>NC_092177.1:35591267-35905156 GCF_045791955.1 Oncorhynchus clarkii lewisi | reverse complement strand
ACAATTCACTGTATCACAATTCCAGTGGGTCAGAAGTTTACATACACAAAGTTGACTGTGCCTTTAAACAGCTTGGAAAATTCCAGAAAATGATGTCATGTCTTTAGAAGCTTCTGATAGGCTAATTTACATAATTTGAGTCAATTGGAGGTGTACCTTTGGATGTATTTCAAGGCCTACCTTCAAACTCAGGGCCTCTGCTTGTTTGGAGGAAAAAGGGGGACGCTTTGAAGCCGAAAAACACCATCCCAACCGTGAAGCACGGGGGTGGCAGCATCATGTTGTGGGGGTGCTTTACTGCAGGAGGGACTGGTGCATTTCACAAAATAGATAGCATCATGAGGAAGGACAATTAGGTGGATATATTGAAGCAACATCTCAAAACATCAGTAAGGAAGTTCTTAGGGCTAGGCCCCTTTTTTCTCAAATTCCGCCTGAATGACATGCCCAAAGTAAACTGCCTGTTGCTCAGGCCCTGAAGCCAGGATATGCATATAATTGGTACCATTAGAAAGAAAACACTAACGTTTGTAGAAATGTTAAATGTTAAATAATTTAGGAGAATATAACACAATAGATATGGTAGGAGAAAATCCAAAGAAAAGCCAACCAGAATTATTTTTGTTTGAGAGACCATCCTCTAGGAATGGCAAGTATAAGGTCATACTGAGAATTAGCTCCCTGGATGCAATTATTATGGCTTCCAAAGGGTGTCAACAGTCTATGTCAAGGTTTCAGGCTTGTAACATCAAAAATATATGAGAAATATCAGTTTTAGTACAGGGACACAGTCTTGGAAATTTGTGTTTGCGCGCGATATGAAGACAGGACGCACCTGCTAAAATTGGTTTCCTATTGAACATACTTTTTTCCGTAAGAAATATTATAGTTTGATTACATTTTAGGATATCTGAGGAGTAGATAGAAATGTATTTTGACTTGTTGAAACAAGTTTAGATGTAGATTTTTGGATTCCTTTCTCTGCATGTTGAACGAGTGGATTACTCAAATCGATGGCGCTAACTAAACAGACTTTTGGGGATATAAAGAAGGATTTTACCTAACAAACAATACATGTTATAGCTGGGACCCTTTGGATGCAAATCAGTGGAAGATTTTCCAAAATTAAGTGAATATTTAATCGCTATTTGTAATGAAACCTGTGCCGGTGGAAAAATATTTTGATGTGGTGCGCCGTCCTCAAACAATTACATGGCATGTTTTCGCTGTAATAGCTACTGTAAATTAGACAGTGGAGTTAGATTAACAAGAATGTAAGCTTTCAACCGATTTAAGACACATATGTACCTAAATGTTTAATATCCGTAATGTTTATGATTATTTATTTGAATTGCCCGCCCTCCAGTTTCACCGGAAGTTGTCCCACTAGCGGCGACGCCTAGGCTTAGATTAATGAATTACCGTTTCCTGAATTAACTCAAGAATATCAGAATCTCGATTTCACTGAAGTCAATCATTTTCTCATATCAGTCTCATTCTGAACATCACATAATCCGTTAAATCTGCCCATGGATCTCACTAATCATTCTGTACCACACAAATTGAGCTGATTATTTATTTCCTAACAAGCTAAATGATATAAAATGACATAATATACACACACATACATATACACACACAGTCTGTGTCCCGTTGCAGATGTGGTCCGTTTTAGTCTAATATGTTAACTTTTAACTCACATACTTTACACCCTCAGGTCAAAAGGGGGCATTTCCGTATTTATGACATGCTCTCTGGGTTCCCTGGGGCATAGCTCGTTACGAGATAAGGTATTAGAATTGACTATGATCTCATTTAGGCAACCAAAATCACAGTCTTATCGTCACAAAAATATCTCTTTAAAACTTGTTATGGCTTGGGGGCAGTATTTCAACATCTGGATGAGATGCGTGCCCAAAGTAAACTTCCTGTTACTCAGGACCAGAAGCTAGGGTATGCATATAATTGGTAGATTTGGATAGAAACACTCTAAAATATTGTCTGTGAGTATAACAGAACTGATAGGGCAGGCAAAACCTGAGGAAAATCCATCCAGGAAGTGGGATTTTTTGAAGTGGGTAGTTTTCAATTGAATGACTATAGAGTATCTAAATGGCTAGAACCCAGTTTGCAGTTCCCATGGCTTCCACTAGATGTCAACAGTCTTTAGACATTGTTTCAGGCTTGTTTTCTGAAAAATGAAGAAAAATGAGACCATTTTGTCAGTGGACTGTAGAATCAAGCAGAGATGGTTTGCGAGCCCTTAGTTGGTTTTCCTTTATATTGAATACGCTATTGTCTGGTTGAAAAATTATAAATTATTTAGACAATAGACAACCTGAGGATTAATTATAGACATCGTTTGACATGTTTCGACGAACTTTCCCGTTTCTATTATGATGTATTCGTCTGCATGTTTTGACCACCTTTGAGCCTGTGGATTACTGAACAAAACGCTCCAACAAAACTGAGTTTTTGGGATATAAAGAGGGACTTTATCGAACAAAACAAACATTTATTGTGTAGCCGGGACTCGTGACTGTAACCAGATGAAGATCTTCAAAGGTAAGATTAATTTTAAATTGTCCTCGGGTTTTCGCCTGCCATATCAGTTCTGTTATACTCACAGACATTATTTTACAGACACTTTAGAATGTTTTCTATCCAATACTACCAATGATATGCATATCCTAGCTTCTGGGCCTGAGTAATAGGCAGTTTACTTTGGGAAACTCATTCATCCAAACTTCCGAATACTGCCCCCAAGCCTGAAGAAGTTAAACAAACTTTTCCCGTGGTGCCCCAGGTTACTAATGAGTTAATTGTTACATGATTAATTTAATCCCGTAATAATTAAATATAGTTAATTGTTCGATAATAGCATGTCATCACATTAATGATAGTCACGTCACAACATTTTGTAGCCCCATGTGAGTAATATAAGATAAAACTATGCCTCACAGTTGAATTCAGTTCATAGGAATTGTGTAACAAGATACTTCATGAAAAATATCGGCGAAAGGTTGAACGTTAGACGTCACTTAGTTAACTAGCTCTCTTGTTGTCCCTTGGAAAATTGAAGTCCCTCCTGGGACTCCCGTTTGAGTTCATCTTTCTGCGATCAGTGACCCCTGGTGGTGAAGAATCGCAAGTAAAGAAAAATATATATATATTACATGTGACACCACTCGTTCTCTAACACCTATTACTACAATTGTACGCTGTAGGGTGTCCAAACAATTGCAACTGATGGGATATCATTGTCTTGTTCAATTTAATAAATAAGTTAAATTATCAAACTTACCTTTTCAGGATGTTTATTGGGATAATACATAAATTGATTTGTTCCAACCAATGAGACATTGTTAGACTTTTCCACATTATTAACCTAAAAATAGCTGTAACGGCAGATGTCCTCTTCGTCTGAAGGAGTAAGGATCGGACCAAGATGCAGCGTGGTAAGTGTTCATGACGATTTATAAAAAAACAAACTGAACACTGAAATCCAAAACAACAAACGATGTGATGAAAATGAAAACCGAAACAGTACCCTGTGTATCAAACACTCACACGGAAAACAAACACCCACAAACCAACAGTGAAATCCAGGCTACCTAAGTATGATTCTCAATCAGAGACAACTAACGACACCTGCCTCTGATTGAGAACCAGGCTGAACGACACCATAAAGAGACATTGTAGGAGAGGGTGAAACAGAGCGATCTACAAACATATGGCATTTACAGAGAGATTGAGCTCTAGAGCATACAACTGACAGGGTTTTTAAACCAAGGGAAAGGAACTGTGATTGGGTAGGAAACAGGAGGAGGTGTGTCTTCTGATTGATGATTGATTGGTGACTGATTGGGGAGTTATGATTTTCACCTGTGAGGGGAGAAGGAGAGAAAATAAAACAGGATACATACACACACACCCACAGGATACCTGTATCCATAACACACCCCCAAAGGTGCGGAATCCGGCCGCAAAACCTGAACCTATACGGGAGGGTCTGGGTGGGCGTCTGTCCGCGTTGGCGGCTCTGGTGCGGGACGTGGAGTCCACTTCTCCATAGTTTTAGTGCGCCTCTTAGCCCGCCTACGTGGCCTCTTTAGAGCGGCGACCCTCGCCGCCGATCTTGGACTGGGGACCCACTACACGGGTCCCGAATGGACGGGAGACTCTGGCAGCGCCGGACAGGCGGGAGACTCCGGCAGCTCCGGAGTGAAGGGCGATTCCGGCATCGCCGACGTGACAGGCGGCTCTGGCATCTCCTGGCTGGCTGACGGCTCCGGCAGCCCCTGGCTGGCTGACGGCTCTGGCAGGTCCTGGCTGGCTGACGGCTCTGGCAGCTCCTGGCTGGCTGACGGCTCTGGCAGCTCCTGGCTGGCAGAAGACGGAGAGACAGCCTGGTGCGGGGGGGCTGCCACCGGAGGGCTGATGCATGGAGGTGGCACTGGATAGACCGGACCGTGCAGGCGCACTGGAGCTCTTGAGCACAGAGCCCGCCCAACCTTACCTGGTTGAATGCTCCCGGTAGCCAGGCCAGTGCGGCGAGGTGGAATAGCCCGCACTGGGCTGTGCTGGCGAACCGGGGACACCATGCGTAAGGCTTGTGCCATGTACGCCGGCCCGAGGAGACGCACTGGAGACCAGATGCGTAAAGCCGGCTTCATGGCACCTGGCTCGATGCCCACGGTGCCTGCCCGGTCCCTCTCTCTCTCCGGTAAGCTCTCCGGTAAGTTGGCTCAGGTCTCCTACCTGGCTTCACCACACTCCCTGTGTGCCTCCCCCAATACATTTGTGGGGCTGCCTCTCGGGCTTCCAGCCGTGCTCCATGCTGCCTCCTCATACCAGCGCCTCTCTGCCTTCGCTGCCCATTACCACGCCGCTTGGTCCTTTTGTGTTGGGTTTTTCTGTTACGGCAGATTTCCTCTTCGTCTGAAGAGGAGTATGGATTGGACCAAGATGCAGCGCGGTAAGTGTTCATGACGATTTATTAAAAACGAACTGAACACTGAAATACAAAACAACAAACGATGTGATGAAAGTGAAAACCGAAACAGTACCCTGTGTATCAAACACTCACACGGAAAACAAACACCCACAAACCAACAGTGAAATCCAGGCTACCTAAGTATGATTCTCAATCAGAGACAACTAACGACACCTGCCTCTGATTGAGAACCATACTAGGCTGAACACAAAAACCAACATAGAAAGACAAACAGACGGCCCACCCAAACTCACGCCCTGACCATACTAAAACAAAGAATAAAATAACAGAACTATGGTCAGAATGTGACAATAGCAACGCTTTCAGGTTAGTTCAAGTTTAATTCCCAAATAGCCTTTACAGGTTTGATTAGTCATTAACATTGATGAATCAATTAAATTTGCTTTTCCACATTACTGATCTGGTATTGTTGGAAGTCCCGCCTTTGCTGGAATCTAGTGTGACTTCAGCTTTCAGGGATAAGTGAACAATGGTGGTGATGAATCACAAGTAATTAAAAAATATATATATATTATTTATTGTGAAAGCAACCGTATGCTCACTTTTGTTACAACGGGGTACACTGTACGGTATGCAACCAATTCCAACTGATTGGATATCACAGGTCTTGTGAAGGTTCTCTCCAGTTTGGCCCTAAACTATGCCCACCAGCAGAGATGGACGGTGGTCCAATACCTCAGCGCCCAGCAGTGGCACGAGCAAGAAGCTGTGGAGATGGGACAGGGACATGTGGAAAGAACCAGGAAGTTGACGATAAAAGCCGACAAAGACAAGCTACTGCTAGCCAAGGAACTGCGTTTGAGAACAGATCAATTGAAAGATCTGGCTAACACTTATGACAAAGAACGTGAACAAACTCTTGACCAAGTCCATATTCTACAGGAACAACTAATTTTAGCTAAAAATAAATATGATGAAGTCCACACAAACTAGAAGAATCTGACGAGCTAGCTAGAAACCGGAGCAAGCAACTTGATGCCCCGCAAACAGTTTTGAATGAAACCACTCAAAGCAATAATGTTGTATTCCCAAAGCTGCAGACCAAAGATGATCAGTTAACTTCTTCGATATAGGGGCCACTCTTTTAATTTTTGGATAAAAAAACGTTCCCGTTTTAAACAAGATATTTTGTCACGAAAAGATGCTCGACTATACATATAATTGACAGCTTTGGAAAGAAAACACTCTGACGTTTCCAAAACTGCAAAGATATTATCTGTGAGTGCCACAGAACTGATGCTACAGGCGAAACCAAGATGAAATTTCAAACAGGAAATGCCCCAGATTCTGAAGGCGCTGTGTTCCAATGTCTCCTTATATGGCTGTGAATGCGCAAGGAATGAGCCTACACTTTCTGTCGTTTCCCCAAGGTGTCTGCAGCATTGTGACGTATTTGTAGGCATATCATTGGAAGATTGACCATAAGAGACTACATTTACCAGGTGCTCGCTTGGTGTCCTCCGTTGCAATTGTTGCGTAATCTCCAGCTGCGTGCATTTTTCCATTTGCTTCAGAGGAGAAACCCAACTGCCACGAATGACTTATCATCGAATAGATATGTGAAAAACACCTTGAGGATTGATTCTAAACAACGTTTGCCATGTTTCTGTCGATATTATGGAGTTAATTTGGAAAAAAGTTTGGCGTTGTAATGACTGAATTTTCGGGTTTTTTTCTTAGCCAAACGTGATGAACAAAACGGAGCGATTTCTCCTACACAAATAATATTTTTGGAAAATCTGAACATTTGCTATCTAACTGAGATTCTCCTCATTGAAAACATCCGAAGTTCTTCAAAGGTAAATGATTTTATTTGAATGCTTTTCTTGTTTTTGTGAAAATGTTGCCTGCAGAATGCTAGGCTTAATGCTATGCTAGCTATCAATACTCTTACACAAATGCTTGTGTAGCTATGGTTGAAAAGCATATTTTGAAAATCTGAGATGACAGTGTTGTTAACAAAAGGCTAAGCTTGTGAGCCAATATATTTATTTCATTTAATTTGCGATTTTCATGAATAGTTAACGTTGCGTTATGCTAATGAGCTTGAGGCTATGATTACGCTCCCGGATACGGGATTGCTCGACGCAAGACGTTAATGAACACAATAACCAAGTTGGATGACAAAACAGCAGAACTCCTTGAGGTTGCTGATCTAATGAATAACGAAAAAGACCAGGTGGGTGGCCTCCCGGGTGGCGCAGAGACTGTGCTACTGTGCCACCAGAGATTCTGGGTTCTCGCCCAGGCTCTGTCGTATCCGGCCGCGACCGAGAGGTCCATTGGGCGACGCACAACTGGCATAGCGTCGTCCGGGTTAGGGAGGGATTGGCCGGTAGGGATATCCTTGTCTCATCGCGCACCAGCAACTCCTGTGGCGGGGCGGGCGCAGTGCCAGTTCCAGGAAAGCCAAACGACACTGCAAAGTTCTTAGCAGACACTCCGAGGGCACTCACCTCCTCCATGTAGGCCGTCTCATCGTTTTTGGTAATCAAGCCTACCACTGTATTGTCGTCTGCAAAATTGATGATTGAGTTGGAGGCGTGCATGGCCAGGCAGTCATGGGTGAACAGAAAGTACAGGGGAGGGCTGAGAACGCACCCTTGCTGGGCCCCAGTGTCGAGGATCAGCGGGTGGAGATGTTGTTTCCTACCCTCACCACCTGGGGGAGGCCCATCAGAAAGTCCAAGACCCAGTTGCACAGGGTGGGGTCGAGACCCAAGGTCTTGAGCTTAATGACGAGTTGGAGGGTACCATGGTGTTAAATGCTGAGCTGTGATCGATGAACAGCATTCTTAAATGGGTATTCCTCTAGGGCAGTGTGATTGCAACATGGAGTCGTTGTCAGATTTGCCGAAAGGAGGGCAAGGGAGGGCCTTGTATGCATCGTGGAAGTTAGAAAAGAAATGATCCAGAATTTTGCTAGCCCGATATGCTGATAAAATTTAGGGAACTTGTTTTCAGATTAGCCTTGTTAAAGCTTTATTGCTGGCAAAAGTGTCCATAACCAGAGGTAATTAAACTGTTCTGTGTTATTTTTCTCTCTTCCTCTCTGCCTGTCTTGTTGTACATGGAACCTGTCTTACATGCACAGTTTGGAGGAAGAAGGATACCTTGACCTTTTGAATTCTATCCACCTCTTCTTTGTGGGATATGTGTTCCTACCTCGTCTGCTGGCAGGTCTGCAGCATTTCACAGAGAGTTAGAATAATCACCCTCTAAGTACAGAGTAAAACCTGACACCTCACCAGCTGTGGAATATCAGAATGCTCCAAACACCTGTGCACATTTTTGTTTTTGCCTTAGCACTACACAGCTGATTCAAATGATCAAGTCATCATGAACAGTCTCTCTCCTTCGCTTCATCGCTCTGCCCTTTACCCCTAAATGTTCTAGATTATGTCAGCTGTGGTGGTGAACCCCTCCTGCATCTGAACTGGCTGACACAGAGGGCACAGCATGATCATAAGTGAGAGGTCACTTGGTCAGGTCAACAGGAAGTATTATTAAAGAGATGCTTTACATTGCAATACAGATAGAGATGTCGTAGTCCCAGAGTTAATGATCCAATGTCAGTTTTGCATTTCACCTCCTGATGATTATGATGACTGACCGTGTTAGAATAGAAAAACAAGGCTTAATCATGCTTTCTCTCTATCCATCTGTCTCTTGTCTGCAGGTATGTTTTGATGTGAAAGAGGAAGCAAGTCCCGTCATCGCCATCTCACCCAATCCGAAGATATCCTTCGTGCCAACTGGGGGCCCAAGGCTGGTTAGGAGACACTGCTAGAAACACTGTAATTGTGATGAACTGAGAGAATAATAGGGTAGCACTGTAATACATTAATCATATGCTGTCTGCCTCTGTTCTTACCTCTTTCCCTTTCTGTTTTCTACACCTCGCTCCCCACCTTGTCTTTCTTCCTCGTTTTATAATGCACACCATATGTGCATTGAAGTACAGATTGAACTTTTTTTTATAATATAATATTACAATTATCATAATGATAATGCATGTATTATGTATTTATAACATCTGGATAATGAACTTCTTTCAATAAAGCGTTTCTCCACTGGTTGAAATTAAGTATCTCATTGAAATACTATCCTGTGTCCTCAGATTAATGCAGATGAAGGGAGTTAGACATGCATAGTTTCTTTTCTGTATATATGAATTACAAATCAGCATTTACTTACAGTAAATCATGTTTCTAGTCTATTGCATAGTTACAATGTGTAATCATTGATGTCCCAGTAGCTGGAGTGGTAAACACTGTTGAAGTGTATAATTGTAATACATACATGCAGACACAGCATCATACAAAGAATGGAGTTTGATACACCTGGTATTGGATATGACTGAAAAAGAATGTCATAGAGATTCATACCTGAACATCACCTTTATTTGCCAAGGAAGAGTACATGATCAGTGGATATAATCAATGGACAGGCTACAATGTGAGGATCTCATGTGTGGCATTAACTACAGTACATGTATGTAGGACTTGCATCCTTGGCACAGTAAAGTTATTATATTCTACTCAATCCATAGGCTTCATTAATGCCACTCAGACTTGAAGTTGATACAACAACTATGATAGCTGAGGTTCATAGATTGGTATAAATATTAGTTCAGAACTTAACGTTTTAGGGTCCAAACATAGATCGCCTACATACTGTAGCTAGCTACACATCCATAGGCATACAGTTATTTTTATCCTCCACTACACAATAAACAAGTAAATATTTAGCTAGCTATGTTACTTCAGCTGCATTGCACGGACAGTTTACACAACTGTTCATTCAATTTGCAGTAAATGCTTTAGCTAGCTAGATTCTTATACATCCACTGTTTCCCAAGATGACAGCCTGGTTGGCTGGTTTTCCTAAAACATTAAACAACACGAATTCCAATGTCATACTGTATTCATGTCATAACATCAGATAGCTAGCTGGCTAATGTAAGCTATTCGTCAGTTACCTTGCTAAATCGCGATTTTCATAAATGAACTTTATGACAAAAAATATGCACAATCGTTTGTCTCTACATTATCTAACATATTCCTCTCAATTGCACAATTTTAGCTTGACACGTTATAATTACTTACATTTCTCATGAGAAGTGAGACTTGGTCACATCACTTCAACGAGATGGACCACATTCTTACCCAACTCGAGGCAGCCTAGGTGAAGTTGGCCATCAAGAAAGGACAATGGTGCAGGACCAAGGTAAACTACGTTGGACTCTGGTGGGTGCTGAGGGCATCCTGCAACAGTCTAACAGAATCCAAGCAGTCCGCAACATCAAAACACCTACAAATCTTCAAGAAGTGCACATTTTCTTTGGAGTATGTAATTACTCCAGTCAATTCATTGAAAACTATGCCGACTTCTTGAAGCCTTTGACCCGTCTTCTTTAGAAAGACCCCCGTTCGATTGGAAGGACACTCACGACGAAGCTGTGACGTCCTTGAAAAGCCTGCTTTGAGAGGCACCCTGCCTGGTGTACCCCAACAAAGACACATTCATTCCTGAATGGTAACCTGGTAGTAATGCAACACCAAGCCGAGTCCGTCATCACTTTGATGGCTTTCCTGTCTGATCCTGTCAATCACCCATTGTCTGAACGGGCATTGGCAGGCTCACACGATTTGCATTCGCAATAAGTATCTCCTCACAGCATATTCACAAAATGGGTGGAGTGCCTGCCCGCAACCAATGACACAGCGGAAACCAAGGCCATTATTTTGCTCAACCACATTTTCAGTCGTTTTGGCCTGCCAGAAGAAACTGTGGACAGCGACAGAGGAACCCACTTTTTGGCAGCTGTAATGACCGAACTGTGGCGGCTCCTGGGACTCAAAGCTAAACGTCACATCTCGTACCACCCTAAGAACTCTGGCAGGATAGAAAAGAGCAACCAGACGATCGTCAGAATCCTGAGGAAATATGTGGCAGCCAACCACAAAGATTGGGACATCAAACTCCCACTGGTACTGATGGCGATCAGAGCCACACACAATAGAAGAGGTGCAAGCCAGCACCGATGCAATATAAACCTAGCAAGTCAGAGGTACTTAGAAAATTCTTAAGTATCCTCAGCTGATCCCTTCCAGGAGATCAGTACATTGAACCTAACATCTTACCTTCTCTTCCCAACTACAAGATATAAGTTCCTTGTCACTGATGATATTGTCTCTCGCTGTGCTGTTTGAAATAGGACCTCTGAAAATTGTGTTGTGTCAAAACACTTTCTTTTTCAAAAACGAATAATTGAAATAATCAAACAATATCTCTAATTATGAGTTTTTGTAGGATGGTGTTCCTTTGGCTGATCCTGACACTCTGTGCCCAGGTCAAAACCAACACAGCAGGTGTGCTCACGAGTGGACTCCTTACGGGAATCGTTCTCTGCGATAATCCAGGACTCCTTATAACCAACTACAGAGTACACACACAGAGAGGGTGTACGTCCACCTAGATGCAGAGAACATGTACCTCCAACACATTCCACCTGCGGCGCATTTGAGTTGGGTCAGGGCTGACTTCACTACCCAGGCAGTTAAGCACACCCAGCTAGACACTGCCCATATATTGGCCCAACTCCAAAAGTTCACATTCACCCAGTCAGAACTACCGGATCCCAGGCGAGAAAAACGATTAGTCGGGGCACTTCTCTCAATATGTGCAGCCGTAGGGTCACTATTAGCTCTAGGTACCACAGCCGTCAACACAGTCAGTCTAGCCACAGTCAGTCTAGCCACAGTCAAGAGAAATGTTAGGGAGACTACTGAAGAGATGCCACTTATCCAGCAACGATGAAAGCACAGACACTCAGGTTGCAACATGTGGGAAAGTCTCTCCAGGATACTATTCTGGTGATGAACACACACGCAGCTCTTCTGAAAAAAACAACTCCTGTCTGTAGGAAAGCTAGTAGAGGTCATGAACTATGACTATGCCCATGTCCAATTGGTTCGATTGTTATTGGATGATTTTCTTAGTGTAGTTAGATATTCTATGTACCACTTGGCCATGAACAGAATCCCCTCATATCTAGTGCCCCTCTCAGTGATGCACAATATATTGACCTCAGCTACCACAACCACGATAAGGCCATTACAGTCACATTTGGTCTATAGGTCGGCAAGCCCAATACACGTTGATGTTGACCGTAATAAAGTGGGATTTTTACTGACACTGCCGGTTGTTGAACTGGAGAATATCTATGGTTTTAAAACAGTTCAAAATGTAGGATTTTGGCGCGATAGGACCCATGTGAAAATTGCCACACCCCCAGTCGTAGCTTATCAGGAACACAATCCAGATTTCTATCTCACCCATGTTAAAGTGTACTCTATCCAAAGACGTCCACTACCTCTGTCCTAGCAAACCATTCGCCAGGGATAACACTGAGCGTCTTTGTGGTCTTAAGCCTATCACCAGCGAAGAAAGCTGTAGAACCAAACTAACAGCAAGGGATGGGGTCACCACCACACAAGTGGAGGTTGTAGGGAATAAATGTTTGGTTGATACTCCGTTCGCATCCGCCACTATGACTTACGAACACCATGACTCAACCACCCAACTGAACCATCCCGCCCAGACTGTTTTTGTTAAGGTACCAGAGGGGGCGAATATCCACATAGACGCCCTCAATCTATACCATCTTCCCAACGACAGGATAAACACTGATATTGAAATGCCCAACGCTTTTGCTAAGCGTTCTCTTGAGTTACCGCAAGCCATTCAAAACCAAATCCAGTACGAGGGACCAATGACTGATGATCTTAGCATACTCAACAAAGTACTGTTAGTTGACTCGACTGACTACAAGCCAAAAGATTGGTCTGTCACCCGATCTTGGACTGTGCCGGACAGTATCCTGACTGTTACCATGATCCTTGGTCTTATTTCCCTTGGCGTATGCACCTACTACGCACACAGGCGCACACACGCAATGGAAGACCTAATGAGGTCTTATACTAGTGGGAAGGAAGCAATCATGATTTTTGGAAAGTTGACAATAGATCCTGAAACCCATTCAGGGGGTCCATCCACAGCATCCCCAGCCTCCTCTCCCGAATTTGCTATGTCAGCATCGTAATGTCCCCAATGTAAGCTTTGTCATTGAGGGTGTCATTTTTTCAAGTGCCTTTACTACCCCCCTTCAAGTAGGATCGCCTTAGATATGACATTAGAGACAAGGCCATGATAGAGTAATTTAGCCAACACCTTGGACGTACAGTATTCGGCCGAAAGCATTTGGCCCCCTTGAACTTTGCAACCTTTTGCCACATTTCAGGCTTCAAACATAAAGATATAAAACTGTATTTTTTTGTGAAGAATCAACAACAAGTGGGACGCAATCATGAAGTGGAACGACATTTATTGGATATTTAAAACTTTTTTAACAAATCAAAAACTGCAAAAATTGGGCGTGCTAAATTATTCAGCCCCTTTACTTTCAGTGCAGCAAACTCTCTCCAGAAGTTCAGTGAGGATCTCTGAATGATCCAATGTTGACCTAAATGACTAATGATGATAAATACAATCCACCTGTGTGTAATCAAGTCTCCATATAAATGCACCTGCACTGTGATAGTCTCAGAGGTCCGTTAAAAGCGCATAGAGCATCATGAAGAACAAGGAACACACCAGGCAGGTCCGAGATACTGTTGTGAAGAAGTTTAAAGCCGGATTTGGATACAAAAAGATTTCCCAAGCTTTAAACATCCCAAGGAGCACTGTGCAAGCGATAATATTGAAATGGAAGGAGTATCAGACCACTGCAAATCTACCAAGACCTGGCCGTCCCTCTAAACTTTCAGCTCATACAAGGAGAAGACTGATCAGAGATGCAGCCAAGAGGCCCATGATCACTCTGGATGAACTGCAGAGATCTACAGCTGAGGTGGGAGACTCTGTCCATAGGACAACAATCAGTCGTATATTGCACAAATCTGGCCTTTATGGAAGAGTGGCAAGAAGAAAGCCATTTCTTAAAGATATCCATAAAAAGTGTTGTTTAAAGTTTGCCACAAGCCACCTGGGAGACACACCAAACATGTGGAAGAAGGTGCTCTGGTCAGATGAAACCAAAATTGAACTTTTTGGCAACAATGCAAAATGTTATGTTTGGCGTAAAAGCAACACAGCTCATCACCCTGAACACACCATCCCCACTGTCAAACATGGTGGTGGCAGCATCATGGTTTGGGCCTGCTTTTCTTCTTCAGGGACAGGGAAGATGGTTAACATTGATGGGAAGATGGATGGAGCCAAATACAGGACCATTCTGGAAGAAAACCTGATGGAGTCTGCAAAAGACCTGAGACTGGGACGGATATTTGTCTTCCAACAAGACAATGATCCAAAACATAAAGCAAAATCTACAATGGAATGGTTCAAAAATAAACATATCCAGGTGTTAGAATGGCCAAGTCAAAGTCCAGACCTGAATCCAATCGAGAATCTGTGGAAAGAACTGAAAACTGCTGTTCACAAATTCTCTCCATCCAACCTCAGGAGGAATGGGAAAAAATTTCAGTCTCTCGATGTGCAAAACTGATAGACATACCCCAAGCGACTTACAGCTGTAATCGCAGCAAAAGGTGGCGCTACAAAGTATTAACTTAAGGGGGCTGAATAATTTTGCACGCCCAATTTTTCAGTTT
Source organism: Oncorhynchus clarkii lewisi (assembly GCF_045791955.1). Lineage (NCBI taxonomy): Eukaryota > Metazoa > Chordata > Actinopteri > Salmoniformes > Salmonidae > Oncorhynchus > Oncorhynchus clarkii. The sequence continues at coordinate 35,890,462 of NC_092177.1, read as the reverse complement.
TTGATTTGTTAAAAAAGTTTGAAATATCCAATAAATGTCGTTCCACTTCATGATTGTGTCCCACTTGTTGTTGATTCTTCACAAAACAATATAGCGTTATATCTTTATGTTTGAAGCCTGAAATGTGACAAAAGGTCGCAAAGTTCAAGGGGGGCGAATACTTTCGCAAGGCACTGTAAATATAGTAGGCCTAGCCTATAGAAAGCTGATCCTCCTCTTTTCTGTAGAGGCCATCCCTCTGTTTTATTGTGCAATTGCATGGCCTATTGAAATGTTGTGCAACGTTCTCAACGTGCTCTCATGAAGTGTCTGATTAGATTTTGCGAATACATTTTCATGGATGTCAGAGTGATTAGATGGACAATAGAGTGCTGAGTACCAGACAGTTAGCCAAGGGTGGCTACTTTGAAGAATCTGGGATATAAAAAACATTTATAATGACCATCAGCAGCATCAGAGCTTGGAGAAGCCTAATTACCGTGACTAAATAGTCACATGGAATTTGACTGCCTTCATGACTCGAGACAGCCGGTGTGGCAGTAATAACTCACCCCAACAGCCCTAGTCCAATGACATATTTAAAATAATCCATCTCCCTTGTGTATTTGCTTGGACAATTTGCACATTCGGGCCAAAATTATTCTTAATTAATATCATCACCTTTTTTTAGTTTCTTTGCCCATGGGAGAAGTATATTTTGCCTCCTCAGTCCTGTTTCAACACAACTTCATCTAAAATTGTTGAATGAGTTTCCTGTAAACAATAGATCATATTCCTTCTCTTTTAGCCAGGTAAATACTGATCATATTTTCTTATTATCTGCTAAGCCATTACAATTATAACTGTCTATACTTACTTCACCATTTACCATAATGAGATACACGTTTCAATTATACAGTATTTATCATAATATATCTTTGTAAACTTACCATTAAAACTACCATAATGATTGAGTGTCCATACTGTAAAACTGTACCATGATATTTGCATTGCTACTAAGTAAACCTCCAATTGTTCTCCACTATTCCAACCGTTAAAATCTCGCCACATCCCAAGTTGGGTTGTCATCCCAGTGACCGGTAGACAACCCTGTCCCCCCAGATCCCAGGGCCTCCAAGAAACCGGGACCCATCCTTCAAAAAGAGCACACAGTTCCACCCACCAAACAGAAGCAGATCAACCGCCAAAAGCATTTCCAACATCCTTACCTCGATTGTATTATAAACAGTTAGAATAAATATTTACACTACAGTTCAAAAGTTTGGGGTCATTTAGAAATGTCCTTGTTTTTTTTAAAGAAAATCGTATTTCTTGTCCATTAAAATAACATCAAATTATTTTAAAGGACTATTGTAGCTGGAAACTGCAGATTTGTTATGGAATTTGTTACTGTACATAGGCGTACAGAGGCCCATCATCAGCAACCATCACTCCTGTGGTCCAATGGCACATTGTGTTAGCTAATCCAAGTTTACCATTTTAAAAGGCTAATTGATCATTAGAAAAACATTTTGCAATTATGTTAGCAGAGCTGAAAACTGTTGATCTGATTAAAGAAGCAATAAAACGGGCCTTCTTTAGACTAGTTGAGTATCTGGAGCATCAGCATTTGTGGGTTCGATTACAGGCTCAAAATGGCCAGAAACAAAGACCTTTCTTCTGAAACTCGTCAGTCTATACTTGTTCTGAGAAATGAAGGCTATTTCATGCAATAAATTGCCAAGAAACTAAAGATCTCATACAACGCTGTTTACTACTCAAAAACAGAAGAGCGCAAACTGGCTCTAACCAGAATAGAAAAAGTAGAATAGAATACTACATTTAAAAAAAAACATAGCTGATATGGCTGACTTGCTGAAACAAATGTGGTTTAAATGAAAATTGAGATGTACAAACTATGGCATAAGGGGACGACAAGTGGATAAAAAGGCAATCTGTAATTTCGATTTGGACATTAGCGAGCTAGGACGTACATAGTCAATATAACTATTTGTTCAGCACTTTTGAAATGTACAGCGAGAGCATTCAGAACATGGGTCGTTCTTACAGTGTTCTCCCTGTACACAAAGTCAGAGTCGTAAGAAAAATCTACAGGGCATATAAGCAGACAATGAAAGCACTTAAACAGGGAGGTGGCACTGCGGTCCTTCATGGGAAAATGTTATGGAATTATGGTGCTTTCAAGACAACTTGGAACTCGAAAAAAAAACAAGTTTGAATCATGATTATAAAGGTGATCTTCAGGTCGGAGCTCTAGAATGAGGCCCGAGTTCCCGACTTACAATTCCGAGCTGGAGGACTGTTCAAAACGTATTTTCCCAGTCGGAGCTCATTTTTTCATAGTTCCCAGTTGTCTTGAACTCACTGAAGTCTGAGATTTCCCAGTTCTGAATCTACAGTTGTTTTGAGCACGGCAAAAGTATTGCTGGATTGAGCATGGCCAATGTTGAATGTTTATCCTGAAACAAAATATTAAACCTAGACTTGTAACACACCCACTCCACTGCATAACAGGCTAGTCATTGCTTTGCAATGTGTGCAGTTAGCCACAGATTCCTTCCAAACTACTCGTTGTTGAATTTGCGATTTCCAACTTGTGTAATGTTTAGGTCCAACGGCTAATGAGCACCGTTAAATTGTATCTATAAATTCTCATCAGTATTTCTCTTGATATGACAAGGATTGAAAAGGATTTGATAGCAGATTGTGGACTTGATTCATGATGATGACTGCTAGCTTGCAAGCTAAGATTTTGAGAGTATGATGTTGACATGATCAGTCCAATCAAAGCTATGGAAGATGACATAATTTTATCTGTGGCCAATGACCTTGAGCCTTCTTGGATGGGCATTTCTAATATAACTCTATGCCAGCAACCAAGGGGCTTGAATGTTCAAGCTCTACCCATAGATTTTGCTGTGACGTAGTGCCCCCATGAGTGACAGAACACTGAGCCAATCACGGCGCAACTGGAGAACATTACCAACCCCTACACTCCTTATTTTCCGCTGGCTTCCCCATCACCACAGAACGCACTGAGCTAGGCTGAAACAGCTGCATTTTAAAGATGCCTTACTTAATAAGAAAGCAATAAAGAGACCAAGTTTGTATGCGGCTTTATTAACTCAATTATATATATTTTTTTACATGACATTTTATGCCAACTGATATGTGACATGTATTAATGGGCACAAAAGCTAAACAGCTCAAAACTTTGCCCCACCTGCCCTTAATGATTGGTCGCCACTGAATTAACCAATGTCAAGTCCTAGCTGATAGAGCTCAGAACCACCCCCTTCCCCTGAAACACACACATGCTAGTCCCCCTTTGTGACCATTTTCCCAAACATCTCTGTTCAGTCAGACCTTTGAAAATGTTGTGCCACCAGGTCCACAATAATTTGCCTCCCCTCTGATAGATAAGGACTTATACTTAGTGCGGGGGTCGCTCATGTGGTTGTCTACTGTATAGGTTTGTGGACCGTTCCATCATGATAGGACAATAAATAACTAAAAATGTATATCCCATATCTACACAAAATTGAAAGTTCTCTGTCACAACTCCTGCTCTCAGACACACATGGGCTCTGGCATTTGAAATTGTTTTTCTTTTTCACTCACTTAACTCCACACTTGTCCAAACACAAAAACACCCGCACATATAGTGCCTTCTATTTCCTCTATTTTATGTATTTTTATCCCTACCATGTTGAATCTTACCTAATTCGAGCTTTTCAGTACTTTTGTGTTCCAGTTCCTTATATTTGAAGAAGTATTATTTCAATAATTGTCCTTTCTTCTACTTCTGTTTTCTTATCTATTTATAAATACTATAAATAAATAAGGGCACAAGGCGAGACCCAGATGAAGACATTGGAGGCAGTTGGTTTGAATCTTTGATATGTATTAATAATCCAAAAGGGGTAGGCAATAGAATGGTCGTGGACAGGCAAAAGGTCAAAACCGGTAAAAGGTCAAAACTGGTTCAGAGTCCAGGAAGTACAGTGTGGCAGGCAGAATGGTCAAGTACAGAGTCCAGACAACAGGCAAGGGTCAAAACCGGGAGGACTAGCAAAAGAGAATAGAAAAGGCAGGAGCACGGGAGAAACACGCTGGTTGACTTGGAACATACAAGACGAACTGGCACAGACGGGCAGAAAACACAGGTTTAAATACCCAGGGGACAAAGATGGGCGACACCTGGAGGGGGTGGAGATAAGCACAGGTGAAGCAGATCAAGGTGTGACAAAATATGAAGTCGAATTCTAATTATTTTACAACTTTCCCTTCTTGAATGGTATAATATATTTTATTTATTAATTGTTGTATTTTATTGTTTAACTTTTTTAAAATTATTTCAATCCCTACCATGGATAGTATTGGGTGTTCTATTATTCGACTCCTCTATGGAACTTTGTAAAAAGTAGACTCGCCATGGCATAGTCTTGGTGTCTCGGGACAATTGGTTATCAATATACAGTTTATCGACTACGAGGGCTACACGTTTCCCTTTTAATCTATTCACCTTGAGTGGGTACAGAACTTTGCGCCGTTCTGCAATTTCCTTCAGGAACTGATTATTTATGCATATATTTGTGCCAGCGAGTCTTTTACCCAGGCTGTTAACCAGTACTGTATCTTTAAAGAATGCAAATTTGGCAACAATTGTCACTTATATCTCTGTTTGAAACGGTGTACAAGTTCGAGTTTAATTTTGTCGACGGTATCGCCTGGGATCTGTAGAGCATCAAGAATACTTTCACCACATTTTCAGGGTCTTCACACTCTTTTTATTTCATACCACTAAGCACCAGATTTTCTCTCGTATAGATCTAGTTTGAATTTCAACTAAGGCTCAGAAACATGTTCTCCTTTTTAAGTTATTTATCGTTTGTTTCAGTCAAATTGACTCTACCTTTTAGCTTGTTTGTTTCTTTCACCATTGTCACAGCTTTTCTCACCTTCAACTTCTTCCTATCTTTACTAACTAGTTCAAGTATGCCCAGTTTATCATTTATCAACTTTAGCAAGTCGATTTCTACACTTACCATTCCCAGTGGTGAAAAGCATGAATCGCCTGTGTATGTCAAGGAGTCTCGTTTTCTTTTGGGGATTGGTTCTCCATGCTTACTCTCTGACATGTTTGGGTGATGATTGTATTGGTTGCTCAATTTCTCTAGCCTGATCATTTGTTTTGTGTTATGCAGATTGAAGTTTATTTCCCACGATTATGTGGGGTCAAGAGCTAATATTTAGTCAAACTTATAAATATTAAATATTACGTTCGCTAAGTGTGTTTTAAGACCATGTGTCGATACTGATAGGATCGAAATAAAATCACTGCTGCTCTGGGATCAGCTTTCTCCATTAAAATCGTACCTTGACATTAGAATTACTCCACAAGTTCATTTTAAATAAATGTAAGATGTTCGCCTACCGGGCTGCACCTTGGTCTCATTCCAACAACGGACGTAACAGCTTAACCAATAATAATGCACCAAATTACAGATTGGGCTCATCATTGCACACGTTGTCACACATCATGAAACACATTGAGGCAAAACATTACAGACAGTAGCCTAGTCGCAAAATAGAACTCACTTGATTAAACATCAAGAGATTCCAATATGATTGAAATAGGCAATATAGACCTTTTAAATGGAGTCATCTCAGTTTTCATTAGAAGCATAATTTTATCCTTCAGTTGTTTGTAACAATTACAAATACTTTGCCAACTTTGTATTTGAAGTCAACTTTGTTCTGAAGTTAGTGGCAGTCACAGTCAGACAAATAGCTTAAGCATCTTAATTCTATGTTGAGCGGAGATCTTCTGTGAAGAAAGTGACACGGTATTGGAAAAAAAGCATCTAAAAATGCCAGTAATGACAGTAATCCTCCAAAAAGACACTCATTAACTTTTTTCATTTCCATATGTACTATAAAGTGCCTCAGGTCTTGAAAAATAAATCATTGATTGAAAGTTACGGGATATCGGTGAGAAAAATGCTGTGGTCACGACTACAGCGGTGTCAGTGCAAGGAGTGGAGCTTACTCTAGTGTTCAAAAGCGCATATCAGACCGAGAGCCTAATGCTTTGTTCTTAGGTAGGTCTTTATTAGTTTTAGTTTAGAAAACGACGTCTCCGCTGAAGTGACAGTTACAGGAATGGTTAAATCCACTTCAATCAGTGTAGATGAAGGTGAGGAGACAGGGTAACGGAGGATTGTTAATCCTTGAGACAATTGAGACATGAATTGTATATGTGTGCCAATGACCAAGAACAGGGTACGGTAGTAGGTGCCAGGTGCATCAGTTTGAGTATGTCAAGAACTGCTACACTGCTGGGATTATCATGTGTATCATGAATGGTCCACCACCCAAAGGACATCCAGCCAACTTTACACAACTGTGGGAAGCATTAGTCAACATGGGACAGCATCCCTGTGGAACGCTTTCAACACCTTGTAGTCCATGCCCAACCAATTGAGGCTGTTCTGAGGGCAAAAGGGCTGCAACTCAAGATTAGGAATGGGGTTCCTAATGTTTTGTCCACTCTGTGTATAATGTACAATGTCTCAGGAGGACTTCAGAAGACAAGGGGAGTCTCTCAAATGGGATTCAATTTACCTTGATTGCAGCTCATTTTGTGTACGTTATTAGACAGACAAAACCTGCTGAGTTCAACAATAAGTAGTGGCTTCATTTATCTTCAAGCCGACAAACTTTTTCCGCATTGTTAGGCTATTTGATGTGTAATTTTTATGAAACATTTATAAATAGCAGGTAAATAGCTAGACTGCATAATGAAACAATCCATAGTAAGCTATTGTTTTGAGGGTGGACTGGCTATATTATTTGGCATTAATAGACAATTCTTTACGCACAACAACTTTCTATTCAAGCTGGGAGAGAGCGTGAGGACAGCTCATGTCATGCAGGTTCAGGTAGGCTATACAGAACAGTTGTAAAATGTACTTAGTGTACTGTTGTATCGAAAATGTATTTTACAATCTGCAATGCTGGAATTTCCAACTTGAATTATACAACAAGTAATTACATTATTGCCGCCATCCAGCAGTCAAAACACTGGCAACCTTGCGACCCTGTGTATAGCTTTGTGACATGAGAAAATGACGACCAAATAGGCCTACCAATAAATCAATCTAATTACATCAGCTGATGTCACAAAGTGCTGTACAGAAACCCAGCCTAAAACCCCAAACATCAAGCAATGCAGGTGTAGAAGCACGGTGGCTAGGAAAAACTCCCTAGAAAGGTCAAAACCTAGGAAGAAACCTAGAGAGGAACCAGGCTATGAGGGGTGGCCAGTCCTCTTTTGGCTGTGCCGGGTGGAGATTATAACAGAACATGGCCAAGATGGGTCCAATAATAATAACCAAAAAATGGCAAAACGGAAGGTGGATACTGAGAACCGGGGGTTTCAAACAAGGTGGGAGTCGGAGTATATGTTCACGAAGGTAGCTGGAAAACCTGTGTGTCTTCTGTGTGGAGAAAGTGTGGCGGTACTGAAAGAGTATAATCTGAGACGACATTATGAAACGAAACACGCGGACACACACGCGGACGCAACTGTCAAGGCCAGTTTTATTTTGGCAGAAGAGATCGCTAAATCAGCCCGGCCATTTACGGAGGGGGATTTCATCAAAAACTGCATGATTAAAGTTTGTGACGAAGTTTGCCCAGAAAAAAGGCAACTCTTTTTAAATGTGAGTCTGAGCAGAAACACCATTGCCGAGAGAGTAGACCAGTTGTCCATCAATCTAAAAGAGCAGCTTGTGAAAAAGGGAAAAGATTTTATTGCATATTCCTTGGCTGTGGATGAGAGCACCGACATTTCTGACATTGCCCAGTTGTCAATTTTCATCCGCGGAGTGGACTCCAACCTAAGCGTGACAGAGGAGTTTTTGGCTTTACGTCCTATGCATGGCACAACTACGGGGCATGATTTGTATGAAGAGGTGTCAAGATGTGTAAATGAGATGGAGCTGCCTTGGGAAAAACTCGTGGGTTTGACAACCGACGGAGCACCTGCGATGTGTGGACACAGGAGCGGACTGGTGGCGAAGATACGGGAAAAGATGCAAGAGGAAAACGCGACAGGTGAGCTGACAGCTTATCATTGTATCATACACCAGGAAGCGTTGTGCGGTAAAGCCTTGAAAATGGAGCATGTAATGAGCATCATCACGCGCACAGTTAACTTTATCAGAGCCAAAGGTTTGAATCACCGCCAGTTCAAGGCATTTCTGACGGAGTTAGAAACGGAGCATGGTGATTTGCCTTATCACACAGAGGTGCGATGGCTAAGCCAGGGAAAGGTGCTTCAAAGATGTTTCGAGCTTCGTGAGGAGATTTGTCTGTTCTTGGACAGCAAAGGGAAAGACACAACACAACTCCGAGACGAAATGTTTCTGTGTGAAATGGCTTTTCTGTGTGACATTACGAGTCATCTGAATGCAATAAACTTGCAGCTGCAGGGTCGGGATCGTGTCATCTCTGATATGTACAGTACAGTGAAGGCATTTAAAACCAAACTGACTCTGTGGGAGACGCAGATGCGGAAAGAAAATTTGAGCCACTTTCCCAGCTGCCAGACCATGAAAGAGAAGCTCTCTACCAGTGCGTTCCCGAGCACACAGTTGGCTGATAAAATAGGTATGCTTGCCGCTGACTTTCGACGCCGATTTGCTGACTTTGAAGCACAAAAAAGCAGGTTGGAACTGCTCGGTAACCCATTTGCTGTTGACGTGGAAAGCTCACCACCAAACCTCCAAATGGAGTTGATTGACCTCCAATGCAATGATGCACTGAGGGCAAAATATGCGGCAGTGGGTGCTGCGGAGTTCGCCCGTTTCCTCCCCGGCACAATGCCCCAGCTGCGCATCCAGGCTGCTCAAACGTTGTCTATGTTTGGCAGCACATACCTGTGTGAACAACTGTTTTCTTTGATGAACCTGAACAAAACATCACACAGAAGTCGACTTACTGCTGAACACCTCCACTCAATTCTGAGGATTTCTTCAGCTCAGAGCCTTACCCCGAACATTGATGAACTTGTGGAAAAGATGGGACACCACCAAGTATCACCCTCAACCTCAAACAAGTGAACATTACTGTGCAATCACATATTTAGAGTTTTTACTCAGTTCAAGTTTAAAAGTTAAAATTTAATATTTGTTTTCACTGCATGTTACTTCTCCTTAAACAAAGTGTTGTTTTTGATTAATAGATTTTTGCACTTTATTTTTTTGTATTTCAATCCAATTATATTTTAAAAATATTTCAGTTGAGTGGATGATAGAAAATTGCTATTATTGTTTTTTCTTTGAAGTAAATTTAGCCCACTTTTGCTAAAATAGAAAATATAGTCTACTGATGGTGCCTTGAATACCGGTTTCTTTCATTTAATGTTCATGTTATGGGGATATTTATATAAAGGAAATTTGTCTTTTGTGTCTGTTGAAAATTAAAGATTACTGACAGAGCCATAAGAAAATATTGCTTTATTTATCTGATCATATTGTAATATATTTGTTAGGTTTTCAGTAGGTTCAATTAGGTTCACTAGACTATATGCGTCATTTAAAAATTTTTCAATGAACATTCGAACAGTCCGGCCCTCGTCTTGTAGCTGATTTTTTTATTTGGCCCTCCGTCCATTTGACTTTGACACCCCTGTTGTAGAGGGTGCAACAGGTCAGCACCTCAGGAGTACATGTCAGTTGGCTTTTCATAGCCGATCATTCACAGTATCTCTACCGCTCTTGCTGTCTCTAGAGAGTTGAAAACAGCAGGTCTGGGACAATGTTGCACATCCGGTGAACAGGTCAGGGTTGAAACTGGAGCAGCAAGTAGTCATGGGCCAGGTAGTCCTGAGGCATGGTCCTAGGGCTCAGGTCCTCCGAGAGAAAGAAAGAAAGGGAGAGAGAAAAAGAGAGAGAATTAGAGAGAGCGTACTTAAATTCACACAGGACACCGGCTAAGACAGGAGAAATATTCCAGATATAACAGACTGACCCTAGCCCCCCTCAACAACTATTGCAGCATAAATACTGGAGGCTGAGACAGGAGGTGTCGGGAGACACTGTGCTCCCGTCCGATGATACCCACGGACAGGGCCAAACAGGCAGGATATAACTCCACCCACTTTGCCAAAGCACAGCCCCCACACCACTAGAGGGATATCTTCAACCACCAACTAACTATCCTGAGACAAGGCCAAGTATAGCCCACAAAGATCTCCCCCATGGCACGAACCCAAGGGGGGGGGCGCCAACCCGGACAGGAAGATCACGTAAGTGACTCAACCCACTCAAGTAACGCACCCCTGCTAGGGACGGCATGGAAGAGCACCAGTAAGCCAGTGACTCAGGCCCTGTAATAGGGCTTGAGGAAGAGAATCCCAGTGGAGGGGAACCAGCCAGGCAGAGACAGCAAGGGAGGTTCGTTGCTCCAGTGCCTTTCTGTTCACCTTCACACTCCTGGGCCAGACTACACTCAATCATAGGTCCTACTGAAGAGAGGAGTCTTCAATAAAGACGTAAAGGTTGAGACCGCGTCTGCATCTCTCACATGGGTAGGCAGACCATTCCATTAAAATGAAGCTCTATAGGAGAAAGCCCCGCCTCCAGCTGTTTGCTTAGATATAAGGACAGTAAGGAGGCCTGCGTCTTGTGACCACGATGTACGTGTAGGTATGTACGGCATGACCAAATCGGAAAGATAGGTAGGAGCAAGCCCATGTAATGCTTTGTAGGTTAGCAGTAAAACCTTGAAATCAGCCCTAGCCTTAACAGAAAGCCAGTGTGGAGAGGCTAGCACTGGAGTAATATGATTTTAAAAAATGTTGGTTCTAGTCAAGATTCTAGCAGCTGTGTTTAGCCCTAACTGAAGTTTATTCGTGCTTTATCCGGGTAGCTGGAAAGTAGAGCATTGCAGTGGTCTAACCTAGAAGTGACAAAAGCATGGATACATCTTTCTGCAGCATTTTTGGACAGAAAGTTTATGATATTTTCAATGTTATGTAGATGGAAAAAATGCTATCCTTGTAACAGTCTTGATATGTTCTTCAAAAGAATGATCAGGTTCCAGAGTAATGCCGAGGTCCTTCACAGTTTTATTTGAGACGACTGTACAACCATCAAGATGAATTGTCAGATTTAACAGAAGATCTCTTTGTTTCTTGGGACCTAGAACACTCATCTCTGTTTTGTCCGAGTTTAAAAGTAGAAAATAAACATTTATCCATTAGATAAAATAAAGCTATATGCTACATGCCCTGGCATCACAGAAAGCAAATCATCAATTTGATAGTCAGCCGCAAAGACATGTCGCAATTTCAGCACCATGGGCTATAGGAGTCCATAGTAGTAAATACTATGTTTATACTTTGTGAGTTTTATTTATTTTAGGGGCCAAACTCCGAACTTGCATGGGGGTCCAGAGAACCTGTGTTCCGCCAGTGGCCACATTACTAAGGAAGGCTCTGGGAAATTTCCCAGAGCCCCTCGTTTCCCAGAGCCGTTATAGCGGTAAGATCATCGTTAGAACCATCTTACGATTTATCTTTAGTAGACAATCTGTTTTCCAGAACCTTCATTCGTAACGTTGCTCTTAAAAACCTTTGAGCCAGACCACTCGTAGAGCAGCCAAAGTGCATCGTTAGATGTTTTTTTCCCTTCCGTGTCACTTTATTAACGGTAGATCTCCGTTAAACATATAATCAAGATGTTTAGGCTAGGTATATGTCTGAAATGTCCCCGCTGATGAACTTCAAAATGAAGTTGACTACAAACAAGGGAAAGATAAAAGGATGCTTCATATGAAAACCAAGATGACTGCATTACAAGATAAATAGGCTGCATAGGCCTGGAAAGTCACTTCAAAAAGTATTCAGACCCATTTACTTTTTCCACATTTTGTTACAGCCTTAATCATTACAGCCTTAATCTAAAATTGATTAAATATCTAAAACCCTCAGCAATCTATCCACAATACCCCATAATGAAAATGCAAAAACTGTTTTTTAGAGGTTTTTGCAAATGTATGACAAATAATAATCAGAAATACCTTATAAGTGCTCAGACCCTTTGCTATGAGACTCAAAATTGAGCTCAGGTGGATCCTGTTTCCATTGATCATCCTTGAGATGTTTCTACAACTTGGATAAATTCAATTGATTGGACATGATTTGGAAACAGGACACACCTGTCTATATAAGGTCCCACAGTTGACAGTGCATGTCAGTGCAAAAACCAAGCCATGAGGTCGAAGGAATAGACTGTAGAGCTCCGAGACATGATTGTGTCGAGGCACAGATCTGGGGAAGGGTACCAAAACATTTCTGCAGCATTGAAGGTCCCCAAGAACACAGTGGCCTCCATCATTCTTAAATGGAAGATGTTTGGAACCACCAAGACTCTTACTAGACTGGCCGCCCAGCCAAACTGAGCAATCAGCGGAGAAGGGCCTTGGTCAGGTAGGTGACCAAGAACCTAATGGTCACTCTGACAGAGCTCTAAAGTTTCTCTGTGAAGATGGGAGAACCTCCCAGAAGGACAGCCATCTCTGCAGGACTCCACCAATCAGGCTTTTATGGCCTGACGGCCAGACGGAATCCACTCCTCAGTAAAGACTATCAGACCATGAAAAACAAGATTCTCTAGTCTGATGAAACTAAGATTAAACTCTTTCGCCTAAATACCAAGCATCACGTCTGGAGGACAACTGGCACCATCCCTTCGGTGAATCATGGTGGTGGCAGCATCATGCTGTGGGGATGTTTTTCAGCAGCAGGGACTGGCATGCTAGTCAGGATTGAGGCAAAGATGAACTGAGCAAAGTACAGGGAAATCCTTGATCAAAACCTGCTCCAGAGAGCTCAGGACCTCAGACTGGGGCGAAGGTTCACCTTCCAACAGGACAACGACCCTAAGCACACAGCCAAGACAACGCAGCATTGGCTTCAGGACAAGTCTGGCCCAGCCAGAGCCCATACTTGAACCCAATCAAACATCTCTGGAGAGACCTGAAAATAGCTGTGCAGTGACGCTCCCCATCAAACCTGACAGAGCTTGAGAGGATCTGCAGAGAAGAATGGGAGAAACTCCCCAAATACAGGTGCGCCAAGCTTGTAGCGTCACAGCCAATAAGACTCGAGGCTGTAATCGCTGCCAAAGGTGCTTCAACAAAGTTCTGAGTAAAGTGTCTGAATACTTATGCAAATGTAATATTTCAGTTGTTGTTTTTTTATAATAAATTGTATAAAAATGTAAAAAAAAACTGTTTTTCCTTTGTCGTAATGGGGTATTGTGTGGATATTGATGAGGAGAAAAAATATTCAATCAATTTTAGGCTAAGGCTGTAACTTAACAAGATGTGGAAAAAGTCAAGCGGTCTGAATACTTTCCGAAGGCACTGTATTTCAATCATATTGAGTTTAATTTTGCCAGTCGACTCTAGTCAACATTTTGCCTCAATATGTTTCATGATGTTTAACAAGATGTGCGCAATATGCCCAATCTGTGATTTAGTGCATTATTATTGGGAAAGTATAATAAGCCTCCCACCTCAATATTTGCAGCCATATGTGGTAATTTCTCTCTAGGAGCTGATCCGTAGTCAATATTGTGGAATAATGTGGAATAATGTTAAGGTAAGATTTGAGTGGAGATGGCTGATCCGAGAGCAGCATTGCTTTTCTTTTGACCCTTTCAGTGTTGACACATAACGAACGTTCTCTCTACATGTTTGTTCCGGAAGCACTTAAAAAGTTGGCTCATAAAAAACCATGCAACCAGTACTATCATCATCACAATGTTTAAGTTACATGGGGAACAACTGAGAATCTAGGCCCTTACCCTTTTAATCTGTATTAGATGTAGATTATTGCATTGCAATATTAAACAGTTTCTCTCCAAAAAGTTTAACTTTCATGTTATCGTCTGGGGAGTTTCTATGCTTCTTGTATCTACGTATAACTTTTCTGTCACGGACAAAAAAGCACAACCCACATCCAATCCACAAGGTTCCTGTAATAATTTGCAAGAAATACAACTGTATAGTATAATAGACCCCATCCATTTGTGAGGGATGAGTCATGTTTTACTTTGCAATCACCTTATCCTTGGTGAGAAATAACATCTGCTTCTTTTCTGCCGAGCGATTTTCTAGGCATAGAAACGGAATACTAAAGTATGCCTCGCCATGGTCAATATTCAAGATGACAACCACACAAGTAATAACAAAACATCTCCCGAATTATTTTAGGGAATAGTTCAGTTCAAATTCCAACAACATGGGATGTCATCAGCATTCATCACCCCTCAAATGAGATGATATTACTGACAAACAAAAAGATAGAAGCACCTCCAGCTGACTAATGCCTCCCGTGCTCATCTCCTGTCTTCGCCACAATCTTCCCCGGGGAAGGGGGGGGGGGGATGTGGCGACACTCACCCTGCAGTTCTCTTCTCTCTCTCTCTTTCCTTACTCTTATTGCACTTGCTCCCTACAACAACGCAATATTATCTCTCGCTACAGGCCTCAATGCACAACTTCTAAATAATGAACAACGCTGGACAGAAGCCTGTGTGGCCACGGCTAATCCTGCTATTATTTCTGTTTCATTGTGCAAAGTGTTCATTACTTCCGTCTCCTCCAGCCCAGGGCGACCAGTATATATTTGTGTCGCTGCATTGTTTTGCTGCCATAAAGACCAGATTAGCAATCCCGTAGGTAAACTGGTACTGTGTGTATTCATGTGCTAGGCATGATTACGATACATTTCTTTCTTTTCATTTCCTTCTCAACCATCTTGTTTTTCAGATACAATAAACGGTGCATATTGAGAAAAGCCCACGTTTCATTTACAGACATGTTGTCATGGCACAGATATGCATGTCAACGTTTTCAAACGTTCTACTTCAGGTTCTTAACATTCAACTCAACTAAGGTGTCACTGTTTGCCGTCTGTTTGTCAGCAATCAGAGCTACAGTATATTGGATCGCACTGAGGGAAAGGGAACCCTTCAGAGAACAGTTTGCAGGGCCACATTTATTTCAGAAAGGAATCAGATTATATTTCTTTCTCTAGTGTGACTGTGATTTAGCATCTTCTTCATAGCTCTTTAGTAGGCCTTTGTTGTACAGGGTGATACCTGACTCATGGAGGGGAGAGATGACAGCTGAGTGTGAGTCAGCAGGTAAAAGAAAAGAGAGAGAGCAGGAGGAGTTCAATCACAATACACTGAGCCAACAAAACATTATGAACACCTGCTCTTTCCATGACATAGACTGGGAATCCAGGTGAAGTATGTGATCCCTTATTGATGTCAATTGTTAAATCCACTTCAATCAGTGTAGATGAAGGGGAGGAGACAGGTTAAATAAGTATTTTTAAGCCTTGAGACAACTGAGACATGGATTGTGTATGTGTGCCATTCAGAGGGTGATTAAGCAAGACAAAATATTAAAGTGCCTTTGAACAAGGTATGGTAGTAGGTGCAGGCGTACCGGTTTGTGTCAAGAACTGCAGCGCTGTAGGGTTTTTCATGCTCAACAGTTTCCTGTGTGTATCAAAAATAGTCCACTACCCAAAGGACATCCAGCCAACTTGACACAACTATCTGAACCATTGGAGTCAACATGGTCCAGCATCCCTTTGGAACGCTTTCGATACCTTGTCGAGTCGATTCCCCGATTAATGTTCTAGGGCAAAATGGGAGGGGGGTTGCACTGAATATTAGGAATGTGTTCTTAATGTTTTGTACACTCAGTGTATAATTATTCTTATGGCTGGGGGCAGTATTGAGTAGCTTGGATGAATAGGTGCCCAGAGTAAACTGCCTGCTACTCAGTCCCAGTTGCTAATATATGCATAGTATTAGTCGATTTGGATAGAAAACACTCTGAAGTTTCTAAAACTGTTTGAATGATGTCTGTGAGTATAACAGAACTCATATGGCAGGCAAAAACCTGAGGAAAAAACCCACAAGGAAGTGGGAAATTTGAGGTTGGTCGTTTTTCAACTCATTCCCTATTGAAGATATAGTGGGATATTGGTCATGTTGCACTTCCTAAGGCTTCCATTAGATGTCAACAGTTTTTAGAAACTTGTTTGAGGCTCATAAGTGTTCTTTGAGTCAGTGGTCTGGCAGAGTGCCACAAGGTCTTGACGCTCGTTCATGTGAGAGTTACCTCGCGTTCAATTGCTTTTCTAAAGACAAAGGAATTCTCCGGTTGAAACATTATTGAAGATTCATGTGAAAAACATCCTAAAGATTGATTCTATACATCGTTTGACATGTTTCTACGGACTATAAGGAACTTTTTTTCCTAGTGAATGCGCTTTGTGAGGTTGGATTTGTTGACAAAACACGCTAACTAAAGTAGCTATTTGAACATAAATTATGAACATTATCGAAAAAACAACAACATTTATTGTGGAAATGGGATTCCTGGGAGTGCATTCTGATGAAGATCATCAAAGGTAAGTGAATATTTATAATGTTATTTCTGACTTCTGTTGACTGCACAATATGGTGGACATCTTTTTGGCTTGCTTGGTCTCTGAGCGCCGTACTCAGATTATTGCATGGTTTGCTTTTTCCGTAAAGCTTTTTTGAAATCTGACACAGCGGTTGCATTAAGGAGAAGTGTATCTAAAGTTCCATGCATAACACTGTATTTTCATCAACATTTATTATGAGAATTTCTGTAAATTGATGTGGCTCTCTGCAAAATCACCGGATGTTTTTGGAACTACTGAACATAACGCGCCAATGTATACTGAGATTTGTTTTATATAAATATGAACTTTATCGAACAAAACATGTATTGTGTATTGTATTGTGTATTGTGTAACATGAAGTCTTACAAGTGTCATCTGATGAAGATCATCAAATGTTAGTGATTAATTCTATCTCTATTTCTGATTTTTGTGACTCCTCTCTTTGGCTGGAAAAATGGCTGTGTTTTTCTGTGACTTGGCTCATAATTGTTTGTGGTGCTTTCGCCGTAAAGCCTATTTGAAATCGGACACTGTAGTGGGATTATGTTTTTGAGGAATTTTATTATGTTATCTGTTGTTTTGAATTTGACCCCTGCACTTTCACTGTCTGTTGTCATATCGATCCCGTTAGCGGGATCTCAGCCCTAAGAAGTTCTCTGAAGAGAAGAATGCAGATAATTTTATCATCTCAATCAACATGACCAGAGTTTGCTCCAAAATATTTTTATTGAGCAAAATCACAATGATATTGCAGCTGGTTGCCTTACAATTGTATGTTGAATCAAAATAACTTAACTCTGAGTCACTTCAGTGAGTGAAGGTGATTACGCCAATCCCTATTTCAAAACCACCAATTTACCCTTAAAAGTAGGTATTTATAAGAGTTTGTCATGGTTCTTCTGAGAGAACTTGATAAGCCCTCTTAAGAAAAAAGAACAGGACAATGTGGTGGCTTAAAGCAGAAAAGTCCCTGACATGATGTTAAAGTGGTGTAAGTAGGATGTTGAACTGAGAACTTCGATGTGACATGCTGTCTGTCCCCCTGTCCCCTTCTCTTAAGAGTTTACAGGCTTAAGTCGAATAGCTGTGATGAATACCACATTGGCTATGTACACAGGCAGCCCAATTCAGACATTTCGCTAATTGCTCTTTTGACCAATTAGATCAGATAAAAATAAAATAATAATTGGGCTGCATGTGTAAACTCGCCCATAGCGGCTTGCTGGGTCTCTGTGAGGACATGCTATCTCTTTTGATGTATTGGACTAATATGTTCGGACAAGAAGGTCCTTAGCTGAGGTATATGCATTTGCTTTGACAGCGCTTCTACTGTATAACTCATCACATGGCAACTTTGGAGCATTGAAAACTTTTTCATACAACATTTTCAATAATTGAAGCTTAACTGCTGTTTTCTACTCGCATTGATTTCTATGAGCCACTATACAGCAGTGAAATCATACAAAACGGCAGAAGGAAATGGTTGGAGTTACTGTAGAAGTGCTTTCCAACAAAATCCACACTACCATCGCTGGATTCACTGCTACATGCTGACTGTCTTTTCTTAGCTCTTAATTGGCCAATTATCGCAGCTCTGAAGCGGATCAATGGAGACCTGCCAGACCAGGCTCCTGACACAATGGGAGGTGGGAATGGTGTGACAAGATGCTTGGAGACTCTTTGAGGAGAGGTGGCAGGTCTTGGCAAGTTTTGCTGAAGTCTGTATTTCTCCGGAGCAACAGAATATAACAAAAAAGCTGTCCACTGGAAAGGCAGAATAGCCACAAGTCCTCTTTTGTACAAAACTGATAAAATGGTTTGATTGGATGTGGAACATCTTTCCCAATGTGGTGTGGTGTAGAAGATGAGGTTATGTTAGTTCAGCAGCAAAGGACATGCAGTGAGGAAATTGAGAGACTTAGGTTGAGACATCCATACAGTACATCCATTATTGGAATGGGATTGGAGTGGAGATGTGTGTGTCTGTGACATTTAGCACATTTATCCCACTTTCATTTATAATTAGACTATTCATTATATGTGGGAGCAATTATGTGGCTGACTTTTAGCTCATTTGTCCTTCATTGTATCTGTCCAATACTGTATTTGCATAGTTAATGCATAAACCAAAGTGTAGGAAAATATAAAAGCTCATAAAGCCTATGGAGTTACTAAGTACATGCATAGTATGGTCACAAGAAGTTTGAGATTGACATTTTCTTTGTAAAGATGCTTCACGGAAACACTGATGTCATGTTTTCCTCATGCTGGCAGTTTACCTATTACAAATGCTCTGAAACACTTCCCATTCTCTGTGCTAGTGATGCATTTATTTTTTGACTCGTGGAATGTGATAAGAGGATTGTTAATCAGTAGAGTGGTGAACATGGCTTCCCATCGCTCAAATAAGTGTGACAAGAAGACAAGAAGTGCAGCTCGGTTTGGTGTGCCTAGAGTGAGGATATCCAGAAACCCTGAGCCAAATCATGTGAATGGCAGATGCATTGTTTGCATACAAAATGGCACCTTATTACTAATTACCACAATTTTTTTTATTTCTTTTTAAGAATAGGACAAGTAAAGCCAGGATATATCTTCCCTAAAGAAGGGACTCTCCACAATGCGCTCTGCTTTTGAGCTCTGTATTTCTCAGCAACTGGAAACGTGTTTTTACAATCTCTTGCGCCCTCCTTCCCTGTCATCCTTCTCTTTCCAGAAATGATGGAGCTATATTAATGTAGCCTAAGTTCAGGAGGAAAGACCACACCCAAACATTTTCAACCCCTCCCATCTAACTAATCATTACCTTCATTTATACTCACCTGTTCCAACCACTAACCTGTGTGTTTGCTTCCTGCGTAACACCAAATGTCGCAAGGTCTCATAGTTCGCTACTTGCATGCCCAACAGCTTTGTTGGCTAGAGTATCGTCATTGCAATTATTTCTACAACCTATTACCTAGCAACATTAATCACTAACATTAAATTCTTTGTTTTCTCAGTCTTTGATTATTCTACTCACCACCGTCGCCATGGAACAGCTCATGATCTCTCCTTCTGACGAAAATTGTTCCTTGATTTCCCATTGTAGCATTCGGCCAGACCAAACCAGAGGACCCAACAATCGACTGGCTCCCCGAAAGCGGCATGGATCCCTGGCCTCTCCCAAGCACTACCGTCGGCACACCAGGTCCAGATCACCTGCCGGATGCTCTCTCCCCATCCGCCGGCACCGTGAATCCCTGTTGTCTCCCGAGTGACGCCCAGCCAGCTCCACCAGATCTTCTCGCCGACACCCTGCCTCCATGTTCAGGGACGTATTCTGTACAACCTTTCCCTCTAGATGGTCATAGCTGGACGACTTCTGCACAATCTTCCTTGACGTGGCCTCCCGGTTCCATCCAAGTTTCAAAGTCTTACCCTTTCCAAGTCTTCCCCTCCATGCACCAGAACCCCTGTCTGGGCCCACCTCGGCCCCCCGATCCATCAGGCCCCCAAGCCCCTCCTAGGGACTGACAAGGGTATCCAATCACATTCTCTGAGGTCAGCATGGTTTGTAATAGTTGCAATGCACCCGGCTGCAATGCTTCCTCCTACAAGATGCTCCACTTCTGCTCCATCTGCGCCTTTTTCCACATCTGTGGAACCTGCTCCCGCAACCCGAACACCCGCAACCTCTTCAAATCCAAACAAGCATGACTGACAGACCACCTCACTACCCCCATCAACATCCCAACCATGGCAGCCGTACTCTCATCTCACCAAACCCCCAGTTCGTCCAGTTCCTCCTCAAAGGCCTCACCCATAGTTTCTCCCCGTTATGATCACTCTGCAATCTTACCCCTTTACAAGCCACAACCTCCAGAACGCAATGACAGATCACGCATCAGTGGAAATCCTTCTAGCCTAGGAGACCAAAGAAGGTTTAAAAATCGGTCCCTTCTCATCTTCACCCTTCCCCATCTACAGGATCAGCCCTATAGGAATAGCAACACGTAAGTACTAAGAAAATAAAAATGCATTGGCATCACGCCGTCAACTGTGCCATTATTATGATTAAACTTGCAGGATGTGGGGCTTGGCTCCCCAAAGCCGACGTCATCGTTGCCTTCAAGGTCCTTACTCTGGCCCCGGAAGGACACTGCTGGATCCTGACCTACAGTTACAAACTGCCATATGTCCTCCACCTCCTGGATGACTTCCTAGCTGTCTACTACCCATCATCCCCTCCCCCACTCAAGGTTTAAACATTATCACATCCGTCTTCAACTCCCTCTGCGTCCCCCTGTCTCTGGAGAAAACGGAAGGTTTTGATTTGAATTATGTGACTTTTCATTCAAAAGGGAAACCCAAGGTGAGCAGCGCTCTCATCCTCCCCATCTGAGTCAGGGATGACACGCTTGGCATAGTGCCGTGCCTCTTGACTAAGTGAGTCGACTGGCCCAGAGGAGATGCTCCTCTCCGGTTGACCCCATGGATGTGTCATCAGCCATAATCTCAGAGGCGTTTGAAAGGAAGTCCTCTTTTCATTGAACAAATATGGCAAGCTTTACCCACTGCCACACTTCTCCCCACATCACATACGCTTCAAGTGGAACGTTGATTGACTTTTGATGAGGGCCGGAGTGCAGAGTGAAGTCTTTTGCTTGGTGTCATTTCAGGGCAGAAATAGTGTATATTCGTATAAATGTTGGAAATACCCACTGGGCACAGATGTCTAGTTTTGATTTACATTTGGATGAGTTGTCAACTAACATGAATTCAACGTGAAATCAGCAAAAATGTCACAATGTATTTGGATTTAGATTAAGTATAGGGTGTAAAAAAAGATGAAATTCCCTTACATTGCCTTTTTTCAAATCCAATCAGTTTTCCACTTTGATTTAACATCATCACATGACATGTTTGAGTTGAAATGACGTGGAAACAATGTGGATTCAACCAGTTTTTACCCAGTGGGTAGGGGCTAGATTCAATCCGTATTGCCAAAGTATTGCAGAAGATCTCTGTTATACTGTAGCTCGATTTAAATTTAACTGCCGTGCTTCTTATAAATGTGTAATAGACTCAAAATATTTGATTGGTAGCCTAACGGGGAGTTAGATAAGGGCGCTGGAGGTACAGTATCTCTTCAATGACTTTTCCGCTTATCATAATTGCTAGTGTGATTTTGATCTGTGATAGTAATTCATTGATAACCAGGATTTGTATGTCTGTTTCTGGAATTTTGAATAAACTTGCTGTGTTGTTCTGAAACCCTGTTTCATCAAAGAGTCATACAAGTGCATGTCATTTTCAGGTTTCTGAACCTGATTTGATTGATTGAGGATTTTTTTGCATCTTAATCGATCGAGAACCTGAGTTACTGGAATAAAGAAGCCTAAAGCTGAGCTATAGTTACTGAGTGCATTGGTAAGGAGTCACAAGAGAGGTGATTCTGAGCAAAGCCAACCCGGGAAATAGGTGCCCCTTGTAATGGTCTATGGTTGAAGCTCTGGCCTAGGCAACCGGGACGGCACCAGATGGAAATAGAGTGAGGGAACATAGACGCTAGGCTCTGAGGATAGCCCACTTACTGTAAAGGCCAATATCGCTGATGATGAGAAATAGTCCCTAGCTATAGACCAACTCGGTGGTAAGGTTGAGTGACATCTATCAGGACCAGAGAGTTAGGAACGAGGTTCAACTGGTTTTTCTCAAGGCAGTTCATAAAGAGCTATGCATTTTGATATGTTTCATTGTACTGTTAGTGCTAAGGATTTATTGATACAGAGAAACTATTATTCTGTTTGTTGGACTGCCGACAGTTCAAAGAGGATCGACACAGGGGTGCGTAACGTATCATTTAGATAAGATTTGTGATGATTAGATCCAGGAATGTGTGCGTCGTTTTCAGGCCTTTGTTTTAAGCTTTAGACCAAGTTATGTGCTTCTACACCTGCATTACTTGCTGTTTGGGGTTTTAGGCTGGGTTTCTGTACAGCACTTTGAGATATCAGCTGATGTACGAAGGGCTATATAAATAAATTTGATTTGATTTTGATTTGATTTATGTTAATTAGACGAAGGACGATATCTGGTGCTCTTGGAAGAGGAATAGCTGGATTTATACATTGATCATGGATTCATTGGTAAACCGATCTCCTGATGTACATTTGTATGTCATGTCAAGACATTTTGTATTATTTTTATAGCGAAGATTTCTGGTACGTGCCATTTATTTGTTAATTGCATTCTTATTGCGTAACCGTAATACATCGGGTTATTTTTTGAATGGATTCGAACCATAGTCATCACATTTCTGAGTAATATTCCAACGGTAAATGTCATTCACAATTTACATTGCATATATTCTCAGTCTCTAACTGTGCATCTCTGAGCTAAGGTTAACTCAATAATTGAATGCTAAAGACGTCAGCCTCTGAATAATTGCATAACGGTAAACCTATACACGTGCATCTTATAGTATTCCGAGTGGTGACGCGAGGCTCACAGCCTTTGCTATCCATTGGCTACGACCATGGGCCTATAGCATTCACATGACAAAGGAGTCAGATTGATAACAGAAGTTTATAATCATTCAACATCCTTTTTTACACATCTACATTATGGAGACCCCTCATTCTCAGTTGTTGGACTATTTCCACCTTACAACTATAAATGGTGACTCATCCAGTTGATGAGTATTTCTATATTACACTACACTGGTAGTATTTTAGCCTGACACTTCGAGCCCAAATACATCACACTTTGACTAAAACGATGACTTACTGACAGAAATAGTTGTGCAACATCATGGGTACGCTCTGGCCATCGTCTTTGAGCTCAGAAAAGTGCATATTTACTGGTGTGGGCGTTTAACATAGTCTCTTGGCCAAGTACAGAAATGATCACATTTTTTGGTATCACTTTTTGACACATAGATTCATAACACGTTATGACACAATCATAACTATGTCATAACACTGGCATAATACTTTCATGACACATACATTTAGATGTGTTGTGACATACATTGAAATATTTTATTGCTGGTTGTATATGCATTGCCTCAACAACGCATGGGTGTATTTAGTTGTTTTGCACACCACCATCTTAAGTGATAGGGTAGCTAACATTAGCTAAACAAACACTACCAGTTGGATGCATTCACATGCTTTGAACTTGTGGGAAAAGCAGATTGGCTAATGGTCAACAAACTGCATCAACCATAAACTAAATGTAAAGCTATCATGCCTGTAAATAAATCTTAGTGTTCAAAAAACATTTTTAGTTGCATTTAACTACCGAAAATGCTGTTATCGAGGTAATTTCCTTAGCATGTGATGTCAAAGGTTAGCATGTCGGAGAAGTCAACACTCAGGGATGATAAACAAGCTTCCCACTAGTAGATACCAGTTGGAGGGGTGTTCAAGTGGATTTTACCCAGTCGTATGTGGTAAATACCACCTTCCCACTTGGTTATGAACGCAGGGTAAGAGGGTTATGATGACTCACCCCAAACATTGTGAAGAGTGTCTCACTTTTTCAGACAACCTTCCCACTAGTTGCCCTGCTGACTGAGGTCAGTGCTCTGTGAGTCAACTGGACTCCCTGCATGTGCCACTGACTGACTGAGCTGAGGATTTAAGTGGAAAAGCTGTTTGGATAACTGTCTGCTCTCCTTCTTTTGAGACACAATGAAACATAAAGGGTAGTTTTTCTCAGTCGCACCGTGCCTTCCCGCTAAGATGTCTGCGGGAAACACAGACTGTAGCTCCTCCATCATGCTTGGTCATGTGCTCCTATTTTAAACAGCTTTGAATCCAATGCTTTTTTTCTATAGGATGACATGGCCTACAATTGATTTTACTGCACTTCAATTGTACATGTATGAAATATTTTAAAGAGTGGTACAAAAGCTGGTATATTAGGGCTGCATAATGAAGTATTGTTTGATTTTCTGAAACCTCAATCATGAGGTTATGACTCATACACTAGTGGATTATGTCACATTCACTCAATGTGACAACTACAACACCTACATTCTTAGAGGGTTCTAAAAGTGTTCTGTGGCTGTCCCCATAGGATTGTGTGTAAAGGACCTAGTGTCTGTAGATTTTTGGATTTCCCTTTCAATTAAGACCTAGCCAACCAGATGAGGGGCATTCCTTACTAATTAGTGACCTTAATTCATCAAGAGAGGAGCGAAAACCCGCAGACACTCGGCCCTCTGTATAATGAGTTTGACACCTATGCCATAGGAGAAAACCCTTTTTGGTTCCAGGTAGAACACGTTTGGGTTCCACGTAGAACCCTCTGTGTAAAGGATCCATGTAGAATCAATCCTCTGTGCAAAGGGTTCTACATGAACCTGAAAGGGTTCTACCTGGAACCAAAAGTGTTCTTC
Organism: Oncorhynchus clarkii lewisi; assembly: GCF_045791955.1. Classification (NCBI taxonomy): domain Eukaryota; kingdom Metazoa; phylum Chordata; class Actinopteri; order Salmoniformes; family Salmonidae; genus Oncorhynchus; species Oncorhynchus clarkii. Next base: position 35,865,542 of record NC_092177.1, on the reverse strand, counting down.
AAAGGGTTCTCCTATGGGAGAGGTCGTTCCTTACTAATAAGTGACCTTAATTAATCAATCAAGTATAAGGGCGGAGACAGCAAAGAACCATTTTAGGTTCTAGATAGCAATTGTTTTCTTAAGAGTGTAGACTAAGTGTACTGGACCCACTTGGCCCAGCACTTTGATGAACAACAAAATGTGTGGATTTGATGGTACAGTGGACACACCTACTCAATCCAGGGTTTTTCTTTATTTTTACTATTTTCTACATTGTAGAAGAATAGTGAAGACATCAAAACTGTGAAATAACAGATATGGAATCATGTAGTAACCAAAAAACAAATATGTTAAACAAATATATTTTATATTTGAGATTCTTCAAAGTAGCCACCCTTTGCCTTGATAATAGCTTTGAACACTCTTAGCATTCTCTCAACCAGCTTCATGAGGTGGTCACCTGGTATGCATTTCAATTAACAGCTGTGCCTTGTTAAAAGTTAATTTGTGGAATTTCTTTCCTTCTTAATGCTTTGAGCCTATCAGCTGTGTTGTGGCAAGGTAGGCGGGTATACAGAATGTACCCCTATTTTCTTAAAGACCAAGTCAATTTTATGGCAAGAACAGCTCAAATAAGCAAAGAGAAATGACAGTCCATCATTACTTTAAGACATGAAGGTCAGTCAATCCAGAAAATTTCAAGGACTTTGAAAGTTTCTTCAAGTGCAATCGCATAAACCATCAAGCTCTTTAATGAAACTGGCTCTCATGGGGACTGCCACAGGAAAGAAAGACCCAGAGTCACCTCTGCTGCAGAGGATAAGTTCATCAGAATTAACTGCACCTCAGATTGCAGCCCACAGACACATCTCAACATCAGCTGTTCAGAAGAGACTGTGTGAATCAGGCCTTCATAGTCAAATTAATGCAAATAAACCACTACTAAAGGATACCAATAAGAAGAAGAGGCTTGCTTGGGCCAAGAAACATGAGCAATGAACATTAGACAGGTGGAAATCTGTCCTTTGGTCTGATGAGTCCATGTATGAGATTTTTGGTTCCAACCGCAGTGTCTTTGTGAGACGCAGAGTGGGTGTGTGGTTCCCACATGTGTGGTTCCCACCGTGAAGCATGGAGGAGGTGTGGGGGTGCTTTGCTGGTGACACTGTCAGTGATTTATTTACAATTCAAGGCACACTTAACCAACATGGCTACCACGCCATCCTATCTGGTTTGCACTTAGAGGGACTATCATTTGTTTTTCAACAGGATAATGACCCACCAAACCTCCAGGCTGTGTAAGGGCTGTTTTACTGGAATCCCAGCTTTCCAACGGCATAGATTTATTTAGACTATCTACAGTACCAGTAGAAAGGTGACAACAACATTAAGAAATGCTTAGTTAGCTATAGTTAACTAGCGAGATAACTGTACAATTTATCTTTGGAATTGGCAATCTAGTTAGTCTGTTGTCTGTCACAATTTTAAACCTGCAGCTGAAATGTCGTGCTTTCTCTCCACGAGCAATGTCCCACTTGCACACATGCAGCACACACAGACACACACTGAAGGGTCATTATGATAATGGCTGATATGTAGATTTTTAAGTGATTGGTAATATTTAAAAGTGTGCCTATATTAATTAAATTACAAAAAATGATGAAACAAATTTCTCTGACTTTTCATGACCTTAAAAAAAAAACTAAATTTGACAACTTGGAACAGTGCATCATGCACATTCTGGCTGGTGCATTTTCAATCTGTGCAATCTCGAACAGCCTACTGTCAAGCATAGATTCACAGACCAGCAGCCAATAAGCTTGAACAAAGTGGAGTCAGGGAATGCATGCCCACTCTCAATTGCTATTCAATGCACATCCTGCCTTCATTCTGATTTGATCAACCTTCTTTGCCTCAGTGTTTGAATCTGGGTAGGAGATTGTTTTATAGAAGAGCTGGTACACAATTCCCCAAAAATTTGAAGTGCAGGTATGGCGCTCCGGCCAAAGTCAAGCATTGTGCATGTCTGACATACAGTGTGACTGTGAGTGTTTTCTGCATGGCTCTAACCCTTACACTGAGGCTGACAGTGACGTCTGTATTGGTCGGGGAAAAAGATCAGCCCCAAGCCGCATTTCTCTACATGAAGACTGGCATTCACTGTTATCGACCAAATGCAGTCTAGTATGCACTGTTTGTCGTAAAGGAATACTGGCAACCTTTCTGTATTGCATCACAGAGTTTAGTTGAATTCAAGTTTGGCCTTTTATACCACGATAGCTTGAAGTAAGCTTGAAGTAATTTAAAACACATTTGTGGGCTTTCTAACTAATATTTAATAAAAATTGCACTGTAAAATGAGCATCAAAGTAGTGTGCGTGAAATGTGTCAGTGTTAAATGTAATGAGAACTCATATCAATATCAGTGTGTCGTGACAATCAAAACACTGAACACACATCTGTTATTTTGTTTAACAGTTTATTTACATCTTCTAAGGCAGCTGGAACACTTAAAAAAGTATTCAGCTAACAATAATAACTCATTCTATTCTCTCCACGGTGTTGTGGACTAATGTGTATGAACGGAGCCGCTCTTAAATGGAAAATCTCGATGCGACATTACCACAACAGTCTCTCCTCAAATCGTTTTTTTTTTAAAGTGGTTGGCAGACAAACCTAGATGATTTGTTTCCTTTTAAACCAAAAGAAAAGCCACAGGGAAATCACTTTGGCTTTGATTTCACTTCCAACAATGTGTACGACGGGTGTCCACTCGGACCACATCTCGGTTGCTTTTGATCAATTTCACAATCATGTCTCTGTCTTATCCTCCCTCACTTGACACTCTCATCCATTTCCTTTGACTCTTCATTTGTCTTGACAGTCAGTTGATTGAATTTTACAGACAGTAGGCCATAACAGACTGGTCTTTCTCAACGTTGTTCCATGAAGATAGTTAGCTACGAGCAAAAGCTATGCTACATTCTGATACTCAAACAACCATTTTGTTATCAAAGTTATCTGTTTACTGGTTCAAACAATGCCACTGATTTGAATTGATTCAAACACAAATCATCAAGATGAAGGTGAAGATGGCTATGGATTGAAGACCATGCACTCTCAAACATGGCCTTCTGCTTGATGGAGTTCATAGTGAATGTAGTGCAAGAGTGTGCATGTACAACCTGTTTGTCCATGACTAAGAGGTAAACAGCAATCATGTTCTACATTTTTCCCCATCACCTCCAAATAGACCTACGCCATTGGTAAACTTTCAGCATAACATTTTATATCACTGAGGACTGTCATGATTGTGTATTATGCACTGGGCCAATTTCCAAGCTTAGCCATGAAATCTGGCATTACAGACACCCACTGGCAACATTGTGTCACTTTATGCTTTGTTTCTCCAAATGAATGTTATTGTCGCATTGTCAATAGATTGCATGTTTGCTAGAAAAATGGAAGTGTGTCTTCAGTGATATTTTGGGAAGGAAAGAATGCCTTTCAAAAAGGGATTGTGGTTACCAGGCAACAAGGACCAGAACCAATTGGAGGATGAAGGAGCAAACCATTTTTCCCCCCTCTCCCTCACTGTCTCTCTCTTACACACATGTAAGCAACTGCTTCGCCTGGAACCAAAATCCCATGGAGACTCTGACCATTGAGAAGAGTATTAGCCCACTTCTTATGCTCACGTGTAGGATTATGTCCAATTGAAATAGAAAAGAGAGCTTATACGTACACTTGACAAGGTATTGGGTTACTACCAAAATCCCAAACAGTTTGCTTTGTGAGACTGTAAGCCCGGCTGGATGCTGTGTTGACCTGATTCAGGAGATATGAATGGTTCAAGCACAGTACTAACGGGGCGAGGTTCCCAGGTAAATCTGTCCCTTTTGCAAGGAAACAAAGGCTGAGTCTTCTCAAATGGACCGTCAACAAAATTCCACTCCACTTGAAAAGGAATTGAGAAAGTGCCTTGGGGGCATCTATCTTTGTCCTTTTCAGACCTCAGCTGCATTCACGAGTCATGGCTAAGCACTAACATGTAAATAACTATCTGGGCTCAAATTTCGGACAACGGCCGAAGAGTAACATGCATTCCCCAAAACACCAAGTAGAGAGTGTGTCGTTGAGCCATGGGTCGATATTGATACTATCGGAAAAAAAAGCCAGAGCTGTTCTCGGGTCGGCGTTCTCCCTTTCAAATCTTACCTTAACATTAGAATTATTTCACTATACTGACAACGGATCAGCTCCTAGAGAGAAGTTATCATCTATGGCAACAGATTTTGAAGCGGCTTACCCTATAAAAATGCACTAAATCAAGATTTGGCACATCATTGCGCACGTTACATATGAAATATATTGATGCAAAAATTACAGACAGCAGCATAAAAATAACGAAATATAACTCAATTGGATGAACATGAAATTTTAATATCATTGAAATATATTGGTCTATCTAGCCTAAACTGTATTTATATTTCTAATACAGTCAACTTGATTTTAATTTAATCATCTTTTTATCCTTTGCTTTTAGTGACAATTGCTAATAAATTTGGCAGCTTCATCTGTAGTCACATTCGTTCTGAAGTTATCGGCCAGCCACAGAAAGACAGAAAACAGTGTCGCGAAAGGGAAAATCTTACGACACGAGTGGTCTGAGGCAGTCGTTACATAACGAGTGTTTTCAACAGCAACTTTAGTAACTAGGGTTTTGAAAAACAGCCTGGAGATTAAACAATGTTCCTACAAAGGTTCTAACAATGAACTTAGCCTGAAGATGCTTTTGGGAAACTGGGCCCCCAACAGTTAATCATTAATGCACTCATTCCTCACACTCTTCCCCCCCCCAAATCAGACATCAAGAGTTTTCACAGAGGCATCGAATGCTGTACAGAGACAAAACCTGGCAGGCGGTGCAACTTTCCCCTTTTTCTTGTCTATTTTCCGGCGAATTCTGAGGCTTTTTGCCAACACATGATTCATTAGCCTTGCAACGTGGGCACAGTAATTGAACACACAGTAAAGCGACAATGACGCAGTCTACTACAGTCTACCAAAACAAATTCATCATTGCTTTTCTCTGAATGTGTTTTTTCCACAGTGGCACGTCACCAGAAGATAGATCAGGCATACTTTTTAAAATTTAAATTAATAATCACTTATGCAAGACTTCACATTAAAAACACATTGCAGAACCCGGTGCAGGTGAGGTGGCATGGCACTTGAATTGAAAAGGTATTATGCACATCGAATAAGACCCATTAGAGAGAAACAGAGGAAGGAGGGGAGAAAAATAGTAATTGTATTGTGGACTCAACAAACGGTTGAAGCTTGGGGTGTAAATTAAATGAGCTTGCCGTCGAAAGTTTCCCATACAAGACCCGAGAGCCTTCTAGTCCTCAGTTAATTTCCTGTGTGTGTTTGCACATCTTCTCTGTGGGAAGCCGACAGGCCACACCAACCAAACAGGTATTGACAGGAAGCACTGACCAACCGCTGAGAAAAGATAATAACTTCCTGTAACATATCTCAAATGTTTTCCCCATGAGATAACCCTACAGCTTCTGCTAATGGTGAAGCTGTCTGAGTGACAACAAGGGCCTATTCAAATGGAAGGGAGTTGTAGAAGAGATACTGCGATGAGATTTCAATTTACATAATATATACATCAACTTTTTAATTTACATTAGCAACAGAATGTCATGTGCCGAGAGAGGGTTCGAGTGCTCGGCAAGGGACATTTACCGTAAATATCCCAGTATAGCCACTAGTAAGCAAAACTATTAAACAATGCAAGCAACTTTTCATCCTAACCATATTACACTCTTGAAATATTGCAACCCAACCACATTACACTCTTGAATAATACAAATAATTCACACGCATGTACAGACAATTATAGGGCTTATTTTGTCGTCCGTCCTTAAACTCATTACATTTTAACTTAAAGAAAAAAGCACAGTTAATGCTAGCTAGCTACCTAGCAAAATCTAACCTCATATCTTCATCTCATACGATTATAAATGTAGAGTAGTCCTACCCTACAACACAAGAAATAGACAGGCTTCATTTTGATCACTATAATGCATTACATGTGAGGAATTTCCTAGGGAGTTGAGATGGGCGGTTTTCGGTGGCTCAGTGGAGCCAGCCAAGCACCGTTGATATTTTTTTTTTCCTTTAAGCTACATCAACATTTTCAGAATGCAATAGGCTGTTACCTCAATTTCAGGTAACAACTAAATAAAACAAGTCTTACATATAGGGAAAATATCAGACGCAAGGCCCTCCAAAGGGTGGTGAAGACGGCCCAGTACATCAATGGGACCATGCTTCCACCTATCCAGGACATCAACTCATACCGCTGCATTATCAAGGATCCCACACACCCCAGCCATAAGCTGTCTACTCCTTTACTGTAGCGCAGACAGTATCGGAGCATGAGGTCTGATACCAACAGGTTCAGAGACAGTTGTATCTACAAACCAGCAGACTGCGGAACACTTGAACTGGACTGACCACCTGCACTGATTCTCCACATCTTAGGACATATTCACTCACTCGCACTAACACACATACCCACAGAGATATACACCCCCCCCCCCCCCCCCCCCACACACACACACACACACACACACACACACACACACACTACACATCACAACTGCTGCTACCCGACTCTTATTATGATTGCTAAATACTGCCCACTTTAAACACTTGCCCCCAAATCCCCCTTCCCCAAAACAAGTGTAGATATTGGACATTTTGCCTTAATTTTATACATTTTGCCTTCCTGTATTATACCTATGCTCCAATGTTTATTCTATTCAACTGAGCCATTTACTTTATGTATGTATGTCTCTTATCTTTTATTATTTGTTGTTGTTGCATTGTCGAGAAGGAAGCACTTCGTTGGACAGTGTATACCATGGGTATCCTGTAAATACAACTTATAAAACTTGAAACTGTTTCAAAAACATTGCTCTGCTATTATAATTTTTACTGTATGAGTGTTGGGCAACTGTGTCGTGCGCTCTCCGGAGGTAGTGGTCAAGACGTAAGCAATTCACAGCTTTACATTACATGAATTTGTCTATTCTCTGGAGAAAAAAATTCTCAATACCTCTGAAGAATCGCCTTCAACTTTTGTCAATGTAAAAAATGGCCTAAGATGGGATGTGTGGAGATTTAATATGAGATGTGATTTCCTCTCACAGAAACAAGTATACCAAAAGTAAACCACTCCAGACAGTCATTGTTTTAGGTCATTCGATTCCACACTTTTGTTGAAACCTACCTGCAGATTATTTCGTTGGAGAATTCTCTCAAGAGCTTCTGAAGCCCTCTTGTAAAAAATATGAATATGTAATTTTGGTCAAAGGATCCTCATGGAAACCATAATCTAATTTAAAGTAATATCAAAGCTAAGGGCCTTTGCCAAATTGAGGAAAGAAATTTGCTGGAAGTCACAAAAAGGAGAACCTGATCAAAAGAAGTATTTTATTTTAACAAAGAGCAGTCCCTTTCATTGGCTGGTATAAAGCAACACTGGGTGGCTTGAAAATGTGTGACCTAAAAGGAGCTATGTGAGCACTTATGATCCGAGGCATCATTTGCAACTTCAAAAGGCGAGTTCTAGGCCATCCATGTTTTTACTGTACAGTAAAATATGGGATATAAAAACATCACTGAGCAAAGGGAAGCAACATTGTAGTACGTCTACGATAAGATGGTAAAACAAAAATCGTCTCATGCCAAATACCAAATCAACATCTAGCCCATTTCCTGTCAGAGACCTGAAAGGGATAGATAATATAAGGAATATGCTAGCAATATGGCAAAAATATATATATAATCTAACAAAATCATGACAGATGGAGATATTTCCACAGAGCTAAAAACCTACCGATTTTCGAGAGAGAATCATACACCGACCTTGGGGCAGATAGAGGCCAGCCAAAGCCAACGATGGCCAATGATTTGTGTTGACGTGTGCTGAGTACATGTTCCAAAGTAAATCAAGAAAGTAGGTTAAGACACTGATTGGTCTTGACTTAACTGCTATTTGTAGAGGTGAGGGGAGAAAAGCACTAGGAGGGAAATTAGCTTAATGGTGGCATTATTAAAGAATGTGCTCTCTGATTAAGGAATGTATACTGCCAGACGCAGCAGGAGAAGAAGGGAGAAACTCATCAGGAAGAGATCAGACCCGAACCGCCAAAGGGACCAGACATCCAATTACTCAGTAAACCAGACTTTTGTAAGTCACACACATTTAAGGATTAAGTACCCAACATGCATTGCAATGTGGGCCACTTTTTTGTGGCCATGTGTGTGGTCACGTGTGTTGCAAGGTATCAAATGTGCACAACTTTTTGTAAATTCATGATCACACGATATTCAGTCTGGGTTGACAAGTAAATCTGATGAATTAAAAGAGATCTAGAATCTAGTGTTGCTCAGTGTTGCTCTCCATATAATAAATCAGGATATCAAAAGAAGCTAATTAAAATCAGGGGAAATTTTAAATGAACTACTAACCTTCATTGTTTTGTGGTTATCAGACAGCAATTGCTGTAGTGAATTGCTTTTGTTCACTTATTAAATTCTTATATCTTTCAACGACAGGTTGTACCTCAAACTCTACTCATTAACTTTTTTACAACAGATTTAGAAACGATTTATGTCCTCTGACCATGGTAACACTTTCAATGAAACAACATTGTATAACCATTATAAAAGTATTTCCATGACTGTATTTTTTTATTGTTGAATCTGTTGCTACAAAAATTCCTCAAGGTGTTCTCATGCTGTAGTATTATTTTGGATACAAACCTGGTTTCCACTTTCCATGCTGGTCACAATGTGTCATTCATTCAACCCCATGACATGCAGAGTACATAATGCCATCATGGGAAAAATCCTTGTCTGTCTATGAGAATGGTCCTATAAGATAAGATGCTATGATCTGTGTGCACAAAAACCTCTACTGACGCAAGACAGTGATGCCTCATGACAGCATGTGACAGTAACACTTTTTAATAATGACCTTCACTTTTTCACTTTTGTATTCAGCAAAACTCCAGTCTCACTACTAGCCCCCCACACCTGTCTGATTCAGAGGGGTTGGGTTAAATGCAGAAGACAGATTTCAATTGAATACATTCAGTTGGACAGCTGACTAGGTATCCCCCTTTCCCTTACAAGTACTAGAATTGAGTCTTCAGTTTATTTTTGCAGTGCAGTTTGTGGATAGACGTCATCACTTCTACCTCCACTTATCGCTTCTGCCTTTTTAATTACATTTTTATTGGGATCCCCTTTAGCCGATACCAATGGGGACAGATAGTCTTCCTGGGGTCGGACACATAACAAAAAAGACATTGCACTCAAAAATACTTCACAATTTACATACATTTAAAATCATTAACATAGGCATTACAACTAGGTCAGATAAGGGAGAGGGGTTGTGTTGTGAGGTGTTTTATCTGTATTTTAAAGCTAATTTAGGTGAGCTGAGATAAAAAGGGAGTTCCATTTTGATCATGGCTCTATGTAATACTGTGCATTGCCTTGAATTTGTTCTGGATTTGGGGACTGTGAAGAGACCCCTGGTGGCATGTCTGGTAGGCCTAGACTCCATGGCACCTGTAGTGAATGCCATTAGGAATCTGGCCGATTTGAGCGTTGCGATTCCAACCATTTCCCACTCTTCAGCCTGCATCAGACAATGAGCCCCACACTAATGGGTCAGAAACGAATTTAACAATTCCCTAATGGCTCAGGTAGCAGACTGTTGAGGGGATGACAGTGGGAGGGAGTGGGCGGAGAGGTCCTTAGCATGTTAATACAATACCATCTTGATTGATTACTTAACACCCACTCGCAGGAGCTTTTGTAGCCAATGTTCTCTGCTATTATGCATATTGTCTTGACTCATTGGGGTATTTTGAAAGAATATACAAACACCTATTGTGTTGCCCCTGTGCTGGAGAGCATTGTGTCTACTCAAAATATTGTGTGGAAAAGGAGCTACAGTATTATTTTACTTTGTGAAGCTGGACAAGGGGCTGACGATAATGAGGAACGTTTGCCAAAAAACCCAGGCTCCAAAGTCATGTGGGAGAGAAATAGGGTTTGAATCTTGGCAGAGAAAAAAACAATGCAACAATACAGTATATGGCTACATCAGGGTACTAGGTTGGCATTGTCGACTGCACAGATCCACTTCATTGACTAGCAAGAGAAATAGTGGGATGAAGCAGTTCTCAAAAGGGACTGATTTCAGCCCTGTCAGACAGAGTGCATGCACTTGCTTTACATGTCTGCCATGTCTTATACAATAGGAGCCTCAGACTTTGTCAGTGGAAAGCAGCAGCCTCCTCTGGCTAAAGCCACGATGAAATGGATTTCATCATCAATGATTTCATTGCCATAAAGTAACTGGGACAGGACTCCCAAATTAGATTTCAGAGGCATCTACTTGCATGATCGCTTAATAGGTCTTGATGCCAGAGGGCAGTGTATGCATAGCCAAACTCTCGACATTATCGGGACACTGGCAGCATTTGTTTTTAAACAGAAAATGTTGTTATTATTAAATGAGCGTCAGGCAATTATACAAAATGTACAAAAAATGTAATTGAAAGAAAGTGGTACACGGTGAAATGGCAATCAGAGAGAGTGAAAAAACGGCTAGCTGGAGCTCATCGGAGCGGTCGGCTGTGGATGCCCTCACCTGCTAGTACTTAATGCTGATTGTTAAGGTTCTGACTCACCAAAGGCTGTCCGGCAAGAACAAGGCAGATGTGTCCATATCTAGAGTTTTCTTGGCTCTTGGTCAGCACCATACAGACTAGAAGTGATCTTTGTGGTTTCTATAAAAGAAAGGAAATAAACATGCCTTTTAACACTGGTAATGCAGGCTACACAATTGGAACTTTACATATGTGACCGACTGGCTCAAAATCGTCTCATGTAGCAACATTTGAAATTATGTTTTGTACATTGGATAAAAGTAGACTCAGAGCTACACAATGGTATATCATACACTGCATTTGAGTAACAATGCGAAATACATTTTGCTTGAAAGTTGTTAAACTTGTAAACTCACTTTAGAGAAAATGGCCTTTGAATGTTTTGGTACTACTACTGGAGAGCCCTTCTTTGTCTACACCCATTCAGCATTGTTCACACCCTCTTAAGCTTTACCCCCATCCATCTCTTTAAGGGTTGATCTGAGATCCTGTGCCTAATAACAGCAGTCACCCCTGTAAAGACCTTTATTATACACAGATTCAAAATGTGTAATTTGTGCTTGTGACCCAGAGACTCTTGACCATTTATTTTTGGACTGTTCTTATGTTAGAATATTTTATTTTAAAATAAACTACTATTAATGTTAATTTGAAAGACTGAAATTATGTTATATTGTGTTCCAAATTATATGGACCCTGATTTCACTTTCATTGTTGATTTGTTTATTTTTATTATAGATTTCTTTAACCATAAAATTAAGTGGGAGAAGAACAAACCCCTCTTCACATTGTTTAAGATAGAATTTAAATATTATTTAGAAATTATCAATAAGGGTGAAAACAAAAAAGTAATAGATACCTTCAAACTTTTTGACAAGGTACTCTTGTTTGTATATTTCTGTTTTTGTATTTGTTTTGTTCATAATAATATATATTTTTAAAATACTAAAAAATTTCAGTCAAGCACCCAAGCTAACTTGCTAGCTACTTCCAGACACAAATGAGAGAACAGCTCACTGAACGTTACTCACCCTAACAGAGCTGACTGGGCTGTTATGTTATCCAGAGCGTTGGTGACTGTAAAGGTGCTGTCAGATTGTTTGTTCGTAAATGCAGAGCATTTCGCTCTCAGAGCACACACTGGACGCTCTGGCCAATGAGAAGGGTTGATCCAAACTGTCTGACCTCACAACAGCAGTCAAGCACCCAAACTAACTGGCTAACATTGGCTAGCTACTTCCAGACACATAATGAGAGAACACCCCACTCTGACCATTTTACTCACCCTAGTTGAGATGGTTAGGCTGTTTTCATGTTATCCAGAGCGTTGGTGACTGTAACTGTGCTGCTGGCAACAATTTCATTACTCTTTTTTACCGACATTTAGTGACTCTGGCCATATTCAACTGGTGTTGATCATTCGTAAAATGATCAGTTATTCTGCGCTGTGGCACGCTCAGACGAGAGTGCTCTGAAATCGGAGTAGATGGCCAGACTGAATTTATGAACATAGTGGAATCTTTTAATAAGACATGTAGCTAGCTAGCTAGCTAAAGAATAAACCATAATCCCAACTCATAATGTTACTACCCTGCATGAACTTAACGTAATGTTAGATAGCAAGCCAGCCAGCCAGCCAGCCAGCTAACTTTAGCTAGCTAACAGTACACTTTAACTTGAAATGAAATCACTTTCTTACACGTATACATCATAGTGTGTCTCCTGTCACGGATGCCATGGTTGCCCTTAGTTTGAAGATGTAATCCAGAAACAGGTGTTTTCTCCATCTCCTTAGCTATCATACTTGAATTCCACTGAACTCGGTCCTCCAGAAAGTGGAGAGCAATACTTATACAGTTTTACTACGCATTAAAAACTATTTAAAGCAGCATTAGACAGGATTACCAACACATGACCAGCTCAAATAGACAAAAGTGTGCTATATGGCCGACCAATCAAAACTCATCTCTCAGCATGTCCAGCTCACTCATTATCTCAGCCAATCATGGCTAACGGAAAGGTTGATGGCTTTTTCTGTGGCTAAACCAACTAGGTTGGCAATTTAAATGTTTTATTCATATTTACAGATATTGTTTGTTATTAATAAAGGCACATGAAAGTTCACATGTTCGAGAAGGCATTTCTGCCTTCTTTTTTTTAAGTTAACGTTCAAACGACTCTCCTATGAAGTAGTGACCAGTGACATACGCCTAGTTTCCTGAAACAGGTCACCTTTCCTCAGAAATTGCATGCCATTGCAACATAAAACATCAGAGATATTCACAAAGTCCTACATATGTAAATGTCTCAACAGAAAGAGACTAATCACTAATGAGGCTGACAGTCAAGATGTATGACCCTGTCTCTCCTGCCAGCTAGAGATCTTATCAGATCTAACGAGAAACCATTACTAGGTTACTAGGCCTTAAATCACATGCATGTGCGCACCAGGCCATCACGAATCTTCAACTAACTTATTAACTTAGCTTTATCATAACACATACTCTTGTAGACGTAGCATGCACATAACACTCACAACACTGGCTACAAACGCGCAATGACTACAGTGGCTGGCAGTCCGGTAATTAGGAGATATGCATTGGCTAAACAATGCTACCAGCTGACTACAGTGCACCTTTTTTTTACAGTGAGCATGTGGCAAGAGCACCTGCTGCAGCGCACTTTGTTGAATGTCTCCCTGTCACCGGCACGGCCCGCAGGACAGCATAATTACAACACTTTAATTTCCTCCATCTTGACGGTACCGCTGAGCCCAGGGTCAGTTCAGATTCATCACACGCTTATTACAACAGGTCATGGCTGGTGCCCTGTTTCAATGCCCGACCTCGCCCCCTCCCTCCTTTTACATGGCTGAACAGTAACGGTAATGTGTGTGTATCTAAATTAGCTGATTTTTTTCCTAATTGAAAAATGATTTGTGACAATAATAAAAGGGTGTGTTGAAGAGGCGTGTGAGAGCCCTCTGTGTTTTACTTAAGTCTTTATAGCAAAGTGTGTGTGTGTGAGAGAGAGAGAGAGAGAGAGAGAGAGAGAGAGAGAGAGAGAGAGAGAGAGAGAGAAAATGGCAGGCAACCCATATAGTAATTACTATATGGGTACTCCTGAAACGTGTAAGGAACATTTACGTGGAATATGTCTTATAGGTTGTCATATACACTACCGTTCAAATGTTTGGGGTTACTGTATGTGAGAAACACAGGAATGCTATCAGGTATGAAGGTAAGACCCAGATTCAGACAACATCGAATGAACAATGGTTTAATAATCTAACAGGGGCAGGCAATAGACAGGTCAAGGCAGGCAGGGGTCAGTAAACCAGATATGGGGCAACGGTATCGGACGGCAGGCAGGCTCAGGGTTGGCAGAGGTCAATAATCCAGAGGTGGGACAAATGTACAGGTCAGCAGGCAGGCTCAGGGTCAGGGACAGGCAGGCGGGCTCAGAGACAGGACAGGCAAGGGTCAAAATCAGGAGGGTGAGAAAAGAAGGGACTGGGAAAATGAGGAGCTGAGACTCAAAGATGCTGGTTGACTTTACAAACAGGCAACAGACCGACAGAGAACACAGGTATAAATAAACAGGGAATAATGGGGAAGATGGGCGACACCTGGAGGGGGGTGGAGACAATCACAAAGACATGTGAATTAGATCAGGGTGTGACAGTACCCCCCCCCCCCCCCCCCCCCCCCCCCTCTAGGGGCACCACCTGGCATCCTACCTAGGCGCATACCTGGTTGACTGGGGTGCTGGCGATGAATGGCGGCGATGAGGGCTGGGTCCAGGATATCTCTAGCAGAGACACAGCACCTCTCCTCCAGGCCATAACCCTCCCTGTCAACCGGGTACTAGAAACCCCTGCCCCGTGATCAAACACTTTACAGGCATCTCACTGTGGACTCCGGATGGCCATTGATGACACGGGGAGGAGGGGTGGGCCTGGAAACAGAAGACAAAGGGCTGTGAGACACAGGCTTAATCCTAGACACATGGAAAGTAGGGTGAAATGGCACCGGAAGAAATGGCAGCAGTTTTACAGGTACCCAACCAATTGTGCCATTATGTGTTTTTTTCACGTTATTTGAAAAACATATTTTTTATATCAGGACAGCGATCCCTCACCTCGGATAAGACAAAGGTTTTTTATTCTACAAGCAGGATGCACAGGACATTCTCCTAACACCCGACAAGGCCAACATCCCAGTTATTTGCTAGAGGAAGAGACGCAGGTACAAAGGACACAAAGCAGGATGCCTCGTGAGGAGCCGCAGAAGGCGAGTGGGAAAGCTGCAGTTACCGTCAATATTACTCGCCAACGTGCAATCATTGGACAATAAATTAGACGAGGTACGATCACGAATATCCTACCAACGGGACACCAAAAACTTGTCATATCCTACAGTGCCTTGCGAAAGTATTCGGCCCCCTTGAACTTTGCGACCTTTTGCCACATTTCAGGCTTCAAACATAAAGATATAAAACTGTATTTTTTTGTGAAGAATCAACAACAAGTGGGACACAATCATGAAGTGGAACGACATTTATTGGATATTTCAAACCTTTTTAACAAATCAAAAACTGAAAAATTGGGCGTGCAAAATTATTCAGCCCCCTTAAGTTAATACTTTGTAGCGCCACCTTTTGCTGCGATTACAGCTGTAAGTCGCTTGGGGTATGTCTCTATCAGTTTTGCACATCGAGAGACTGAAATTTTTTCCCATTCTTCCTTGCAAAACAGCTCGAGCTCAGTGAGGTTGGATGGATGGGCTTGCAAAATATTACAGACTAAAAAGGGAAGCACAGCCGAGAGCTGCCCAGTGACACGAGCCTACCAGATGAGCTAAATCACTTCTATGCTCGCTTCGAGGCAAGCAAAACTGAGGCGTGCATTAGAGCATCAGCTCTCTGTGGCCGACGTGAGTAAGACCTTTAAACAGGTCAACATTCACAAGGCTGCGAAGCCAGATGGATAAACCAGGATGTGTGCTCCGGGCATGTGCTGACCAACTGCCAGGTGTCTTCACTGACATTTTCAACATGTCCCTGATTTAAATCTGTAATACCAACATGTTTCAAATAGACCACCATAGTCCCTGTGCCCAAGAACACAAAGGCAACCTGCCTAAATGACCACAGACCCGTAGCACTCACGTCCATAGCCATGAAGTGCTTTGAAAGGCTGGTAATGGCTCACATCAACACCATTATCCCAGAAACCCTAGACCCACTCCAATTTGCATACCGCCCAAACAGATCCACAGATGATGCAATCTCTATTGCACTCCACACTGCCCTTTCCCACCTGGACAAAAGGAACACCTATGTGAGAATGCTATTCATTGACTGAATCCTGGACTTCCTGACAGGCTGCCCCCAGGTGGTGAGGGTAGATAGAAACACATCTGCAACGCTAATCCTCAACAATGGAGCTCCCCAGGGGTGCGTGCTCAGTCCCCTCCTGTACTCCCTGTTCATCCACGACTGCATGGCCAGGCACGACTCCAACACCATGATTAAGTTTGCTGACGACACAACAGACCTGATCACCGACAATGACGAGACAGCCTATAGGGAGGAGGTCAGAGACCTGGCCGGGTGGTGCCAACCTACCCCTCAACGTACCCAAGACTAAGGAGATGATTGTGGACTACAGGAAAAGGAGCACTGAGCTCGTCCCCATTCTCAATGACGGGGCTGTAATGGAGCAGGTTGAGAGCTTCAAATTCCTTGGTGTCCACATCGACAGCAAACTAGATTGGTCCAAACACACCAAGACAGTCGTGAAGAGGGCACGACAAAGCCTATTCCCCCTCGGGACACCTAAAAGATTTGGCATGGGTCCTGAGATCCTCAAAAGGTTCTACAGCTGCAACATCGAGAGCAACCTGACCGGTTGCATCACTGCCTGATACAGCAATTTCTGGGCCTCCGACCGCAAGGCACTTCAGAGGGTAGTGCGTACGGCCCAGTACATCGCTAAGTTGCCTGCCATCCAGGACCTCTACACCAGGCGGTGTCAGAGGAAGGCCCTAAAGATTGTCAAAGACTCCAGCCACCCCAGTCATAGACTGTTCTCTCTACTACCGCATGGCAAGCGGTACCGGAGTGCCACGTCTAGGACAAAAAGGTCTTTCAACAGTTTTTACCCCGAAGCCGGGCTATCTGCATTGTGTCCCACCACCCGCCAACCCCTCTTTTTACGCTTTGGCTACTCTCTGTTTATCATATATGCATAGTCACTTTAACGATACCTACATGTACATACTACCTCAATAAGCCTGACTAACAGCTGTCTGTATATAGCCTTGCTACTCTTATTTTCAAATGTCTTTTTACTGTTGTTTTATTTCTCTACATACCTACACACACACACACACACACACACACACACACACACACACACACACACACAATACTTTTTTTCCCACACCATTGGTTAGAGCCTGTAAGTAAGCATTTCACTGTATTCACCTGTTGTATTCGGAGCACGTGACAAATAAACTTGGATTTGATTTGATTTGAGATATCTGCAAATTTGTTCCATAAAGATTATTTTTATATCCAAAATTCCTCTGTTTGTTTGTCGAAATGGGAAGCCAATTCTAGATTTAATTTTGGATTGGAGATGCTTAATGTGAGTCTGGAAGTAGAGATTACAGTCTAACCAGACACCTAGGTATTTGTAGTTGTCCACAGATTCGAGGTCAGAACCATCCAGAGTAGTGATGCTGGATGAGCAGGCAGGTGCGGGCAGCAATTGGTTGAAGAGCTTGCATTTAGTTTAGCTTATATTTAAGAGCAGTTGGAGGCCACAGAAGGAGAGTTGTATGGCATTGTAGCTCGTCAGAAGGTCAGTTAACACAGTGTCCAAAGAAGGGCCAGAAGTATACAGAATGAGGTCGTCTGCGTAGAGGTGGATCAGAGAATCACCAGCAGCAAGAGCGACATCATTGATGTATACAGAGAAAAGAGTCGGCCTGAGAATTCAACCCTGTGGCCCCCCCCCCAGAGATAATTGAGGTAATATGTACATGTAGGTAGGGGTAAAAGAGCAAAGCAGAAGGCACCATTTTCTTGTTTATAAAATGTATGGATAGCCAGGGGCACACTCCAACACACAGACATTTACAAAAGATGCATTTGTGTTTAGTGAGTCCGCCAGAGGCAATAGGGATGACCACATGTTCTCTTGTTAGTGCATGAATTTGACAGTTTTCTTGTCCTCTTTTAAGCATTCAAAATGTAACGAGTACTTTTGGTTGTCAGGGAAAATGTATGGAGTAAAAAATACAATATTTTCTTTAGGAACGCAGTGGAGTAAAAGTAAAAGTTGTCAAAAATATAAATAGTAAAGTACAGATACCCCCCAAAAACACTTAAGTAGTACTTTAAACCACTGCTTTCTGCACAGTGCATTGTCATGCTGAAACAGGAAAGGGCCTTCCCCAAACTGTTGCCACAATGTTGGAAGCACAGAATCATCTAGAATGTCATTGTTTGCTGTAGCGTTAAGATTTTCCTTACCAGATTCGTCCTGTCGGACTGCCAGATGGTGATTCATCACTGCTCCAGAGTCCAATGGCAGCAAGCTTTACACCACTCCAGCCGACGCTGCGTTGCGCATGGTGATCTTGGGTTGTGTGCGGTTGCTCGGCCACGGAAACCCATTTCATTAAGCTCCCGACAAACATTTATTGTGCTGACTTTGCTTCCAGAGGAAGTTTGGAAATAAGTAGTGACCGAGGCCAGATTATTTTTTACGCGCTACGCAATTCAGCGCTTGGTGGTCCCATTCTGTGAGCTTGTGTACCACTTCACAGCTGAGTCGTTGTTGTTGTTGCTCCTAGACATTTCCACTTTACAATAACATTACTTAGATTTGACCGTGGTAGCTCTAGCAGAGAAGAAATTTGACGAACTGACTTGTTGGAAAGGTGACATCCTTTGACTGTGCTACATTGAAAGTCAATGAGCTCTTCAGTAAGGCCATTCTACTGCCAATGTCTGTCTATCGATATTGCATGGCTGTGTGCTCTTTTGTTTTCACGTGTCATTAATGGGTGTGGCTGAAATAGCCGAATCCACTAATTTGAATGGGTGTCCACATACTTTTATATACAGTGCATTGAGAAAGTATTCAGACCCCTTGACTTTTTCCATATTTTTGTTACATTACAGCCTTATTTTAAAATTATTTTATTTTTTTCCCTCATCAATCTCCACACAATACACCATAATGACAGAGCTAAAACATGTTTTTAAACATTTTAGCAAATGTATTGAAATACCTTAAATAAGTATTCAGACACTTTACTAATGATACTCAGAATTGAGATCAGGTGCATCCTGTTTCCATTGATCATCCTTGAGATTTTTACAACTTATTTGATGTCCACTTGTGATAAATTCAATTGATTGGGCATGATATGTAAAGGCACACCTGTATATACAAGGTCCCACAGTTGACAGTGCGTGTCAGAACAAAAACAAAGCCATGAGGTCGAAGGAATTGCCCGTTGATCCCCGAGAGAGGATTGTGTCGAGGCACAGATCTGGGGAAGGGTACAAAAACATTTCTGCAGCACTGAAGGTCCAAGAAGGGGATGAAGGGCATTGATCAGGGAGGTGACTGTATTTATGTGTATGTGAATAACTCACGTCGGAGAGTTTGGTAAAGATCTATCATAATCCTTTACTCAGGTATAACATGTTACAGGTCACAACATACTAATCGGACACTCATAATGCACCTGTTTATTCAGCCTAGATTGGTGCCCCGCTAGTGCCATCTCTGGGTTGTCATTATGCCCATCATCTTAACATCTTCCTTTTCATTTATAATTAGCTCGAGCACTTCATACCATTTTAACACCACAGTGAAAATACCTATTTATATTATCAAACCCCCTTTTTTATGAGATGACAAAAATCATTGTCCATCTCTTAAGGGACATGTTAAGGTCTGATGTTAGGCCTTGTCCTAGTGTGTCGCACTGCTAGCATATGATCTTGGGCTCCTCTGGGATCCTCAGGTCCTCTCCTGGCACCCCTGTGATGGTGGGAGCCTCAGGGCTTCTCATTCCTCTTCCACAGCCTCCTGAAATTGTGGAGGCACTGTCAGCAGAGAACTGCCCTGGTGGGGTCTTCCAAATCTCCTCATTATGTGTCCTGCCCACACCATCCAGAGGATATTCACAATCTTTCCATGTGGCCCTCCTGTGACCTATGCTCTCCTGAACTGGGCGCATCCTTCAATGTTCCTTCAATTCTCTCATCCTTACTTCCACTTCATATGACCTTGCACTGGAGTGCCCTATGCATGTGCCAAGACTCCATGTGGCATCCCTGGCGTGAGGTGACAGGAGCACTTTGACAGCTTGGCCTTGTTTTATGACAGGCAGATTTTTTGCATGCTGGTCAAAGTAATGTTTTGACTTGTCCTGCCGTGCACATTTGTGTACCAATAACCTTTGGTGCGAGGAGCTTGGGAGTTGTTGGCAACAGAGCAGGTGCGTCTAGACATTAAGCCCTGTACAGGACTGCTGCCGAAGCCCTCTGTGGGAGTAATTCTCCATGTCAAAATGGCTTGCCACACATACCCCACCAAGGCAGTTCTCTCTTCAATGCTAGGCAGACTCTTATTTTGCCCGTTTTTTCCACCACAACCATGTTGCTTATCCACTTAGTAGGTTTGGTGACCTTCGTAATGACACCCTGTTCCTCCATTGAATCAACAGTATATTTTCCTTCAGTGGAATGGGGATTCGGCGGGGAAGCTGTTGATCTGGTCTAACAGACTCATCCACCACCAGGTGGCGCTCACCTGGCAGAGCCCCCATCCCTTCAAAAATGTCCTCAAATTGTTTCAGTATTGCCTCTGAGGTGTTCAAGTCTGATGGGACCTTTTTGTATTACTTTAGTGCTGACATGATTAACGACATGTTGGTGGTTGAGATGTAGTACTTAAGCTTTTTCACACGTTTCTGCTGAAAGGAGAGGCTTTTGCAAGGTTTTCACCACTTGGAACTTTAGCACTTATGTTTCCCCAATCATGATTGGCTTGTAGTTCTGGTGTAATACTGGGCCATCGTACAGCCTTTGCCTTGCTTGGTTGTGGCTTTGCATCTCCATCCTGCATTACTTGCATAACGTTTCTGTAGCTGAATATATTGACAGTTGAGCCACTGTCTAACTGGCATTTGCTAGTGCAGCTTGGATCGTAATCACAGTTATCACATGTCAGTGGGGCAGGCTTTAAGTTTGTAAACTATTTATCTTTGCCACTTTGAACAGAATTAACATCTGTCATGTATAGCATGTCCACTTCTTCAGTTTGATCCCCGGTGCATCCTGTTCTAGCAGATTGGCAGGCTTACTTTGTCTCTGTTTGCACACTTGAGCAAAAACGTTTATTTTTTCCAAAGAATTTGCATATGACCCCATATGCTGGGCATTTGGCTCCGCAGTACATGCACCCTTCTTTAGTATTTTTCCGCCTTAGTTCACTGTCCGATCGATGAATTATGTTTCCATTTTCTATCGACATGGTCTCTGTATTTGTTCTGAGTGGCATAATTGACAGATTCTGCCTGTTCAGGGACAGTGTTCATCTTTTTTAATTGGATCTGTGTCTGTTTGCTTGTTCTGCATATATCTATAGTTTAAGTCAGCGTAAGTTGTTGTTCGCTCGGCATACTTGCTCTTACTCTGTTATCTTTACAGCCAATCACAAGTCTGTCTCTGATCATTGTGTCTCTCTTTGACCTAAAATCACAATTGATACAATTGACACAATTGACGTAACCTCACAACATATTGACCAGACGTCTCTGTTTGAGTTTGTTCACGTGTAAAAAAAAATGAATCTTTCATAAATCAGATTATGGGTGGGTTCAAAATGTCTTTGTAAAAGGTCAAGGATTTTCTTAGAATTTTTTTCTATCCTCTTCCCCAGATCTAGGGGACGCTGAAGCATATGGCAGTCTCTTCCCAAAACACAAAGCAGTGTTGCCAGTCTCACATGCAGGTCTTTTTTTCATCTAAGCCCGTAGTGATTTCATAATTCTCCCACTGATCACGTAAAAATAACCCGTTTTGATACAAATCGCCTTTCATGTCCATGGCACTAGGCACCGAAATTTGACTGAGAGACATTGCAGGCTTTTCGTCCTCGCTCATTTGTTCCACTTATTTGCATTTATCCGACAGTGATTACATACCTTATCCTCTTTTCCGCAATGCATGACTTTGGGTTAATTTCTCTGACACCATGTTTTTATGTGAATGTAAATAACTCACGCTGGAGGGTTGGCGTTATGCCCTTTCACTTAACATTGGCAAAGAACCCAATGGTCACTCTGACAGAGCTCCAGAGTTCCTCTGTGGAGATGTGAGAACTTTCCAGAAGGACAACCATCTCTGCAGCACTCTACCAAATCAGGTCTTTATGGTAGAGTGGCCAGACGGAAACCACTCCTCAGAAAAAGGCACATGACAGCCTACTCGGGGTTTGCCAAAAAGCACCTAAAGACTCTCAGACCATGAGAAACAAGACACTCTGGTCTGATGAAACCAAGATTGTACTCTTTGGCCTGAATGCCAAGCGTCACATCTGGAGGAAACCTGGCACCATCTCTACGGATAAGGATGGTGGTGGGAGCATCATGCTGTGGGGATGTTTTTCAGCGACAGGGCCTGGGAGATTAATCAAGATCGAGGGATAGATTAACGGAGCAAACAACAGAGAGATCCTTGATGAAAACCTGCTCCAGAGCACTCAGGATGTCAGACTGGGCTGAAGGTTCACCTTCCAACAGGACAACGACCCTACGCACACAGCCAAAACAATGCAGGAGTGGCTTTAGGACAAGTCACTGAATATCCTTGAGTGGCCCAGCCAGAGCCCGGACATGAACCCGAACAAAAATCTCTGGAGTGACCTAAAAATTGCTGAGTATCTGAAGAGAAGAATGGGAGAAAGTCCCCAAATACAGATATACCAAGCTTGTAGCGTCATACCCAAGAAGACTCAAGGCTGTAATCACTGCCAAACGTGCTTCAACAAAGTACTGAGTAAAGGGTCTGAATACTTATGTAAATGTTTTAGTTTTTATATTTAATACGTTTGCAAACATTTCTAAAAACTATTTTGCTTCACCATTATGGGGTATTGTGTGTAGATTGATGAGGAAAACAATTTGTTTTATCCATTTTAGAATAAGGCTGGAACGTAACAAAATGTTGAAAAAGTCAAGGGGTCTGAATACTTTCCAAATGCACTGTATAGATAGTGTATATAAACATTTTATAATTGCGTGATATGATAGCATTTTACAGACCTGCTCCCCCTGTCGCCGCAAGATTAATGGTTTTGACCACAAAAATTCTGCTTCCCTACATGCCCCACTGATTGTTGTAACATTAGCCCATTAAATAAAATGTAAAGAACTAGATAGATACATGTCATTTGCAGTGTGCATGATTGTGAGCAAAGTCATTGTAGCTTATCATTTCACTTCCCCTGTGAAAACCATGTTCACGGGCTGACTTGACTTTTCTGTACTGATTAACCTTAGCTAAGGTCATCATCAATCTCTTGGCCCGAGGGGAGCGCTACTTATGACTCCACTGACCAGGCATGATGGAAGAGGCCTAACATGGAAGGAGAAATCATGCATTACAGCCCTGTCATAGTTGGCACCAGCTGGCGTCAACGTCTTTCTCTAGATACAATTCAGCCAAATTCCATAGACGTGTTTCCTAAAGTGCAGTAAAGTTGCATCAAATCCACACAAGTGTCAAACTCATTCCATGGAGGGCCGAGTGTCTGCAAGTTTTCGCTCCGCCTTATACTTGATTGATGAATTAATTGATGAGTTGTCTAGGGCTTAATAGAAAGGGAGAACCAAAAACCTGCAAACACCAGGCCCTCTATGGTATGAATTCTACACCACTGTCCTATGGGGACAGCCTCAGAACCCTTTTGGAACATTTTTTTCTGAAAGTGTAGGTGTTGTGGTTGTGTCATTAAGTGAATGTGATAATCTATGCGGCTGTGACTCATAACCTTCTAGCATTTGCATTTCCTTGTCATGATTTAACCCAAGGTGTTTAGCATTGAGGTTGATAAAAGGATATATTTTTTCAGAAAATCAAACAATAATATACCAGCTTTTGTACCACACTTTAAAATATCTCCATACATGTACAAATGAAGAGCAGTCAAATCAATTGTAGGCCATGTCACCCTATAGCAAAAAAAAGCCTTGGATTCAAAGCTGTTTAAAATAGGAGCACATGACCAAGCATGATGGAGGAGCTACAGTCTGTGTTTCCCGCAGACATCTTAGCGGGAAGGCACAGTGCGACTGAGAAACGTCCCTTTATGTTTCATTGTGTCTCAGAGGAAGTAGAGCAGACAGTTATCCAAACAGCTTTTCCATTTAAATCCTCAGCTCAGTCAGTGGTACATGCAGGGAGTCCAGTCAACTCACAGAGCACTGACCTCAGTCAGCAGGGCAACTAGTGGGAAGGTTGTCTGAAAAAGGACACTCCTCACAATGTTTAGGATGTGTCATCATAACCCTCTTACCCCATGTTCATAACCAAATGGGAAGGTGGTATTTACCACATACAAAATCCACTTGAACGACCTGCAAACCGGTAATTACTTGTGGGAAACTTGTCTATCAACCCTGAGCTCTGACTTCTTCCACAAGCTGACCTCTGGTTTAAGCTACTAAGGAATAACAGCTTTTTATCAGTCGCATGTAACAACAAAGCATCATTTATAAAAAGCAATCCATTAATGTGGTTTTTGAACACTATCTTTTGTTTACAAGCACGATAGCTGTACTTTTAGTTTATGGTTCATGCAACTTGTTGGCCATTAGCCAATCACTTTCTGAACAAGTTCAAACCACATGGATGCATCCAACTTGTATTTACAGCTTCACAATTGGTAATTACCACCTTCCCACTTGGATATAAACGCCGATTTAGCCCTACAGAGCTCGCTGTCATGTACAGTTAACAGTAACACTCCATTTTAGGGCATACCAGTGAGGAAGTGTTCAAGATGAGTCATGGTGTTTTAGCAGTGCGTGTCATATTTTGGAAGGTATATCCTTAATCGGTTGATGGTCCTGATTAGGAAGTCATTGTTTACTTCGCCGAGCTGTGCCCAAGAAATAATTAAATCCTGTTGTTTTATGTTTCCGCCCTCCCCAGATCAAAATCAAACATGGATGTCAATGCTTGGTTGCACACGCTCCATTCTACTTCCTGTCAGTGCATCACGGCCCCTGTAATGTAAGGCTGATTATCTAAGACAAACAGATGTGAAACACAGACAGGTGTGAGCGCAAAGTGAGATACAACATGGGATCCATGTTTGGTTTTGATTTGGATGGGGGCGAAATAT
Organism: Oncorhynchus clarkii lewisi; assembly: GCF_045791955.1. Lineage (NCBI taxonomy): Eukaryota > Metazoa > Chordata > Actinopteri > Salmoniformes > Salmonidae > Oncorhynchus > Oncorhynchus clarkii. The sequence goes on along the minus strand of NC_092177.1, from coordinate 35,840,354 downwards.
TTAGATTAGATCTTAGCCCCCTAGATTAGATCTTACGATGTATCTTTATTAGTCAAGGTTTTCCTAGAGACTCTTAGTAAAGTGGCTCTTAATGAAAAAAAAAATTGCACATCTACTTGTAGATCAGCCAAAGTGTATTGTTAGGCTTATTTTATGCCTTACCTCACAAGATACCATTTATCACAATTTATAAGTGTTTTGTGTGAATGGACATGATCATACGATGATAAAATGTTTAATTTGGGTAATGTATAGGATCTAATGTAATATTTGAAATATGTATTTGTAATATTTTGTCAAGCTTAGTTTTATCCAAAAATACCTGGAAATACTTGGAACGCGCCTCATGACACTCACCTGGACTCCATCACCTCCTTGATAACCTTGCCTATTTATATCACTCCCTTTGGTTCCTTCTCCAGGCGTTATTGTTTCTGTTTCAGTTTCACGTCTGTGCGTTGTTTCGTATTTCTTGGTTTGTATTCTGTTCAATTTCTATATTAAATATTCACTCCCTGAACTTGCTTCCCGACTCCTAGCGCACACGTTACAAACAGGCTCCCACGAGAGGAGATGCTAGACCTTGTGTCTCCCTCAATCAGCCGACCAATCCGCTGCAACTTTGCGCTGAGTATTGAGGTACCAGGCTCTTTTACACAGTGGGGAGTTTCCTCCAGATCCTTGGGGATGGACACTGCCACAGCAACGCATCTGTATCCAGGTGTGCCTACGCAATGACTTTTGATCTTCTGTGCCATGCCCCTCAATATTTTCGATGTAGGATATGTACCCCAAAAATTGGGCTGTGGGGTTAAAATATATTGGTGTTTTATATACTGTACATTATCAGAAAGCCAAAATATAGGAAGGATTTAAAAACCTTTTTTTTTAAACGTGTGCCGTATAGGGTTAGTTACTGTATATTTGTGGGCTTAAAGGAAACAGACAGATACAGAGCAGTTATGCTGTGTGCTAAAGCACTCTGGAGGAAAGAATACAACCGGGGTTCAAATCAATTAGCATTACCTGATAAATGGTTGGTTTGTACATTTAGTGTTATTTTTATTCATAAAAACTAGTCTGTGGAATGTATAGGCCTAGCCTACATTTCACATGCTTATGTCGCAAGCGGCATCAATTTCAGCACCAGGGAACTGGACAGCTCCCTCAACGGGATCAAGTGAAAAACTGAACATGGCCCGAACGACACTCTTAGCTCTCACACTTAAAGGTTCACTTGTTTCACTTGGCTCATAAATAACTACGCATTTGGTGTGGTCATCGAAGTAATAATACATTACATTGCAACTGGGAAACGAGACCCTGATCAGTTTGTGGTTTATGCAAGTTTGTAACAATATTAGGCAATGTGCCATGATCACAGATGGTTGTTTAAAACTGCACTAATTCTGAATGACTTCTGAGGTCCACTCAGAGATAGTGTGATATGTCAGAGCGGACGGTTTGGTAATAATGCACTCTTCACACCCTCTCCCTCTTATCTCTCCATTGGGATGACATAAGACCCAAGGATGAGAGCTTTGAAATGGAACCCCTCAGGAAAGGGAAAGCAGCTCTATCTACATCCATAGAATCAACATGCATATAAACAAACAAACATACATATAGAGCACTCCTTACACCTCCCAGTAAAAAGATGTAAAAGTCAAAAAAAGTGAGGGGGAATAGTGAATTGTACAGTACTGAGTCAGTCCTGTACAATTCACTGTTCCCCCTCACTTTCCCCCTCACCTCATGACTTTGACAGCTTTTCACAGGGAGGTGTAAGGGTGCTCTGTATGTTTGCTTGTTTACCAACACGTTCAACCTTGGTTGATTCCATGGATGTAGATTACGTTGCTTTCCCTTTCATGAAGGGTTCCATTTCAAGGCTCTCTTCCTGAGGGTAGCAAAGTCATTGCTGGGCTATGGTTACATAAATGTATCACAGTATGTCCTTCATTTTGTTTCCAGGAATGGGTTTATTTAATATCCCCCACAATAAATACGCATTGATTGAAGCTCAATGTTACATTTAAATCTCCCTACCATCATATCTAAGCTAATATGACACCAATCTTGATGAATATTCACAAATCAACTTGATTGGAGGTGCACAACACACTCCCCACCTCTTCTCATCTGTTACCGAGAACCACATATCGGATTTTTAACAAGGTTGTTAGCATTAGGAAAAAAATAAAATTTATTGCCCAGAATTAGCTCAATATCTAGGCATTGGATAAGAATGAGACTACAGCGTCCATGAAGTGATCATTAGACTCGCCACTTTTCAGACTGTATAAGTTTGTAGGGGCAACAGTTTTGATTAAATATATAATTTAATTCCTCTCACCTGCACATTTCCAGACGTTAAGAAACAACGATGTGCTTGCTACCTTTTGTAGCATTTCTGACAATGCTAACATCTTTTCAGACAAATCTCAGAGTTCTATTTAACCCGGGTCAGCAACTCGGTTGCTCAGCAACAACACAGCTGATGTTAGCTTGCTTGTCCAAAGTCCAGCAGATAGCATTTGTAGCTATCTAGCTAACACCGGTCAGCTGAACGCTAGCTAGCTAGCTAATGAAAAGGCAAAGAAAGGTAGCTAGCTATATTTGTTTATGGAAAGTTTTTTACACAAATAACTTCAGCCATTAGCTAGCTAGCTAGCTAGAGCAGTACAGTTGACCTTGACACCGAAGGAAGCTAATGATAGCTGGTTCCTGTGCAAATGTCAGTCCTACATTTTTCCACAAAGCATAGCTAGCTAGCTATGGTTCAATTCAAAACCAGAGCAAATTTTCAGGGTGCTACCTTACAATGCATGCAATAGGCTTTTGCAACACTAGCTAGCTAGCTACTCCATATTCCAAGCTACAGTAAGAGCTATCAATATTTCGCTGTCAGACACAACTCAAAATGCTGAGAAACCAAAATGCTAGCTAACTTAACAGTGCCTCTGGCTCTATTGTGCACTGACTGCAGTGTGCAAATGCATGCTTGCTAGCATCAGAAAAACTCATCAGTTAAACAGTCCTAATATTCTACATTCCAGCATGCTTATTCGCCTGTCTTCTTGACATTTTAAGCCAAATGTGTGCTGATCAACAGTGCCACACTAACAACTCTGCCATATGTTGGAAATTTGTCAGCAACTCTGCCGTTCACAACTGTCTGAGGCTAGCCACACAATAAGGATTAGCACTATAGTGGAATTTGCAGTTCACCTTAAAAATAAGTCCCCCATTGAAAGGGATTAAAACTGATACAAATAGTGGAATCATGCCATATTTGGACTAGATAATGTTAAACAAGGTCGGGATGTTATATAAATTCAACAAAAGACAATACAAATCAGTTGAAATCGCACTGTGGATGTAATTTACTTTATAATTGCATTGGGGACATACTTATGATGTACAACCTGACCTATGGATTGTGCTCCAATGAAATTGAGTATCAGTCTACTGAGTGACACTCACAGAAAACACCTGTGTAGAGTTTACACAAGTATTAGTGTCTTAACTCTTATTGTGGTCCTCCTCTTCCCTTCTTGAACGGGGCTCTGTTATTTCATCGCCTCCAACGCATTCAAAGGACCACAGCCATTTGAGACGGAAAAGCCTTATACATACTGACCAACTATGGTTTGCATAGCTTGCTTAAGGAACCAATCATGCAGGATAGGTAGTTGGAGTTTGTTGTACCCAGTGGTGATGAGTATACCGGTAGCTAGACCATAGACTGCTGGTTATGTATCTTGTTATTTCTATTTGAAAAGTTGTATTCATAAATACAGTGCTTGATAAACAAGTAGGCTAATTCCACAGCCAAGCAGATACAACTAGTAGAGTCATTTTGGTTGTGAAATGCATTAGTAAAAAGCTTTGTCCTAGGTTTAGAATAAAATTAAATTTACCACTTGGCTGTCTATTATATCACCCTGTCACAGGACTTCCCAGTCAACACCACCTTATAAGTTTGAGAGATGTCCAGTTTGCAGCCAAACACAGCATAGAGAAGACCCGCAAGGGGCCTGTCATGCCAAACAGTGTCCCCTGGCCTAATAGTGTCCCCCTCTGCGTCACAATAGAATTCGATAAACTATTAGCGCCCGTTGCTATATCAACGGTGTGATGACCTAATGATTAGAATTTTGGAGATCGTTACAGCCTAATGACGTTCTTTTCATCATCGCTATGCAAACAAGGCTGATTTCCATGACAATTTTGCTGTTTAAACAAGTTGTTTAGCTAATAAAATGAAAACATTAACTCAAACTATTTTTGGGTACCGTGTTAACATTACAACATGAAATCCATTTAACATTGCTACATTACAGAAAAGGCAAAGAAAACGTGTAATCTGCTTGACACATTAACGTTGCTTACCTTACAGATCACATCAGCTAATTTCCGCTCCATTCATATGCACATCCGTTTGATTCATAAACTGGCTTGTCTGGTTGTCATGTTTTTATTTTGCCCTTCCCTTATCTACACTGAAATAATATAATTTCAGTAGTCCTCTATTATGATAATAAAACATATATCTTGCATAGCTCATTAGTACACCCTTGTGGTTGAATATATATTGTAGCGGTTTCAGGGTTTTGGGGGGGTGGACGGTATGTGCCTGCGAGGTTTCTGTGTTTTCTACCTGCTAGGACCACAGACAGCAATGAGAAGTATTCTGCAGAGGCAGGACCATGGACAGCTCAGGGGAAAACTTCTAGAGGGCAGCAGAATAGTCACACCTGTCTCCAGTTGTAATTAGAGCCAAACTGCAGACAGGTGAAATTAACCGAGCCCTGGGTTTTCTTTCTTGGTCTTTCCTTTGACCCCGGTAGGAGTAGGAGAGCATACATTGGAGAAGGATGTTAACCGGAAGAAAGGAACTGATGATTTCAACAAGGTTTCAACCCACAAAGACCAAGATTGGAGGACCTTCCACTGGTGACGATGTATTTACTCTGTTTTGAGTTGTGTATGTCAGGAACACTGGTGGTGTGTGTGGAAACCCTGCCTCACAAAGATCTTAGCACCGAAACCACCACAATATGTATCTATTGTAGGTCCTAGGATACAGCAATGAATAATGTGGAACAAATAAATACCAGCAAAGGATACCTTACAACACTTTGTGAAACAGCTGTGAAAACCAACCTCAGCAAGAGGATGTAGACAATTCTATTTCACTGCATAAACACTTGCTCAGTCCACGCAAAACTTTTACTTCAGAATTGCTCTCCAAGGATGGTGTTTTTGATGGTGACAACCTTCTGACTAAACTGTAAAGAACACTTTATTTACCATGTATTTGTCTTTATAGAAGTACATATTGTTAAATAGGAATAAATACTGTAAGCTATTTTTAGATTGATGTTGCTAGCTACTGTAATATTACCTCAGCCTGCCTAGCCAGCTACAGTAACTGGCTTGCTCGCCAGTTAGCCGGACAGTTTTATTTAGCTAATGCTAGTTAGCTAGAAAGCTACTGTAACTGTTATTGCAGATTTCTGTTTGTATGTAGCTTGCACTTCAATGGCATCCCTCAAGGAGATTTTGTTTTCTCTTTCCAACCAGGCAAAGCACTATGAAAACACCACTGATCTCGACAAGAGGCACAACATTCAGAGAAATTCACAATACAGGTTAACGCTAAGCAGCGTTAAACTTCAATTAGATAGCTGGACAGATTTAGCTATGTACAACCATTTTCCAACTAACGTTAGCTAGTTGCTAGTTATGCATAGTTCAGTGAAGGATGGATCATAATGTCTGGACTGGCATAAATGGAACGGTATCAAACACGGGATTTCCATGTGGTTGATGCCAATCAATTGACTCCATTCCAGACATTATTAGGAGCCGTCCTCCCTTCAGCAGCCTTCACTGATATAGTTATGTCTGTCATTGAGGAGTCTAGCTATAAGTTAAACCTGATCAATCAACTGGATAGGTGTAAGCAATTATGGCAATTCCAAATGCTAGATAGACACAGAGTGGGGGGAGGATGAAAGTGAGGGAGAGAGGTGGAAGACAGACAGATGGAGAGAAACAGAAAGAGAGAGACAACAGCGCAAAAACTTAGACTTGAGTATTTCAACAACTCTCCTCTTCCAAATTGTTAGGCAATCATATCTACCTACGGCCAGCCGCACAGGAGGATGGCCAGCCACACAGGAGTGTGATTTTTACTAAGGAGGAGAAGGAGGCCATGCTGACCGAGATGCATGCTGGCCATTTCGGAGTGAAGCGCATGATTGCCAAAATAAACCTTTACTTCTTCTGACGTGGAATTGTCAAGGAGGTGGACAGCTGGGCAAGTGAAATAACCTTTTTGTTTATCAATCACATTCTATTATATCAGAAATTAGGATTTCAATGAATGTCATAACACACAATGTTTACATTTGTCACGTTTTGCTTAAAGGTCAGTACCCAGTATAGCCTTCCAGAAGTTTGAGGCCATTGAGTTGAAGGCCATCAAAGTTGATTCACCATGGCACTTGATTGGTAAGTGTCCCAATACAAATTTTGCCGTGATAAGTTATTTTGTGTAATGGTTTCTTTTTGACCACAGCTCAAAAAGAAATCCTGACGGAGACCGATCACTTTACCAAGTGGTTGGAGGCTATGCCCATTAAGGTCAGTAAAGGAAGAGTACAGGCTCAACTCTAAATTCCCTTCTGTAACCCATTAAAAAGGGTGCTTGGAACCAAAAATGTATTTTCATTTTATGATACCCATCAAGGACGAGACTAGCGAGGCCACCTCTAAGGCGCTGGTGGATATCTTCAACACCCACGGTTCTCCTGAGGTCATCTTGAATGACCGAGGTCATGAATGCTGGAACAAGGTACGGATGTTATAGGTTATATTCCGTCACCAATGGATTGTTTTATTTACAATTGTTTTTTCCATGGTACATGGATGGACCAACCAGACCCTCAAGACTGCCACGGGCAAGTCCCCTTGATCGGTACCAGGAAGGGTGGGAGAACAACCTGAAGGTTATTCTCTTTGCATACAACAGCAGCATCCAGGCTGAGTACGGAAGGTGGTGCAGCTGTTGACTGAGGTAAACAATGCATTTACTGTAGCCTTTCAAAGTTGTGATAGTTGTTTGTCTATTGCTATTTTTGTATAATGTACTTTCAGATCACTGAAAACCCACCTGATGTGGTGGAAGTTGTCGAACCAGATCAGAATGCCTTCAAGGACTACACAGTACCTTCAGGCAGGGACTGAGGATGTGGAGGGTTTTTGACCAGGTAATAATGATTGTCCGCTGTTAATTTATTTTCTGGTCCTCCAAGAGATGTGTTAGAAATGTATTTGTAATGTGAAAAATAATGTATTTAATGATCTATGCATATAAAATGTATTCCTGTCATCAATCAAGGGGAGACTGAACATGGACAAGGTGCAGGAGAAACGGAAGGAAAGGCACCAGAGCAGAATCAAGAAGGGGACCAAGTGCTATGACATTACTTGGTTTGGAAGAAAGACGAAAGGCGAGACCTGGGAAACCTTGCTGCTCTTTCGCTCCTAGCTGGGGTCACCATCTGTTTACAGTGAATATAAAAAATCTCAGATAATAACTATTTGCATACAAAATAACCTGAAGCTTGTTTTAGTTTCCCCTAACACTGATAGTTTTTTATCTTTGTCTTCCTAGTGTTGTCTTCCACCGAGGTAACCATCTTCTACAGTTGGAGCACTTTGAAGCACTGACGGCCTACACTTCAGTGATGCCCAATAGACAAAGTATGTTAAGCTTTGGTTGACATTTGAGAAAGCAAGAAATGGTAGTTAAGCTAAGCTTATAAAAATGTACCTCTCCAAACCATCGACTGTCGGAGCCTCCGAGGAGTTATCCCGTCCATCAGAACCAGTGAGTTTGGATCAGTCGGAGGGGGACCAGCTTGAGGTAGGCTATACCTTCCAAAAGTGTTAAAGTACATATCTCCCATTTATAACAACGCACTAATCCATGCAATTTTCTCACAGTAAAGTGTAACCTGTGTTTGCTTGCTTACGCCTGTCTCCTTCCCTTTAACTCTGCTTCTGTTCCCCATGAGCTTGGGGTACTGCCCAACACCCAGACGTAGATCCACCTGATGTCCTCCATTACCAATCACCCTCCAATTTTTCATGACATCATCTACGGCTACTGTTATCATTATCTGCTAAGAAAGAGCAAGAAAACTATCATACTGGGAACATAATATGTAAGATAAAAAGATTAGCACTGCAAACACTCAGAACAAAGAGAGCAGCATTGCCTGGACTTTGCAGTCTCCCTCTTCAAGTCCCCCTTCTGAGACTGGCTGCCTGTTGAACAAGTGACAGGCAGAACCTCCCACCCACACAGCAACCACCAATATATTCCACACACCAGAATTAGGTATTTTATTCTGATTACCATGTGAGTGCACAACAAATCTGTGAAAATACATTTGACACAACTGTACCAAAAACCATCAGTTTATGTATTAAAATCTTAAATATTGCCAAGTTGGTTTTCACAGCCGTTTCACAAGGTGTTCATTGTTGTAAGGTATCCTTTGATCGTATTTATTTGTTGCACATTAGTCATGGTGGTATCCCAGGACCTACAATAGATACATACTGTTTATATTCAACCACAAGGGTGTATTAATAAACTATGCAAGATAGAAAAAAACGTATCATAGAGGACAACTGAAATGATATTATTTCAGTGTAGGGAAGGGCAGGTTAAATATAAACATGACAGCCAGACAAGCCAGTGAATGAATCAAAAGGATTTGCATTTGAATGGAGTGGAAATTAGCTGGCTTCGTGATCTGTAAGGTAAGTGACTTTAATGTGTAAAGCAGATTACATGGATTTAATGCAATGTTAACAAGGTAACAAATTAGTTTGAATTAATGTTTCCATTTTATTAGCTAAACGAAACTTGTTTAAACAGTGAAATTGTTGTGGATATCGGCCTTGTTTGCGAAGCGATGATGAAAAGAATATCATTTAGGCTTTAATGATCTCCAAATCATTAGGTCATCACACCGTTGAAATAGCAATGGACGCTAATAGTTTGAGTCCCATTTGTGATGTAGAGGGGGACACTATTAGGCCGGGGGACATTATTTGGCATGACAGGGCCTCATCAGTGATGAGGGACCAGGAGCAAATCTATGCTGCTATGCTCATCAATGGGGCTCTGACAAAGACCTCACCTCCAGCCTGATCTCCAACAGCCGTCAATGGGGAGAACAGAATTAAGTAGGTTTAGTCTGACCTGTTCAAACTTCAACATAGTATGTGTTTGTGTGTCACCTATCCCTAACTGCCAATGGTAATTGAACAGTGACTGTGTGTACGTGTTCACAGGTGCATGACGAGCACCCTCCTATCCACATTAAAGGGACAGTAGCGGAGTTGGAAAGTTTCAAGTTCCTCGGTGTACACATCCGCAATGAGATGATTACTAATAATACGGTACAGCACACAAGTTCAGTAGCAGCAAACCCCCTTTTCATTCCATGTGTCACTGCTGAACTCTGCCTCAACTATGTGTATTTCTACAGATGGGCTGGATATTATTTTGCCAAACAGCAGCCCCAGTCTGATAGGAAGGCCATAATTGGGTACGTTTTGACCTATCTGACCTGTTCAAACGTCAACATAGTACCTGTCGGTGTATCAGATATTACCTATCCTAACTACCATTGGTAATAGAACTGTGACTGTGCATGTGTTCACAGAAACCTGTATGGAGCCAGCACACAGAGATGTGCAAGATAAAGTCAAAACTGAAAAACAGGCTTGGTACTGATGTCTCTGAATGGAGTGAGTCCTGGCCCTGGCATTAACATGTTTTACTAGACACAACTTTTACTTGTATGTTCTTTTTTTATTATTGAATTGAACTGTATCAGTCAATATGGGGAGGGAGAAACCCTGTGTATTCTGCTCCAGGATCAGGGAACTCCTGATCTAAATGGGACACCACACAGGAAGGTAGCCCCATTACCACAGGACAAAATCCCAATAGGTACAATATCTTTATTGGCTGGGAATGACAATGAAACGTGAACATTGATAAATTAGCAGAACACTGCTTCAATGGTATTTTGTAAAGGGTTGGTTATCCTTTCTAGGGCAGGCGTTCCGCTAGCGGAACCCCTCGATAACATTCCGCTGAAAAGGCGAAATTCAGAAAAAAAAATTTTAAATATGTAACTTTCACATATTAACAAGTCCAATACAGCAAATGAAAGAAACTTCTTGTTAATCTACCCATCGTGTCCGATTTCAATAAGGCTTTACAGCGAAAGAACAACATATGATTATGTTAGGTCAGAGCCAAGTCAAAAAAACACACACCATTTTTCCAGCCAAAGATAGGAGTCACAAAAAGCAGAAATATCGATAAAATGATTCACTAACCTTTGATGATCTTCATCAGATGACACTGATAGGACATCATGTTACACAATACATGTATGTTTTGTTTGATAATGTGCATATTTATTTCTAAAAATCTTAGTTTACATTGGCACGTTACGTGCAGTAATGTTTTGATTCCAAAACATCCGGTGATTTTGCAGATAGTCACATCAAATCCCAGAAATACTCATAATAAACATTTATAAAAGATACAAGTGTTATTCACAGAATTAAAGAGAGACGTCTCCTTAATGCAACCGCTGTGTCAGATTTTTAAAAAGACTAATCTGAGTACGGCGCTCAGAGCCCAATCCAGCCAAAGAAATATCCGCCAAATATCCGCCATGTTTCTAACAGAAGTTAGAAATAACATTATAAATATTCACTTACCTTTTTCACTCACTTATCTTCATCAGATAGCACTCCCAGGAATACCAGTTTGACAAATTACAGATTTGTTCCATAAAGTCCATAATTTATGTCCAAATAGCCACTTGTTAGCGTGCTCAGCCCAGTAATCCATCTTCATGAGGCGCGAGCACTACTTCCAGACAAAACTCAAAGTTCCTTTACAGGTCGTAGAAACATTTCAAATGATGTATGGAATAAATCTTTAGGATGTTTTTAACATAAATCATCAATAAGGCTCCAACCGGAGAATTCCATTGTCTGTAGAAAAGCACTGGAATGAGAGCTAACTCTGACGGGACCGTACGTCACGAGCCTGAGACACTCTGCCAGACCCATGACTCATTCAGCTCCCATTCCCCCCTCCTTTATAGCAGAAGCCTTAGGAAGTGCAACTTGACCCCATAGACACTGTGTATTCGGTAGGCCAAGCTTTGAAAAACTACAAACCTTGGATTTTTCTCAGGGGTTCGCTTGCCATATGAGTTCTGTTATACTCACAGACATCATTCAAACAGTTTTAGAAACTTCAGAGTGTTTTCTATCCAATACTAATAATAATATGCATACAGTCCCAGATGCATATATTAGCATCTGGGACTGAGTAGGAGGCAGTTCACTCTGGGCACACTATTTCATCCAAAAGTGAAAATGCTGCCCCCTATCCCAAACAGGATTTATTCTACATGGACCTGTTACTACATTTGACAATTATCAAAACGATTATTTTAGAATATCTACAGTGCCTTGCGAAAGTATTCGGCCCCCTTGAACTTTGCGACCTTTTGCCACATTTCAGGCTTCAAACATAAAGATATAAAACTGTATTTTTTGTGAAGAATCAACAACAAGTGGGACACAATCATGAAGTGGAACGACATTTATTGGATATTTCAAACTTTTTTAACAAATCAAAAACTGAAAAATTGGGCGTGCAAAATTATTCAGCCCCTTTACTTTCAGTGCAGCAAACTCTCTCCAGAAGTTCAGTGAGGATCTCTGAATGATCCAATGTTGACCTAAATGACTAATGATGATAAATACAATCCACCTGTGTGTAATCAAGTCTCCGTATAAATGCACCTGCACTGTGATAGTCTCAGAGGTCCGTTAAAAGCGCAGAGAGCATCATGAAGAACAAGGAACACACCAGGCAGGTCCGAGATACTGTTGTGAAGAAGTTTAAAGCCGGATTTGGATACAAAAATATTTCCCAAGCTTTAAACATCCCAAGGAGCACTGTGCAAGCGATAATATTGAAATGGAAGGAGTATCAGACCACTACAAATCTACCAAGACCTGGCCGTCCCTCTAAACTTTCAGCTCATACAAGGAGAAGACTGATCAGAGATGCAGCCAAGAGGCCCATGATCACTCTGAAAGAACTGCAGAGATCTACAGCTGAGGTGGGAGACTCTGTCCATAGGACAACAATCAGTCGTATATTGCACAAATCTGGCCTTTATGGAAGAGTGGCAAGAAGAAAGCCATTTCTTAAAGATATCCATAAAAAGTGTAGTTTAAAGTTTGCCACAAGCCACCTGGGAGACACACCAAACATGTGGAAGAAGGTGCTCTGGTCAGATGAAACCAAAATTGAACTTTTTGGCAACAATGCAAAACATTATGTTTGGCGTAAAAGCAACACAGCTCATCACCCTGAACACACCAACACATGCTTGTGCTTCTAGTTCCGACAATGCAGTAATAACAAGTAATCTAACTAACAATTCCAAAACTACTGTCTTGTACACAAACATGAGATATGATACATGTATTACATTTGATATAGAGCGTAAGTAACATTTATATAAGGTAGCATTGTTTAAAAGATATATTTACATCATTTCCCATCAATTCCCATTATTAAAGTGGCTGGAGTTGAACACAGTGTTAGTGGTGGCTGTTTAACAGTCTGAGCTCATCAATTCAGTTTGTCTGTGATGTGTATGCCGAGGAACTTAAAACCCTGGGGGCGGCCCGTCAGGAAGTCCAGAACACACCATCCCCATTGTCAAACATGGTGGTGGCAGCATCATGGTTTGGGCCTGCTTTTCTTCAGCAGGGACAGGGAAGATTGTTACAATTGATGGGAAGATGGATGGAGCCAAATACAGGACCATTCTGGAAGAAAACCTGATGGAGTCTGCAAAAGACCTGAGACTGGGACGGAGATTTGTCTTCCAACAAGACAATGATCCAAAACATAAAGCAAAATCTACAATGGAATGGTTCAAAAATAAACATATCCAGGTGTTAGAATGGCCAAGTCAAAGTCCAGACCTGAATCCAATCGAGAATCTGTGGAAAGAACTGAAAACTGCTGTTCACAAATGCTCTCCATCCAACCTCACTGAGCTCGAGCTGTTTTGCAAGGAGGAATGGGAAAAAATGTCGGTCTCTCGATGTGCAAAACTGATAGAGACATACCCCAAGCGACTTACAGCTGTAATCGCAGCAAAAGGTGGCGCTACAAAGTATTAACTTAAAGGGGCTGAATAATTTTGCACGCCCAATTTTTCAGTTTTTGATTTGTTAAAAAAGTTTGAAATATCCAATAAATGTCGTTCCACTTCATGATTGTGTCCCACTTGTTGTTGATTCTTCACAAATAAAATAATATATATCTTTATGTTTGAAGCCTGAAATGTGGCAAAAGGTCGCAAAGTTCAAGGGGGCCGAATACTTTCGCAAGGCACTGTACATAAATTCAGCAATTGCATTCTTCTCAAATTACTCTGTAGGCTACTGACCTATTCAAAACTTCCTCTGTCATCTCACCATACATCTCCCTGTAGTTATTGAACTCAACCTGCAGGAGGTTTGTTTGTTGTTATTGACTGGGGGGAAACAGCTGTGGCCAAGGTTCTGACAGATGTGTGTGTCTTGGTGGTGGCAAGGACACACCCAAGAAACACCCACATCAAATCACACCCCCAAGCCAACTCACATTTGGCTTCTGTTATGGCTGCCAGCAAGCCAGAAAATGAGGCCAAATAAACGGGCGCAGTTCCTCTTTAACAGAAAATCACCTTCTGGTGTAAGACCCATATAAAAAATGCTTGTCAATCCATGCTATATATTAAAAACAAAACTACATTTTAAATGAAGTAGGCATTGGTCTGAAGTCTAAAAACGAATTTCACATAAGCACCACAATGCCTATTCCACCCATGCTCTACCAAGGTTTTCCAGCACACAGCTTTGACCTACTACAGGCCTGATGGTCTTGTAAATATAAAAGCAAAGTTTGCTTTCATTTAATAAAATTAGCAAGAAAGTTAGCTTAGTAATGTCTTACTATGGTGTGTGAAGAATCCAATACTTTACCTTGTATGCGGTACAGATCACATTATTGTGGATGCACCTCTATATCAGTATGAATTAGACTGTTTGAGAAGGTTTGAAACCCAAGCAACCTACATACAAAGTTTGAAGTACAATACCAACATAGCTACTGTAGTAGGTCAAAGCTTTTAGCTGGAAAACCTTGGTAAAGCATGCGTAGAATAGGCATTGTGATGCTCATGTGAATTTGATTTATTTTTCGGCTTCAGACCAATGCCTACTTCACTTAAAATGTAGTTTGTTTTAAATAGATAGCATGGATTGATGAGAAAAGGGGAACTCAGAACACATGGCTGGTATAGTGCACTAATATTAACAAACACCAAACACAAAAAAGTCGACCTTTCAAGCCAAATGGGCTGTACTGGCTGGGCTTGGAAGTGGACCAAAAAGACAAATTACAGTGCATCTCAGTCTTCAGTACAATAATTTAGTGGTTACATGCAGTATTCCAGTCCTCAAAGTACTGTTTCTTAATCAGAACAGCAAACAGGTGGAAAACACAGCAAAGCTCTCACAGTATTCAATAAGGACTAAATATTAAAAGGTCTAGCAGACTAAAGTGTACATGCAATACATCCCGCTAGCGGGACAACAGAAATGTGAGGGAGGGCAATTCAAATAAATATTCGTAATATTAAACATTCATGAACATACAAGTATCTTATATCATTTAAAAGCTTAACTTCTTGTTAATCCAACTGCATTGTCAGATTTCAAAAAGGCTTTACGGCGAAAGCATACCATGAGATTATCTGAGGACAGCGCCCCACATTAAAATATTTTTTCAACCAGCACAGGCTTCACAAAATCACAAATGGCGATTAAATAAATCACTTACCTTGGAAGATCTTCCTCTGGTTGCAGTCCCAAGGGTCCCAGCTACACAGTGAATGTTCATTTTGTTTGATAAAGTCCTTATTTCTTTAAAAAAAAACTTGTTTAGGCGCCATTGATTTCAGTAATCCACTCCAACATTCATACAAAAGGAATCCAAAAAGCTACCGGTAAACTTCGTCCAAACAAGTCAAACAACGTTTCTATTCAATCCTCAGGTACCCTAATATGTAAATAAGCAATAATTTTTCAGAGGGAAAGAAATATGTTCAAAAGTAAAATAATGAAATGAGTGCCCTCATTCATGCACTCCAAAGACTACTTTTCCTGTGGAGCTCCCTTTGGAAAGACTACCATCCTAAAATATATTTTAGGATGGATGTTCCTTGGGTTTTCGCCTGCCATATCAATTCTGTTATACTCACATACATTATTTTAACAGTTTTAGGAACTTCAAAGTGTTTTCTATCACATTATACCAATTATATGCATATCCTAGCCTCTGGGCCTGAGTAACATGCAGTTTACTTTGGACACGTCAGTCGGTTGGAAATTCAGGATACTGCCCCCTAGCTGTAAGTTTTAACTAGGTCTTTCTTTGCACCATATGACTGGACAATAATCAAGATAACATCAAACTAGAGCCTGCTGTACTTGCTTTGTTGAGTGTGGTGTCAAAAAAAGCAGAGCATCTCTTTATTACAGACACTTCCTCTCCTCATCTTTACAACCATTGAATCAATATGTTTTGACCATGACAATTTACAATCTAAGGTAACACCAAGTAATTTAGTCTCCCCAGCCACATCATTCAGTCGCAGATTCAGCTGAGGTCTAGAACTTAACGGATTATTTGTACCAAATACAATACTCTTAGTGTTAGAGATGTTAAGGACCAGTTTATTACTGGCCATCCATTCCAAAACAGACTGCAACTCTTTGTTAAGGGTTTCAGTGATGTACAGGTTTCAGTAACGTATTATCTGTGGTTGCTGATGCGTACATGGTTCAATGCTCAGCATACATGCTATAATGCCAGTAGCAGGTCATTGGTAAAAATAGAATAGAGGGCCTAGAGGAAAGGTGACATTCTCTGCTGTCAGGTAACAGTCATATAATCATTAGCATGAACTGTGTGGCTAATTGCCCATTGACTCTTTGTACTCTCAACTAGGGATCAAGGAGGAACTAATAATTACTCCCTCTTTTGTATCTATTCTTTTAGAGTCCAGCACAAAAAACACCTATAATTTCAGGTAATTTTTTATTCCCAATGCATCTCACAATGGATAGCAAATTCTTCTCTTTTGACTCGACCTGAATTATAGGTATCTGAAGAATTAAAACTCGAGGCTAGATTGATGTTGTAATTTCAATGGTGCAAAGTTTGCAAAGCCAAGAACATGAAACGCTATTTAATTACACTGAATTGTAAGATTGTATTACAGTCCTTTACCTCAGGCCCGTGCACAGACCTGCTTAACTAAGTCCCTTTCATCTTTGGTTCTAGCTTGCTTAGCCCAAAATGTGTGATGACTGAGTGTGCTGTAAAAGAAAATGAAGGCCTATGTTAAAACAAATAATGGAGAATTTGTCTACAGAAGCAGAAGTATGAATGGATTTATTCTTGCAGCATGCTGCAAGAGCTCTGATAGGTTGGAGGACATCCTCTGGAAGTTGTCATTATACTGTGTATGTCTATGGAAGGGGGTAAGAACCATGAGATTCCTAGGTTTTCCATTGAAGTCAATGTACCCAGAGGAGGACGGAAACTAGCTGTCCTCTGGCTATACCATGGTGCTACCCTACATAGTGTTGCTGAGGCTACTGTAGACCATTGCAAAATAGAGTGTTTATATAGATTATTTGGTGACGTGAACATATTTAGTATAGTTTTATCTAAAAACGATAGCTAATTAAATGTTTCACACATTTACTTTTTATGAAAATCACTTAGGAGGATGGTCCTCCCCTTCTTCCTATATGGAGCCTCCACTGATACAGTCTCTGTGTTAATGTATTAGCTGTAAGTATCTTGACTACACTTGTAGTGTGTGGCCTTGAAGACAGAGAGGTAATTCTTGTTTTGTATCTATTGTCTATTGCTACATTTAAGCTGGCCCAGGACATAGTGGCACGGCTTGCACTTCATTACTATGCATGGCAGTCTCGCTTGGCTAAGTTTATAACAAACATGAATGTGTTGGAAATTCAATATTGTTTGCATAGTGAACTTACACACAGCACTGACACACACACTTACCCAACCAGACATGCCACCAGGGGTCTTTTCATAGTCCCCAGGTCCAGAACAAATTAAAGGAAATGTACAGTTTTATACAGAGCCATAAGTGCATGGAACTCCCTTCCATCTCATATAGTGAACAGCAAACCTGGTTTCAAAAAACGAATAAAGCAACACCTCATGGCACAATGCCTTTCCCTCATGTGACCTATTGGTGTGTATGTACTGACATGTATGTGTAACTGATAGATGCGCGCACACACACTACATGTTAATGTTTTTAAATGTACAGTTGAAGTCGGAAGTTACATACACTTGGTTGGAATCATTAAAACACGTTTTTCAACCACTGCACAAATTTCTTGTTAACAAACTATAGTTTTGGCAAGTCGGTTAAGACATCTACTTAGTGCATGACACAAGTACTTTTTCCAACAATTGTTCACAGACAGATTAATTCACTGTATCACAGTTCCAGTGGTTCAGAAGTTTCACACACTAAGTTGACTGTGCCTTTAAACAGCTTGGAAAATTCCAGAAAATGATGTCATGGCTTTAGAAGCTTCTAATAGGCGAATTGACATAATTTGAGTCAATTGGAGGTGTACCTGTGGATGTATTTCAAGGCCTACCTTCAATCTCAGTGCCTCTTTGCTTGACATCATGGGGAAATCAAAAGAAATTAGCCAAGACCTCAGAAAAAAATTGTAGACCTCCACAAGTCTGTGTCATCCTTGGAAGCAATTCCCAAACGCCTGAAGGTACCACGTTCATCTGTACAAACAATAGTACGCAAGTATAAACACCATGGGACTACGCAGCCGTCATACTGCTCAGGAAGGAGATGCATTCTGTCTCCTAGAGATGTTGTATTTTTTTTAACCTTTATTTAACTAGGCAAGTCAGTTAAGAACAAATTCTGCCTGTTCAGGGGCAGAAGGACAGATTTGTACCTTGTCAGCTCGGGGGTTGAACTCACCTTCCAGTTACTAGTCCAACGCTCTAACCACTAGGCTACCCTGCCGCCCCGTACTTTGGTGTGAAAAGTGCAAATCAATCCCAACAGCAAAGGACCTTGTGAAGATTCTGGAGGAAATAGGTACAAAAGCATCTATATACACAGTAAAACGAGTCCTATATCGACATAACCTGAGATGCCGCTCTGCAAGGAAGAAGCCACTGCTCCAAAACCGCCATAAAAAAGCCAGACTAGCTAGAGCTAGGAGGCTTACAAACCTGATTCAGTTACACCAGCTCTGTCAGGAGGAATGGGCCAAAATTCACCCAACTTATTGTGGGAAGCTTGTGGAAGGCTACGCGAAACGTTTGACCCAAGTTAATCAAATTAAGGCAAAAATACCGAATACAAATGGAGTGTATGTAATTTTCTGATCCACTGGGAATGTGATGAAAAAAATAAAAGCTGATATAAATCATTATCTCTACTATTATTCTGACATTTCATGTTCTTAAAATAAAGTGGTGATCCTAACTGACCTAAAACGAATCATTTTTACTTGGATTAAATGTCAGGAATTGTGAAACTGAGTTTAAATGTATTTTTCTGAGGTGCATGTAAACATCTGACTTCAACTGTATGTATGTAAATGGTAGCCTTTTGTTTTTAATGTATTTTTTTGTTATGTATCGGACCCCAGTAAGACTAGCAGTCACCAATGTTGTTGGCTAATGGGGATCCTAATACATCAAATAAAATCACAACTCCAATCCCTGGCTATTATTGCCAAATTCCTATAGGCCTGAATGCTGTTGTTTAGCCCCAGATTTAGTGAACATCTGCACTCTGGCATTATCTTCCATTACAACCGTGAGAACCGGAACACTTCCAATGTAATGTGTGACCAGTGCTTGTCCCCAAACATAATTGGTAGTTCTCTCCTATGGTGAATACCTAAGGATTTATATAAGGGATAGAATATGCTGTATGCCTTAATGAACACTTTCTCTCCCGGCTCACTCTTGACCTCAATTTTAGTTTTTTAAAGTGTAGTGCACATTTCCTCTTTCGATACACTTTTTTTAAAAGTACATCAGAGGAAAACAAAAGGTCACTTGAGAGAAAAGTGGTTTATATATATGTTGCTCAGGCATATATTTGGACACTTGATGGAATTTAACCTTTGATGGCAGAAATAGATAACATAAAAGTGTTTGTTGTGTTGCATGATTTTTCCTTCTGTCATGGAGACAGTCTTGGATGGTTGGCTGGTTTAGATAGAGGATGGGAAGCAAAGTGATTTCTGTACTTGTTGGCCCCTGTGGGGACGATGCCTCCCCAGTCACTCCATATAAATAATAATAACCGCAGGAATGTGACAACATTTCTCATTCTGCAGTGTACTATTTTGTGTCTATAAGTGAAATAATTGACTTCAAAAAGCATTTAAACTGTCACGCCCTGACCTTAGATATCTCTGTGTGTCTGTATATTTTGGTTAGGTCAGGGTGTGACTAGGGTGGGTACTCTAGTTTTTGTATGTCAAGGGGTTTTTGTATGTCTATGTTGGCCTGATATGGTTCACAATCAGAGACAGCTATTTATCGTTGTCTCTGATTGGGGATCATATTTAGGTAGCCATTTCCCTCATTTGTGTTGTGGGATCTTGTCTATGTATAGTTGCCTTAGTGCACATCAGTAGCTTCACGTTTAGTTTGGTTGTTTGTTGTTTTGTTAGGTGAGTTTCAGTTTATTTAAATTATGTGGAACTCTACTCACGCTGCGCCTTGGTCCGATCCTTACGACGAACGTGACATAAACGTTATACATTTGTAACTATTTGTGATCACAATATTGGTATTCAATCGAGCATTGTGTCATTTTCAAAATCCCTATGTAACACCAAGATAAGAAGTTGCTCTGCCATAATGTTGCCATGAGGTTATGAACCCTAGACGGAGCGCTCCAGACTTGCTCGAAGTACATATTCTCACTCTTTAATTAAGCAGAGTAGAGATATCAAAGAATTAGTTAGGGGCCTATACTTGGAATTTTAAAATCGTTATACAAATGTTATGCGGCCGGTTTACTGTGTGGAGCTAAAACAAAACTAGTGTCTGTGATTATTTTTAGGACTTGATTAATCTCTGGTGGTACACTTTGTACTATTCATTATTTCATGCAAAATAAGCAAGACTTATTGATGAATAATAATCACAATATAGGAAATGGTAGCTAGTTTCCCTAACAAGATATTCCTCCTATTCAATCAAATCCTGTAACATGTTTTTCAGGGAAAGTTAATAACCGTATTCTGCTTTCACTGTATTTTAGGCTTATCTTATTCCAGAAACACTGTTATATGTTTTAATTGAACAGGTTTTTCCTAAATGGGTAAAGAACAATCATTTCCATAACGTTTTCCTTATTAGCCAATGTAAATAGGAGTCAAGACATAGTGGCCATGTCCGAATACTCATACCAGCGTACTACATATTTAAACTGCATACTATTTTACTTAGCGTGTACAGTTTAGTAAAAAAGTATACAGGATGCTACAACCTCAACAAAGTAGTAGCTCCTGATTGGCTGAGTAGATGGGGCAGGGCAGAGTTATGGTGGATTTTTCCAAATTCAACAGATATACATTGCATTAACCAGATGGATAATAGCTCATTTCCAATGTTATTCATTTCTCTAAACTCTGAATGAAATAGGAATGGAGTTATAGGCAGACTATCACATTCAACCTATACCGTAGTAGACCATATAGCCCATCTATCCTATTTGAAAAGCACTGAAGACAGAAATAGATCATTTTTTTCCATTTCAACATATGTATTAGTGAAACCAAAGTGCTGTAAAATATATAAATGAAATCAAATAGCCTAGTACACACACCAAAACATTTCAAATGTTCAAATCAAAAGGCTATTGGACAGAAAAATGTGGAATGTCGGGTGCATTGCAAATTCAGAACCACTGGACAGCAACATAATAAACTGAAGCACGGATCATTGGGAACAAGATCAGAATGACTGCTAAGGCTTGATCCATTACTTAAATTATTAAAAAGGTAGCCTAGCCCAGGGTTTCCCAAACGTTTTCACTAAGGGTACTTGAAGAGAACTAAGCCCTATTAGTCGCTGCCGATTTCTTTCTGAGTAAGTGTAACAGGGAACTGCCTTGAGTCGAGCGGCAAGATAAGTTGACGCCGTACAGAGTACGTAAAACTCTGTTTTCCAGCCATACAGTCTGTGTGAAAGTGTTGCAGTGCACTGTGCAGAGGTATAGCCTCTCTGATGAACACAATAGGTATTATCCTCACTAGTCTGGGCTTGATTCCTGGACTGGCCTGAGGGATGAGAGAGAAACTGAAGATTCTGCACCAAGACCAAGCTTTGGCTGGTGTGTGGTCTGGGATTGACATGGGGAACATTTTGCTGATGGACAGACCCTTCCGGAGCTTCAAAGATGACAGAGAGGATGAGAGAATAGTAGTCAATGTGAGGATAGAAGATTGTTAGAAATTAACACACACTGATCACACACACATAACTACAGAGAGAGCGAGAGAGAGAGACACTCCAATACATACACACACACACAGTACTCATCGCATATCCCACTGACCTGCAGACCTTTAGCCCTACATAAATGGCTAAGAGACTATTGCTGCTCTGTGGGTATAACATTTATTGATCATTTTGATACCTTCTGGAAACAAAGCTTGTATTATAAGGAGGATAGGATCCACCCAAATCATTTGGGTTCCTGGATCCTTTCACAGCATTTTACGGCTGCGTTGAGACAATGAATTATCAGTGACCTAAGTCCAGCTCATTTAATCCCTACCATTGTGTCGCTGAGTTGTCATAATGCTTCAGCAAATGTACATTATCTCAAGGGCGTTGGAAGACAGAATGTAAGTAACCTAGTTCATGTCCAGAGTTATACTGTTTGCACTGAGGTGGTGTGCCATAGCAGGAAGTCCACTGTGTGCAGCTCTCCTTGCACTAACATAAATAACCTGAGGATGTCTACCTCTGCTAAGCTTCCCAGAAAAGCAATAAAAACAATCAAGCATTCCAGAAAAGTGCTAAAAATAGCCCACATGAACATACGATTTCATGAAACAAGGTTATATTTCATATTATGTTCATATTCTGACAATCTCTGAAATTCACTTAGATATTACCTTTGATGATACAATGGTAGCAATACATGGTTATAAGATCTACAAAAAATACAGAAATGCTAAAGGTGGAGGTGTGGCCGTTTGTATTCAGAACCATTTATTGATTTAAATATTGACTGGCTTTCATCAGGCTGCCCACTCAAGAGAATGCTTCAAACGGTAATTAGTCCCTGCGACCTAGTTAAGGTTATCCGTCAACCTACCAGGGTAGTTACAAACAGCACAGGAATGAAATCGTCATCATGTATTGATCACATCTTTACTAATACTGCAGAAATTAGCTTGAAGGTAGCCATATCTAGGAAAACCAAAGTTCCAAAGGCTGGGCCTAATATTGTGTATAAGAGGTCATACAATAAGTTTTGTAGTGATTCCTATGTTGTTGATGTAAAGACTATTTGTTGGTCCGTGGTGTGTAATGAGAAGCAACCAGTCGCTGCACTTGCACATTTATGAAATTGCTTATCCCAGTTACTAATAAGCATGCACCCATTAAGAAAATCAGTGTAAAAACTGTTAAATCCCCATGATGAAATTGCATGGTTGAGAGGGATGAGTCAAAATAAATGGCAAATAAGTCTGGCTGCACAACTTATTGGCAAATGTACTGCAAATTAAGAAATCATGTGACTAAACTGCATAAAAAGAAGAAACTACACTATGAAAAATTGTTTGACCAGATACAATGTTATTTTACAGTAAACAAATTCAGACATTCAGACATACATACATTCAGCACACTTATGAGGAAGGACATTCAACAAGCACAGCAAATGACTGATGTTTGGCTGAGAGAAATGTATGATTTGTATTTATTATGGATCCCAGCAGCTACTCTTCCTGAGTTCCAGCAAAATTAAGGCAGTTTATACCATTTAAAAACATTACAATACATTCACAGATTTCACAACACACTGTGTGCCCTCAGGGCCCTACTCCACAACTACCACATATCTACAGGACAAAATCATTGTGTACGTGTATGTATAGTGCGTATGTTATCATGTGTATGTGCCTATGTTTGTGTTGCTTCACAGTCCCCGCTGTTCCATAAGGTGTTTTTTTATCTGTATTTTAAATCAAATTGTACTGCTTGTATTACTGATAAAGATATTGTGGGGGCTGTTTTGTGAGACTTCAGTGAAACTTTAGATATTATCGATTATAGTCTGCTCCTGGAAAAACGTATGTGTTTTTGGCTTTACGCCCCCTGCTATATTGTGAATAAAGAGTTACCTGTCTATCATAACTCAGAGGATGTTCTTTAATGGAAGCCTATCCAACACAATCCATGTGGAATCAGGAATTCCCCAGGGCAGCTGTCTGGGCCACTTGCTTTTTTCAATCTTTGAGTAAAGACAGTGTGTCTATGTATGTGGATGAGTCAACACTATACACGTCAGTGACTGAAATGACTGCAATGCTTAACAAAAAGCTGCCGTTAGTTTCAGAGTGGGTGGCAAGGAATAAATTAGTCCTAAATATTTCAAATCAAAAAGCATTGTATTTGGGACAAATCATTCACTAAACCCTAAACCTCAACTACATCTTTTAATGAATAATGTGGAAATTGAACAAGTTGAGGTGACTAAACTGCTTGGAGTAACCCTGAATTGTAATTGGTCTTATAAATGGTCTTGTAAATTGTAAATGGTCAAAACATATTGATACAACAGTAGCTAAGATGGGGAGAAGTATGTCCATAATAAAGTGCTGTTCTGCTTTCTTAACAGCACTATCAACAAGGCAGATCCTACATGCCCTAGTTTTGACACACCTGGACTACTGTTGAGTCGTGTGGTCAGGTGCCACAAAGAGGGACTTAGGAAATTTGCAAATTGGCTCAGAACAGGCCAGCACGGCTGGCCCTTGGATATACACAGAGAGCTAACATTAATAATATGCATGTCAATCTCTCCTGGCTCAAAGTGGAAGAGAGATTGACTTCATTACTACTTGTATTTGTGAGAGTATTGACATGTTGAGCTGTCTGTTTGAACTACAGGCACATAGCTCAGACACCCATTTATACCCCACAAGACATGCCACCAGAGATCTCTTCGCAGTCCCCAAGTCCAGAACAGACTATGGGGTGCGCACAGTACTATGTAGCACCATGACTACATGGACCTTTATTCCACATCAAGTAACTCATGCAAGCAGTAAATTTAAAAAACAGATAAAAATGCACCTTATGGAACAGCAGGGACTGTGAAGCAACACAAACATAGGCACAGACGCATGCATACAAACTAACGATAACATATGCACTTTACACACATGGATTTTTTTGTTGTAGACATGTGGTAGTAGAGTAGGGGCCTGAGGGCACACACTTAATGTGTTGTGAAATCTGTTATGAATGTATTGTAATGTTTTTAAAATTGCATAACTGCCTTAATTTCGCTGAACCCCAGGAAGAATAGCTGCTGCCTTGGCAGCAGTGATTTCCATTGTTATCAAGATATCTTAAGCTACATGTCCACCAGATGCGTCAAACTGTTTGCGTTCCGGCAGAAGTCATTCATTGTCAATGGAGCAGTCTGCAACGCTACATTTGGCATGCTACGCTAGGCTGCAGTGCGTTCTGTGTACTGCATGCGTTCAATATTTTCAACTTGTGTGAGGCATTACCATGTGGTGGTACAAAAGGAAGTTTGTAAAAGTTTCCATAGCGAGGGTGGCCCATATAGAGGCCAAATTATGATGACTATTGTGTAGTTAGAGAGGAGAGGATACCGGCTTGACGACTGCAAATTTGTCTCAGATAAGAAATGACACTGCTTGGGTAGTGTGCATTGTTGGATAGTTTTCATGAAACCAGCCAACAGAATTGCGTGCAGAATTAATATGCACAGAACTGTTCTGTGCATAATTTAACATGCCATCATGCAGGGCAAGCTAGTGATTTGAAATCAGTACTCTGTATGGTAACAACCAGTTCAGTTTATTTAGGTTGCTAGAGATGAGTGACAGAAGAATAGAAACAAATAAGATTAATTGTTGTAATGCACCCTTGTGTGCGCCAGTCTGTTGGTAGCTCTGCCAGTCTGTTGGTAGCTCTGGTAGCTCTGATAGGAGAATAACTTTAATCCATTGTAATTATTAGCTTTGGTCGCATCAAGTACGTATAGCAAAATGCATATGCATCTGGTGGACATACGGCATTAGTCAATCACATCCCATCACTAATGCACATTGTGACTAGAGGCTCAACAATATAGTACATGTGAAAGGGAAGCTATTGTCAAGGAATTATATATTCTCAATGTTTATGTCAGCGAACAATGTAAAATGCCAAATATGTAGGGATGTCATGATTTATTTTAAATGGGCTCATGCTGCAAATGTGTCAGATGGATCTCGAAACTTGAAAGAAAAGGGATAAACTGAACATACCAAATCGCACCATGAGTCAAGTCTTCCAAGTATCTCACCACGTGAGTCACTGCCTTGATTAATATTTTATTGCATGATACAAATGAATTGAAGATTGAAGATTTCCTAAGAAACAAGACTTCCCAAAGCAATTACAAGAGGCTTCTTCTTAGAGTAGCACATTCTACCTACACTCTTAGAAAAAAGGGGTTATTTGGCAGTCCCCATAGGAGAACACTTTTTGGTCCCAGGTAGAACCCTTTCGTGTTCCATGTAGAACCCTCTGTGGAAGGGTTCTAAATGTAACCCAAAGGGTTTCTATCTGGAACCAAAAAAGGGTTCTTCAAAGGGTTCTCCTATGGGGACACTTTTAGGCTCTATACTTTTTTTCTAAGTGTAGCCTGGTCCCATATCTGTTTGTACAGTCTTAGAACATATTTGGCATGACAACGACCACAGGAATTGGTTATAGAGCACAGCCTAAATAGGATTCATTAAAAATCCCAAACTGTGTAGCCTACAATCAAATCTAGGTTATGATATACTTTTGTTGAGGTTTCTCTCGGTAGCAATGGATGAGAAACAGATTGCCCTATGATTGCATAATTACCTTATGCATTTCTTACAGAACTGCTTTTTAAAGCAGTGAAAAACGGATAAAGGGGAGATACATTTGCCACATACTTTTCAAGTGGATTTCAAGAGCTGTCTTTTTGCCTCAGACGAATCTAAAGGTTTAACACTAACCCAGTGTTTCCCAAACTGAGTCCTGGGGAACCCAAGGGGTGCACGTCTTGATTTTTACCCTAGCACTATGCTTAATGATGTTATTTGAATCCCTTCGGTGTCCCCAGGACCGAGGTTGGGAAATGCTGCACTAACTTTTTTACTCATAGATAGCCAACCCTGACAAGAAGCACGCTTTCTTTGGCCTTACCTGTTTCTCTTTGTAACCAGTTCACAGAAGGATGATGCTGCCGGATTATAAGTGAATGGCTCTTTTGTGTGCAATTCTAAAAAGTCCAGGGACATGGAGCAGTGTCAACCCCAGTTCTGGGTCTACTTGTCCTTTTCATCTGTTTGTGGTAGGAGAGAAACACAGATGCTGCCACCTTAGCTCCATGGGAGCCATGGGATCTCTGGTTCTCCGTTGGATCCAGCTGCACACTGACAGAGACAGCTCCCTGGTACGTATGTGAGCAAAGCATACAGTGAAACCTTTGACCAAGTCTGTCCACACACACTGCTTTGCCAGCATCTTTCAATTAAGCCTCTCAAAAGACACTTCATAACTTATCTCCCTCATTGCCTACATGGGAAGAGATGCAGGAAATACAAGAGTGCCCTCACCTGGTCTTCGGAAGTACTACACATGTTTTCTCTCATTTTTGGCTCAGGGAAGGCTGGATATGGGAGCGAGTGTCAGAACATGCTTGAGGTGATTTTCGAGGATTAGCAGACAGCTGGCGTGTGTGCAACATTTGTTGCAGGGTCTGCACAATGCTAAAGTTGCTAACAAGGTGTTCTGGGCTCTGAAAGAATTGAATCTGCCCCACAGGTAAGAGGTGAATGCTGACAGTGCAAAATTAGGATACTTCTAATTCCAGTAGGATATAGTATAGGAATGGACTCAGATGAGCACTTTCCCAGCATCTGCATGTCCAATGGGTGGGTTAGGCTTACATAAAGTAAGACATATATATGAACATTGTGTTTTGAAATATTAATATATGTGTGATGTTATATATAGTAAATTACATCATTTTAATTGGACAGTGCTGTTCTCTGTTGCTGTGGATGACATTTGAAACATGAGCAAGCAATGTAATGCCCCATTTGGTAAACAGCATGAGGTCATTTTCCTCAAACTGCATGAGTGAATGCTGCCACAACAGCATGTGGCAAAATGTTTAAAAAAAAAACTATTTGCTACATAAAACGAAAATGAGTGTTTCTTATTGGAAATGTTGAGATAGGACCTCCCTCCTCACTCTGCTTCGGAATGTTTCCTTTCATGCCTACTGATTGCAACCCTGAATGGTTCCTTCCCAGCCAACACATGATCCCAGCAATCAGCACATGTCGACACGATGCCATATGTGTCCACAGATCTGTCATTTTCTCATGACCGTTTCTCTTATGTCACCTTGTAAGATTTCACCCAGCTGACAGCATTTCGAAAGTGTTGATCACTGAGATTGAGACCAGCTGACATCGCAACCCAAAACTCCCTTGTGATTAGTAAGGTCTTGTCACTCATGGTTCTTACTCTCCATGCCACCCAAATATCCTCCCTCACTCCCTCGTCTCTCTCTCTCTCTCTCTCTCTCTCTCTCTCTCTCTCTCTATCCCTCTTCATATTCTGTCTGTCTCTGCTAAGCCATTTGATACGGAGCTCTCTGCTCCCTTCTGCTCCCTTTGATGATCCAACACTGTCTACCTCGCCTCCAGTTTCCCTCCAGCACCATGTGGCTCGCTTGCCGTGCATCGAGAGAGAGAGCGTTGTCACAAGGCTCCAGCCGGGAACGCTCTCAACTCCCAGTAACTTTAGATTTTTTTTGTGTTTTGTTTAATATTGTTCACAATTACTGCGCTGTTGGATCTATAAACATAATCATTTCGATGGACCTGCAATAACATCTGCAAACTATGTGTACTCAACTAATACAATTTGATTTGACAGTGGCGCTGCAAATAAGTGCACTTGAGAAGGCATAAGTTTTTCTACTCTCTATCTAGGATGGATGGATAATCAATTGATTGACACCTACCTACTAAACTGTGAGCCCTTTTCTAAGAGAGTTTACCAATTTTCCATCGCATAGTAAAGCTGAATGCTCAAGCCACGAATGAACACTACCCAGCCTGCCAAGATAGTCCATCTTGTGAACTATTTGTTGAATATATTTTTGTTGTTGTTGCTTTAAGTAGTTTGAGAACATATTGAAAAGCACTATAAGGAATATATAAATAATAATTATTATAATTAAATTAAGACTCGGTATGAGCTTGACATGCAGTAACTGTCAAACTGCCAGCTCTGAACGCAGCCCTCTCATCTCACAGCTTCACTATTCTACATGACCACTCATATTACCAATTTAGGAATCAACTGAATTCATAGTTTATTTTAAAGTGGATTTCTTATGAGTGTCAGCACATTACACTGATAAGCAATGGAATTGTCACATATAGTTGTCAATGAATATGGCATGCTACCTACAGGTGTTTTTTCACATATTTCAGATAATTGTTCCCTTTCCTTTCGGTTTGAAGGTGCGCATATTGCTGATCCATAATCCTTGGAATTCCCTATGTCAGTGCATAATATACATTTATCCTCAGACATTTTTTGTAGATTATGCCTTGTCATTTGAATGTGAATCGTCAGAAATCAATAATAGGTTGCACTCTCAAATCTACCGCATTCATAGACGCTAACTGCTTTAGTGCCTATTGACAAGTGGAGGCTCCTCAGAGGAGGAAGGGGAGGACCATCCTCTTCAGTGAATTTCATTAAAAAAAAATAAAAAGTGAAAGATTTAAAAATATATCATTTTTAGATAAAACTACAACATATAGTCACGTCACCAAATAATTTATTAAAACACACTGTTTTGCAATGAAGGTCTACAGTAGCCTCAACAGCACTCTGTGGGTAGCACCATTGTGTAGCCTGAGGACAGCTAGCTTCTGTCTTCTTCTGGGTACATTGACTTCAATACAAAACCTAGAAGGCTCATGGTTCTTACCGCCTTCCATAGAATTACACAGTAATTATGACAACTTCCGGAGGACCTTTCAGAGCTCTTGCAGCGTGAACTGACATGTTGTCCACCCACTCAAAGGATCAGAGAATGAATATAGTACTGAAAGCATAAGCTACATCTAGATAGCACTGCAGTGCATAAAATTTGGTGAGTACTTGACTCAAAGAGAGAGAGAAAGAAAATAGTTGAGCAGTTT
Source organism: Oncorhynchus clarkii lewisi (assembly GCF_045791955.1). Taxonomy (NCBI): domain Eukaryota; kingdom Metazoa; phylum Chordata; class Actinopteri; order Salmoniformes; family Salmonidae; genus Oncorhynchus; species Oncorhynchus clarkii. Next base: position 35,810,576 of record NC_092177.1, on the reverse strand, counting down.
ATAACAAATTCATTTTCTTATGAGAGAGAGTTAGCTATATTTTGTATTTTTTTTTCACTTTCACTTACATAGCTTGAAAAGGCAGCTAGCTAGTTAGCTAGCCTACTCAAACACCCGGCTCAAACAGAGGGATGCTATGTTAACTAAGTGGCTATCCAACACTGGAACAATTCCAAGTCAATGTAAGCTTTTGTTTTGACAAATTTATTGCCACAGGGGCCTGCCGTTGTAACTGCTAAACTGATTACTACACTGTACTGCATGATTGTAGTGGGTTTATTAGCACATTAGTTCTATTAGCTATGTTGACTATGATGTTACTTTAGCTAATATGGTGACAACGATGTAAGCTGTGTGTAGCGGTTAGGATATGAAGGTTTGGCTTGGAAAGTTTTTTTCTCCTGGTCACATTCATACAGCTGATGTGTTATGCTTTGAAGGCCACAAGCGAAGGGAAAAGGTGAGAGGAGGAGAGCACGTAGATGCGAGAAGGAACAATGTTTCTATGTGGCTATGAAAGTTAACTGTTTATGTGTGATCAGGGGTGTATTCATTCAGCCGATTCTATCGAAAAACATTTCTTAAACGGAATGAAATGGGGATAAATATACCTGAATGTGTCCAATAGAAACTCTAATTTTAACTGTTTAACTTTTATTTTCAAGATTATTTCTCTCTGATATGAAAGGTAACCGAAAACCAGTTCGAAAAATATGAATATTGACATTTCTAAACATTAAAACACAACGAATGTACAGTGGGGGAAAAAAGTATTTAGTCAGCCACCGATTGTGCAAGTTCTCCCACTTAAAAATATGAGAGAGGCCTGTAATTTTCATCACAGGTACACTTCAACTATGACAGACAAAATGAGATAAAAAAATCCCGAAAATCACATTGTAGGATTTTTTATTAATTTATTTGCAAATTATGGTGGAAAATAAGTATTTGGTCACCTACAAACAAGCAAGATTTCTGGCTCTCACAGACATGTAACTTCTTATTTAAGAAGCTCATCTGTCCTCCACTTGTTACCTGTATTAATGGCACCAGTTTGAACTTGTATTCAGTATAAAAGACACCTGTCCACAACCTCAAACAGTCACACTGAAAACCCTGCATGGGGAGAAGATGGAATTTCGAGAGCCATCTCAAACCGACAGGATTTGTAAATATCAGAAAGAATGCATTCATCAATGAAAGCATCCCTGAGCAGGGGTTGGGACCAAAATCTTTTCTCAATAATTCTGAACAGAACCATCATTTTTTGTTGTTTCTTTCCACTGTTCCGACCATTAAAATAAAGTTCTGAACTGGTTTGAACCCTAAAAAAGTACTGGTTTATATTGTTCCTTTTTTAATAACCTGTGAAATGAACAGCTTTTTACATTACGCTCATTGAATTACTTCACCAATCAGTGTGGTTAGTGCAGGCAAGCCAGTTGATTACAGAGATTTTGGGAGTGGGTAGAGAGCGAGAGAGGGTTTGATAAGGAGGCTTGAAGTGCTGGGCATCTTGTTATGACATGCATTATCTGAATTCGTTCCACAGAATTATACCTAGAAGGAGCGGCATAAATGGAGGAGCTTTGAATGTCCTTAGAGCTAGTTAGCTAACAAGCTTGAACTATCTAGCTAACAAGCTTGTGTAGAGAGCGGCACATGAATTAAAAACACATCTTACTTTTTTGTCCAACGTGAAAAGTGATAACTAGGCCTACAGTATCCTTAACTAGCATGGTCTCTCTCACTATCTTCTGAATCAAGCTTGTAACATCACAGTAGCCTATGCTTCAGAGGGGGGAGGGGCAGGTAGCCTAAACACGCACAGGCAAAGATTTTCAGCTTGAGCTCTTTGTGTAGGCACCTTGTTGTGGGACAAAAAAATGCCTGGAACGTAAAATAACATTATTAAAACTTCTTCGGGCTAGGGCCCTTTTTTCTAAATTTCCGCCTGACTGATGTGCCCAAAGTTAACTGCCTGTTGCTCAGGCCCTGAAGCCAGGATAAGCATATAATTGATACCATTGGAAAGAAAACACTTTGACATTTGTAGAAATGTTAAAATAAATGTAGAAGACTATAACACAATAGATATGATAGGAGAACATCCAAAGAAAAAAAATGATGTTTTTTTGAGAGCCCATGCTCTTACAATGGAAAGTATAGGGAAATAATGAAATCTAGCTCCCAGGATGCAATTCCCATGGCTTCCACAGGATGTCAGCAGTTTATGTTCAAGATTTCAGGCTTGTTTCTTCCAAAACGAGTAAGAAATATACGCTTTAGTACTGGGACACACTCTTGGAAATTCGTGTTTGGGCACGCCATGAAGACAAGACGCACCTGTTAATATCGGTTTCCTATTGAACATACTTCTTTCCGTATGAAATCTTATAGTTTGATTACATTTTAGGGTATCTGAGGAGTCAATAGAAACATATTTTAACTTGTTTTAACAAACATTTTAGCAGTAGATTTTCGAATTCCTTTCTCTGCATGTTGAATGAGTGGATTAAACAAATTACTAAACAGACTTTTTGGGATATAAAGAAGGATTTTATCTAATGAAAACGACACTACATGTTATAGCTGGGACCCTTTGGATGACAAATCAGAGGAAGATTTTCAAAAAGTAAATTAATATTTAATCGCTATTTGTGAATTTATGAAACCTGTGCCGTTGGAAAAAATATTTTGATGTGGGGCGCCATCCTCAAACAATCTCATGGCATGCTTTCGCTGTAATGTCTAATGTAAATCGGACAGTGCAGTTAGATTAACAAGAATTTCAGCTTTCAACCGATATAAGACACTTGTATGTACCTACATGTTTAATATCCATAATTGGTATTATTATTTATTTGAATCGTGCCCTCCAGTTTCACCGGAAGTTGTCCTGCTAGCGGAAGTTCCCATACTTTTTAAAAGAAAGGTTTTGTTCAAGGTTCCGGTTCTATTCCTTGAAAATCTAATTTTCCGGTTCTCGTCCCTGAACTGATTCCAACCCCTGTGCATGACTTAATGGGCCAAAATATACAACTGGAAATTATTCAAACGGTTAGGCCCTTTTGTGAAATGTGAACTGTAAGTGCACCCAACCTTTTTTAGTTACATGATTCATCCTACTGCACAATATATATTATATAAATTGATTACAGCGGTTGAAATTACACAGCCACTAATAGGTTTGACTAATTTTGTCCATAAATGCAAATTATGCATATCGTATGAACAGTGACGGTTCTAGCTGGTATCGCTCCCTGGGCGAACCTCCCCCAACAAAAAAATCTGCACTAACGGTCATTTTTATTCAGAAATTTGGAACAACACAAATAATCATACCATTTAAATCTATACACAAAAATAATACTCATAAATATCAAAAAGTAGTAACAAAAACAAATAGAAACAATTTGTAGTATATAAAAACAAATACAAAAGAGAATCTAATTATTACACTATTACCCTGTTGCTAACAAAAAACACACAAATAAAACTAAATTGCACAAATCCTACAGTATATCACACAAATACACAAATAGAATAACACACCTATAGAGAAGAGAACCTGATTATTACACTATTGCACTTCAAACAAGAAACACCCAAACTAAATTGCACACATGCCATCTAAACCCTGACAGCAAGACCACTAAGGCGTTCCTGTGACATGGTGGACCTCAGGTAGGATTTGATGAGCTTCAGCTTTGAAAAGCTTCTCTCTGCCTCAGCTACGGCCACTGGAAGAGTAAGACAAATTCTGAGAGCAGTCCACAAATATGGATACATTTGGACTGGTTTTATATTATTCTTAACGATTTCACACAAACCAGAATTTTTTTTAACAATATGTCTGTGAAACTACATATTCACAGTATTATGAATGAATTGTGGTTTATTTGGTAGCATTTCGTAGTGTGCCTGATTTGACTAATTGCATTAGTACTGTACAAAGTAAGAGGTACGCTATTTGATAGATTCCCCCGCTCGCTTCCAGTGGGGAAACCTGAGGTCAACCTACTCCCGTCCCCTCCCCATCTTGTTCTTCTGAGTGGGGGAACTTCCCAGACAATAGCCTGCCAAGCTCACAAACTAGAATCAGGTCACCCACCCTGACAAGGTTAATTGACCCACAGTCCCACATGGTGACATGATATCATTGACATGACGTGCAAACGAGCGATAGAAAACCGCACCGCCCCCGGCAAGATGTCACCCTGGGAGGCTGCCCATGTCGCCGATACGTAAATCCGCTACTGCATATGACCCTGAGGTTAAGTTGAGTTATTAAAGCTTCTCAATTATCAAGCTTATGTGCACATCCATACATGCAACAGCCCCAGGTCGATCCAACAACCCCCTCGCCGATCCAAATGTCCAGCAAATCACAAAATATTTATATAATTCGTAAAGACAATTGGTTATGTAAACTGCACCTTTCGATCAAACAGGGACAAATACATTGGGTGGCCAGGGTATATGAGGAATCATTTTGCAGCCCAATTGGAGCTTATCGGCCGTTGAAAAAAGCTTAAAAAATGCCCTTGTGCTCCAGCCAGGTAATGGTTTACCAGCTTCCCTCTGCTGTGATATTAGATGTCATTTAGGGTGATGGGGGAGCAGCAATTACCCTTGTGCGTATGTCTCGGCCACTCTAGCCAGCTCTAATACTACACCTCTCACTAGCCACTGTGTTTACAATGGGGACCTCATCACTCACACACACATCCTCTAGATTATATCACAGTTCCTGAACTCTCTCACCCCCCCCCCCCCCCCCCCCCCCCACCCCCACCCCTCTCCCAAAACAACCCAGCCAAAGGCTAATAGCAGCAGCTGGCTAGTGGTCTGGGTGACCTGGCTGTCAGACACACACGCTCATACTCAAAAATGTATGCATAGTGCATACACAGTCTAACGGACATAAACGTGTGTGTGTGTGTGTAGTACATTCAAAATTATAGATTCACACATGACATGTTCTTAGGATCTGGGTTGAGCAGGTAGCGTAGAGGTAGACAACAGTGATCCAGTTCAAAAATGCATTTAACCCATTACAGTCTAAGCCGTGGAGACGGGGAGGTAGAGGGGGTTCTACTAAGCTATATGGAATTGTTTTAAGAAGGTCATACTGAGGAACCTTTTGCTATTTGATTTGGAATTTTAAGACCCCTTGAAATGTATGTCCCCCATTTTTATTTGGCCTTACTGCTATTAGCCCATACAAACACATTGAATAACAGATTCACTACATGGAACAACAGATAGTCCCCGCTCAAATTTCTTCAAAAGGAAGATTGTTTCTGAAGTCTCTGTCCTATATCTGAGATATATAAGATCAGGTTTTTTTTTAACCCTTTACTTTTGGCACTAAACAGTCTCCATATATACTTCCATACATTTTTTCAGCTGGTACCGGGGGACCTTCAGACGAGTCTTGTGAGGCCTGTGGGCAAACCGTTTGGATGCTGCAGCCAATTTTCTGAGAAGACCGATTTTCACGATGTCTCATTGCCTGACAAACACTGCTCTAGCTCTGTCACCTTAGAGTGCAGTGGGGAAGTTCGACATCAGCGGATGCGGTAGAGACTCATCCCCCGCCCCTCAAAAAACATATCTGTAACTTAAAATGACAGATTATGCTAATTTGATTTGTGCGGGGGTGCGGACATCGACTCAAGGGGGTTAAGGCATGTTTTTTTCTATAACTGAACTCAAATATCAGACCATTATCCATTCACCTCTTCCTTTAGTTATTTTACATTGTATCAAAAAAGTTTGTTTAAAAACCATGCAAAATTAAAAACATACCATTACGAAGGAAATAAACAAAAAGCAGAGGAAGTGGTGCAGCCCAGGAGGCAGGTGTCCATTTTCCTTAAGTTAAAGGCGCTGCATGGTCAATCCGACATCTGTATTGACCATATAGCATTCACTGCGATGCGGCTTCCGCCGAAGTCAGATCAAACATACTCTTCGCGCTTCGCGGAGCAGCGTAGATGTCAAGGAAGTGAGTTTGTGTTCATACAGTACCTCCCACCCTCACCTGCCGTCAATCAATCATGTCAATGTGGAGCTATACGGAGCCCTCCACATTGTTACAACATTTCGGAGGCGCACAGCGATGGGGTATGGAGCTCAATTTGGCCTGTGTGCCCCCAGAGGCTCCGCAATTGCGTCACACCCTCCATACGGAGTTTCCAACCACATTTTAGTATCAAGCAATCTTCAGTAGCCATGTGCTCTCACCATAATGCTGCATAAAGGATCCACCATGCCTGAGGACTGCATTCCATTCCTGTAGGTTGCAACACTTCAACAGACAAAACTGGGTTTAACGCCACGTTCACGTCATGTCAGAAACTCGGGACATCAGAGTTGAAATGAACATAAGTTATTTGTGTAGCGCTTCCTATTAGTTGATTCTGGTACCTTCCAAGTGGGGAAACTCGGGATCCGACTAGGATAACAAGTAAAACATGTCAGAGTTTCCGACATGAACGTGTCACGTTCGTGTCACGTTCTGACCTTAGTTCCTTTGTTATGTCTTGGTTTTAGTTTGGTCAGGGCGTGAGTTGGGGTGGGTAGTCTGTTCTTTTTTCTATGTTGTGGTTTTGTGTTTGGCCTGGAATGGTTCTCAATCAGAGGCAGGTGTTGTTCGTTGTCTCTGATTGAGAATCATACTTAGGTAGCCTTTTCCCACCTGTGTTTCGTGGGTGATTATTTTCTGTTTAGTGGTTTTCGTCACTTTTGTTATTTTGTTTAGTGTTCTGAGTTTAAATAAATATGAATATGAACACTTACCCCGCTGCGCTTTGGTCCTCACCCTCCTTCCACCGAAGACAACCGTAACAGTGGCATTAATACATGCAGGTGTAAAATAAATCAATCCAATATACAATCCAATTGCTTTGTTTAGTCAGTGAGGCAATTAGTCACACTTGTGAGGCTCTGACACACACACACACACAAATGCTGCAGAAAATAATCAATTAACTACATATAGGACAAAAAGGACACAAGCAGAACTCCATCATTTGCAACATATGCAGCTCAAAATAGTTTCCAAACAATGGACAGAACAATGACTGTGTTACCTGATAGACAGAATCAATTCAATTCCTAGGGTTAGTAAGAAACAGACAGAAAGACATCTTAGTATGAGGTTTTTCCTCCTGCCTGTACCCCTGTTAGTGTATTTCACTCACATCCCATGTCAGTCAACCTTCCTAAACCCTCTACTCCCTGCCCCCTCAAGGTCTGTTCCAGGGGAAAGATTGAGACCCCAGTTTTCAACAGCCTCTGTATGATGATTGGCGGATGTCAGTGTGTCACCATAGCAACCACTCCCTATATAGTGTACTGCTTTTAACCAGGGCCCATAGAGAATAGGTTACCATTTGGGACACACACACCAAATCAGTTCTTGTGCAGTGTGGGAGTCAAGAAGCCCATACGGCTTTGTGTAGAGGGAAATCCAGTCTGGCATGAGGGATTACTCCATAACAGGGGGTCTAGTTCATCCGCTTCCCTCAGGCACCATCAACTGATTCCACTCTATGGTTATTGAGTTGCAGGTTGCTATCACGCTATTATGGTCACCCCTAAGTCGTGGGAAGCTAAGATAACAAATGGCTTCCCATTTAACCTGACCACATTACTGAAATCCCCTGGATTGAGATGCAAGTTTTCTACCATGAGATAGAGGAAGCAGTGGTGTGTAGTGCGTTGTGATTTGGTTATATGACAGAAGACCTAGAATGTAAATTCTTACTCTACAGTAGCAGATGGATTATATATTAGCAATTGATTAAACAGGAAGTATTTAAAAAAAAACGTTGATGGTAACTCTTTACAAGTAGCTTTCATTGCAATACAACAGTTTACACAATAACCCAGTTAACTTGAATGTGATATGGTTGACAGGAGCCATGTCAAGAGTGTTGCTAACTACATTTTATTGACAGATAATCATGGGCCTTTATATTTACATTGATAAAACAAGTCCTACAGGGCCTAGTTTTATGACACCTGGACTACTGCCCAGTTATATGATCAAGTGCCACAAAGAAGGCCATAGGCAATTTACAGTTGGCCCAGAACTGGGCTAATATCAATAACATGCATGTCAATCTCTCCTGCCTCTAAGTATATGAGAGATTGACTGCATCACTAATTGTCTTTGTGAGAGGTAATGATGTGTTGAATGATAGGAGAGACCAAGTGAGGTTATGACAGAGCCAAGTGACTTGGTGTGTAGAGAAAAGAGAAGAAGGCCTACAACCGAGCCTTGGGGATACCAGTAGTGAGAGCACCTGGTGCAGACACAGATCCTCTCCAAGTCACCTGGTATGAGCGACTAGCCAGGTAGGATGCAGTCCAGGATTGTGCAGAGCCTGCAATGCCCTGCCCTGAGTGGGTGGAGAGGAGTATCTGATGGTTCACATTGTCGAAGGCGGCAGAGAAATCTAGGACGATGACAACAGAGGAGAGAGAGTCAGCTTTGGCAGAGAGGAGAGCCTCCGTGACATAGAGGAAAGCGATCTCAGTTGAGTGACCCGTCTTGAAGCCTGACTCGTTAGGGTCAAAAAGAATGTTCTGAGAGAGATAACGAAAGAATTGGTCAAAGACAGCACGCTCAAATGTTTTGGAAAGAAAAGAAAGGGATAGTGGTCTGCCGTTTTTGATGTCAGAGGGGTTTTTGGAGGAGGGGAGCGACTCTGGCCATCTTGAAGTCAGAGGAGACGCGGCCAGTGTTCAGAGATGAGTTGATGAGGGAAGTGAGGAATGGGATAAGTTCACCAGAGATAGTCTGAAGAAGGCGGGAAAAGATCGGTCAAGTTGTCAGGTTGTCGGATAGCTGGATATCACTAGTTGCAGGATTTCAATCTGGAGAGAGAGGGGAGAAAAAGATCAAGACATAGGGTAGTTCTGTGTGAGTGGGACCAGTGTACTCAGTAGGTTGACTGAATGAAGAGCGGATGTTGTCAACCTTTTTCAAAGTGGTTGACAAAGTCGTCCACAGAGAGGGAGGAGGTGGAGGATTAAGGAGGGAAAAGAAGGTGGAAAAGAGTGTCCCAGGGTTGGAGGCACAAGCTTCTAATTTAGAGTGATAGAAAGTGGCTTTAGCAGTGGATACAGATGAAAAGGTAGAGAGGAGGGAGTGAAGGATGATAGGTCCTCCGGAAGTGAATTTTTCCTCTATTTTCACTCAGCTGCCCGCAGCCCTGTTCTGTGAGCATGCAGTGAGTCACTCGGCTACGAAGCGGGAGGGGAGGGTCGAGCCGGGAGGAAAAGGGACAATGAGTCAAAGGATGCGGAAAGGGGAGAGGCAGAGGCAGGAGACAGGAGGGAGAATGATTTAGCAGAAGGGAGAGATGATAGGATAGAAGAGGAGAGAGATGGTAAGGATCTGCAATATTTTCCACCAGCCCTTATATTTTCTCAAAACTTATAAATTTCAGCTAAAGCTCTGTCCCAATAAATCCATACCAACCCAATCAATTACTTTCTCTACATTCAGTCATCACATACCCTAAAATCCATAACTGACTATGCATGCATTCTAAAATGTTCTATCAACCGATACATTTCCTAAGATTTCGCTGCTTCTTGCGGTCATATACATCTTTGAAGGACAAACCATAGGTGGCATTTCAGCTAATCCATGTCAAACATTAGCATACATGCATAATGCATGTCAAAAAATGGCATCCCGGGAGAGAGTCCAATGAGAGGGATCTATTTTTAGCATGCACCTAGAGACCGCCCATCTTGATATCCTCGAGTCAATTAAGAACCCGGTGTGAAATACTGCCTTTCCAAGCAAAAAGGCAGTAACTGCATAGCGTGGAACTGAGAAAAAGGGCTTTTATTTACCTTGGTTTCACAGTAACTTTATGCAGTTACTGCTAACATGACCCCCATTTTCTACAAAACACAACTAGAGGCAGGATACTTGTCCACATGATTAAGCATGTATTTAATGTAGCAAAAATGATATTAACTAATTTTCAACCAAATGAGCAGTTACTGCTTTTTTTCTTGGTAAGCCAGTATAGCTGACAAAGAGAGGTGAATGGTGAGATGTGTGTTGACTCTTAACTAGACTACTAATAAGGCTAAGTTTACACAGACATCCTCATTTGGATATTTTGCCACTCATTTGTTTTTGGACCAATCAGATCAGATGTTCTGAAAATAATAGGGCAAAAGATCAAAATGGTGATGCCTGTGTAAACACAACCTATGGCTTTAGCAGAGGGTTGAATGAGTTCCATATATATATATATATATATATATATATATATATATATACACTGCTCAAAAAAATTAAGGGAACACTAAAATAACACATCCTAGATCTGAATGAATGAAATATTCTTATTAAATACTTTTTTCTTTACATAGTTGAATGTGCTGACAACAAAATCACACCAAAATTATCAATGGAAATCAAATTTATCAATCCATGGAGGTCTGGATTTGGAGTCACACTCAAAATTAAAGTGGAAAACCACACTACAGGCTGATCCAACTTTGATTTAATGTCCTTATAACAAGTCAAAATGAGGCTCAGTAGTGTGTGTGGCCTCCACGTGCCTGCATGACCTCCCTACAACTCCTGGGCATGCTCCTGATGAGGTGCCGGATGGTCTCCTGAGGGATCTCCTCCCAGACCTGGACTAAAGCATCCGCCAACTCTTGGACAGTATGTGGTGCAACGTGGCATTGGTGGATGGAGCGAGACATGATGTCCCAGATGTGCTCAATTTGATTCAGGTCTGGGGAACGGGCGGGCCAGTCCATAGCATCAATGCCTTCCTCTTGCAGGAACTGCTGACACACTCCAGCCACATGAGGTCTAGCATTGTCTTGCATTAGGAGGAACCCAGGGCCAACTGCACCAGCATATGGTCTCACAAGGGGTCTGAGGATCTCATCTCGGTACCTAATGGCAGTCAGGCTACCTCTGGCGAGCACATGGAGGGCTGTGCGCCCCCCCAAAGAAATGCCACCGCACACCATGACTGACCCACCGCCAAACCGGTCATGCTTGAGTATGTTGCAGGCAGCAGAACGTTCTCCACGGCATCTCCAGACTCTGTCACGTCTGTCACATGTGCTCAGTGTGAACCTGCTTTCATCTGTAAAGAGCACAGGGCACCAGTGGCGAATTTGCCAATCTTGGTGTTCTCTGGCAAATGCCAAACGTCCTGCACGGTGTTGGGCTGTAAGCACAACCCCCACCTGTGGACGTCGGGCCCTCATACCACCCTCATGGAGTCTGTTTCTGACCGTTTGAGCAGACACATGCACATTTGTGGCCTGCTGGAGGTCATTTTACAGGGCTCTGGCAGTGCTCCTCCTGCTCCTCCTTGCACAAAGGCGGAGGTAGCGGTCCTGCTGCTGGGTTGTTGCCCTCCTACAGCCTCCTCCACGTCTCCCGATGTACTGGCCTGTCTCCTGGTAGCGCCTCCATGCTCTGGACACTACGCTGACAGACACAGCAAACCTACTTGCCACAGCTCACATTAATGTGCCATCCTGGATGAGCTGCACTACCTGAGCCACTTGTGTGGGTTGTAGACTTCGTACCATGCCACCACTAGAGTGAAAGCACCGCCATCATTCAAAAGTGACCAAAACATCAGCCAGGAAGCATAGGAACTGAGAAGTGGTCTGTGGTCACCACCTAAAGAACCACTCCTTTATTGGGGGTGTCTTGCTAATTGCCTATAATTTCCACCTGTTGTCTATTCCATTTGCACAACAGCATGTGAAATTTATTGTCAATCAGTGTTGCTTCCTAAGAGGACAGTTTGATTTCACAGAAGTATGATTGACTTGGAGTTACATTGTGTTGTTTAAGTGTTCCCTTTATTTTTTTGAGCCGTGTATAAATGGCTGCATTTACCCAGGAAGTCCAATTCTGATGTTTATTCCACTAATTTGTCTTTTGACCAATCACATCAGCTCTTTTTCAGAATTTGACTTTTTATCCACACCAAACATGGTGCAAAACCATAGCAATATTCAAAGCATTCAGGGCACACGAAAGAAGGAAGAATGCTAGAGATGGAATCCCAACCAAACAAAAATATTGCCATCCAAACCTTGCATATGTAGTTGCATTAAAGTATGTAATGTAGCTTTTTAGTGAGTGATTGCAACCAGATGGATAGCGTTGACATCATGGATAATTACATTGTTTTTGGAGGTTGGTAAGCTGTGAATTATATCAATTGTTATCGCTAGTTTTCAATGCCAATTGAGCTAAAGCTGTCTAGTAGTGTGCTTTGTCTAGCATTAGACCAACATTATGTTTCTTGTCGCTGACGTAATTTCCAGTCACAACTTGCAGACTTGTTTACGTGTTGCTGTGCGTTTTGTTGCCAACCTTACTTTGCTACCTGACGTCTTTACGGTTTTTACTTTTTAACTTTTTAATTACGTTTCTATTTTTGGTTTTTCCCTCACTCAACTTTTTTTCATTCAACTTTTTCACTCCGGACGCTTTATCTGGACGTGGTTCGTCAGGACCTCCAACTGCCGAAGCTAAGTAGTAACATTAACATGATGCCTTCTAATTGCAGTCGCTGTACTCATAATATACAGGAGAACGATCGCCTTACGGTGAAGATAGCTGTGTTGCAAGCCCAGCTTCAGACGCAAGCGTTAGGTAAGGGTAATTTCAGTGTAGGAAAGGATGAAACAGCGTCTGTACCACCAGTAAGTACAGATAGTAACATTAGTATAAATCCCCTCGCACAGTCCCCACAGCCGGCCAACTTTCTCATGGTTTCTGGAGTGAAATGCTGTAGAAATGCTCAACCGGTGTCGCTCATTCAGCCATCAGAAACTTTCAACCGGTTTTCCCCATTAAGCAGCTAAGCAGCTGAGCAGCGGAGTCTGAGGCCGAGCCTTCTCTTGTCTCTACACCTCCCCTTATGAGGTCTGAGACGCCGAAGCTTCCCACCATTAGCTCTGACAAATTGAAAACCCTAGTCATTGGCGACTCCATTACCCGCAGTATTAGACTTAAAACGAATCATCCAGCGATCATACACTGTTTACCAGGGGGCAGGGCTACCGACGTTAAGGCTAATCTGAAGATGGTGCCGGCTAAAGCTAAAACTGGCGAGTGTAGAGAGTATAGAGATATTGTTATCCACGTCGGCACAAACAATGTTAGGATGAAACAGTCAGAGGTCACCAAATGCAACATAGCTTCAGCGTGTAAGTCAGCTAGAAAGATGTGTCGGCATCGAGTAATTGTCTCTGGCCCCCTCCCAGTTAGGGGGAGTGATGAGCTCAACAGCAGAGTCTCACAACTCAATCGCTGGTTGAAAACTGTTTTCTGCCCCTCCCAAAAGATAGAATTTGTAGATAATAGGCTCTCTTTCTGGGACTCACTCACAAACAGGACCAATCCTGGCCTGCTGAGAAGTGATGGACTCCATCCTAGCTGGAGGGGTGCTCTCATCTTATCTACCAACATAGACAGGGCTCTAACTCCTCTAGCTCCACAATGAAATAGGGTGCAGGCCAGGCAGCAGGCTGTTGGCCAGCCTGCCAGCTTAGTGGAGTCTGCCACTAGCACAGTCAGTGTAGTCAGCTCAGCTATCCCCATTGAGACCGTGTCAGTGCCTCGACCTGGGTTTGGCAAAATTAAACATGGCGGTGTTCGCCTTAGCAATCTCATTAGGATAAAGACCTTCTCCATTCCTGTCATTATTGAAAGAGATTGTGATACCTCACATCTCAAAATAGAAAAGGCTGTTGCGCAGCAACTCACTGCCTTCCTGAAGACAAACAATGTATATGAAATGCTTCAGTCTGGTTTTAGACCCCATCATAGCACTGAGACTGCACTTGTGAAGGTGGTAAATGTCCTTTAATTGGCATCAGACCGAGGCTCTGCATCTGTCCTCGTGCTCCTAGACCTTAGTGCTGCTTTTGATACCATCGATCACCACATTCTTTTTGGAGAGATTGGAAACTCAAATTGGTCTACACGGACAAGTTCTGGCCTGGTTTAGATCTTATCTATCGGAAAGATATCAGTTTGTCTCTGTGAATGGCTTGTCCTCTGACAAATCAACTGTAAATGTCGGTGTTCCTCAAGGTTCTGTTTTAAGACCACTATTGTTTTCACTATATATTTTATATTTTGGGGATGTCATTCAAAAACATAATGTTAACTTTCACTGCTATGCCGATGACACACAGCTGTACATTTCAATGAAACATGGTGAAGCCCCAAAATTGCCCTCGCAAGAAGCCTGTGTTTCAGACATAAGGAAGTGGATGGCTGAAAACGTTCTACTTTTAAACTCGGACAAAATAGAAATGCTTGTTCTAGGTCCCAAGAAACAAAGAGATCTTCTGTTGAATCTGACAATTAATCTTAATGGTTGTACAGTCGTCTCAAATAAAACTGTGAAGGACCTCGGTGTTACTCTGGACCCTGATCTCTCTTTTGACGAACATATCAAGGACAGCTTTTTTCCATCTACTTAACATTGCAAAAATCAGAAACTTTCTGTCCAAAAATGATGCAGAACAATTAATCCATGCTTTTGTTACTTCTAGGTTAGACTACTGCAATGCTCTACTTTCCGGCTACCCGGATAAAGCACTAATTAAACTTCAGTTAGGGCTAAATACGGCTGCTAGAATCCTGACTAGAACCAACAAATTTGATCATATTACTCCAGTTCTAGCCTCCCTACACTGGCTTCCTGTCAAGGCAAGGGCTGATTTCAAGGTTTTACTGCTAACCTTCAAATCATTACATGGGCTTGCTCCTACCTATCTCTCTGATCTGGTCCTGCCGTACATACCTACACGTACGCTACGGTCGCAAGACGCAGGCCTCCTAATTGTCCCTGGAATTTCTAAGCAAACAGCTGGAGGCAGGGCTTTCTCCTATAGAGCTCCATTTTTATGGAATGGTCTGCCTACCCATGTGAGAGATGCAAACTCGTTCTCAACCTTTAAGTCTTTACTGAAGACTCATCTCTTCGGTGGGTCATATGATTGAGTGTAGTCTGGCCCAGGAGTGTGAAGGTGAACAGAAAGGCTCTGGAGCAACGAACCGCCCTTCCTGTCTCTGCCTGGCCGGTTCCCCTCTTTCCACTGGGATTCTCTGCCTCTAACTCTATTACAGGGGCTGAGTCACTGGCTTACTGGTGCTCTTTCATGCCTTCCCTGGGAGGGCTGTGTCACTTGAGTGGGTTGAGTCACTGATGTGATCTTCCTGTCTGGGTTGGCACTCCCCAATGGGTTGTGCCGTGGCGGAGATCTTTGTGGGCTATACTCGGCCTTGTCTCAGGATGGTAAGTTGGTGGTTGAAGATATCCCACTAGTGGTGTGGGGGCTGTGCTTTGGCAACGTGGGTGGGGTTATATCCTTCCTGTTGGCCCTGTCCGGGGATATCATCGGATGGGGCCACAGTGTCTCCTGACCCCTCCTGTCTCAGCCTCCAGTATTTATGCTGCAGTAGTTTATGTGTCGGGGGGCTAGGGTCAGTTTGTTATATCTGGAGTACTTCTCCTGTCTTATCCGGTGTCCTGTGTGAATTTAAGTATGCTCTCTCTAATTCTCTCTTTCTTTCTCTCTCTCGGAGAGAGACCATGCCTCAGGACTACCTGGCATGATGACTCCTTGCTGTCCCCAGTCCACCTGGCCGTGCTGCTGCTCCAGTTTCAACTGTTCTGCCTGCGGCTGTGGAATCCTGACCTGTGTACCAGATCGATTATTTGACCATGCTGGTAATTTATGAACATTTGAACATCTTGGCCATGTTCTGTTATAATCTCCACCCGGCACAGCCAGGAGAGGACTGGCTACCCCTCATAGCCTGGTTAGCTACTTAGCTACTATAAGGGCACAGGAGGCAGATGGTAGAGTCCAAGATGTTTATTAACAATCCAAAAGGGGTAGGCAAGACAACGGTCATGGACAGGCAAAAGGTTAAAACCAGTTCAGAGGTACCGAATGGCAGGCAGACTCGAGGTCAGGCAGGCGGAAATGGAGTCCAGAAAAACAGGCAAAGGTCAAAACTGTGAGGAGTAGAAAAGCAGGCGCACAGGAAAACACACACTGGTTGACTTGAACATACAACACAAACTCGTTTAACTCATTTCAAACAAGGTGGCGAAACTGCACATCTCCCATGGTTTTGTGGCATGGCAGGCATGAGAAAACTCTAAATTCTCTGTTCACTCGCATGCCCTCTCTAGCGTTCTTCCTCTCTCATACACATTTACTTCATCACAGGGAACGTCCGACCTCTGACTCTGGCTTTGAATGTTGCTAGGTTACCAGTGGGGGTATTTTTGCACCAAGTTTGGTGTGTATGAAAAGGACGCTGTTTGAACAAAAGACCAATTAGTGAAAGAAATATGAGAAATTGGCTGCCTGTCTAAACACAGCCTTTCTGTAACTCAATGAAAAGAGTCCTGTAATATAGTCCTGTATTAAATTAAAATCTCCCTACCATCATACAGTATAGTGCCTTCAGAAGGTATTCACAACATTTTGTTGTTACAAAGGGGGATTAAAATTGATTTAGAAACTCCAGCAACTCCCGTGTAGATTTGGTCATGTGTTTTAGGTTATTATCCTGCTGAAAGGTGAATTCATTTCCCAGTGTCTGGTGAAAAGCAGTCTTAACCACTCTAGGATTTTGCCTGTGCTTTGCTCCATTCCAATTATTTTTTATCCTGAAAAACTCCTCAGTTCTAAACGATAACAAGCATACCCATAACATGATGCAGCCAGCACTATGCTTGAAAGTATGGACAGTGTTACTCAGTAATGTGTTGTATTGGAGTTGCCCCAAACATAACACCTCGTATTCAGGACAAAAGGTTAATTGCTTTGCCACATTCTTTGCAGTATTACTTTGTTGCAAACAGGATGCACGTTTTGGAATATTTTTTATTCTGTATAGGCTTCCTTCTTTTCACTCTGTCAATTAGGTTAGTATTGTGGAGTAACTACAATGTTGTTAATCCATCCTGTTTTCTCCTATCACAGCCATTAAACTATAACTTTTTTCAAGTCACCATTGGCCTCATTGTGAAATCCCTGAGTGGTTTCCTTCTATCCGGCAACTGAGTTGGGAAGGACGCCTGTATCTTTGTAGTGACTAGGTGTATTGATACACCATCCAAAGTGTAATCAATAACTTCACCATGCTTAAAGGGATATTCAATGTCTGCTTTTTTATTTTTACCCTTCTTTGCACAGCATTGGAAAACTTCCCTGGTCATTGTGGTTGAATCTGGGTTTGAATTTCACTGCTTGTCTGAGGGTGTCACGTTCTGACCTTTTATTTCCCTGGTTTTGTATTTATTTAGTATGGTCAGGGCGTGAGTTGGGTGGGCAGTCTATGTTTGATTTTCTATGATTTGGGATTTCTATGTTTCGGCCTAGTATGGTTCTCAATCAGAGGCAGGTGTCATTAGTTGTCTCTGATTGAGAATCATACTTAGGTAGCCTGGGTTGCACTGTTTGTTTGTGGGTGATTGTCTATGTTAGTGGCTTGTGTCAGCACAGGTCTAATTTGTAGCTTCACGGTCGTTATTTGTTTATTGTTTTGTATGCAGTACGCCGCGTTTTGGTCCTCCGATCCATCTTCAGATGAAGAGGAGGACGACCGTGACAGAGGGACCTTACAGATAATTGTATGTGTGGGGTACAAAAAAATGTATTATTATTATTGCACACAGAGTGTGTCCATGCAACGTATTGTGTGAGTTGTTAAGCACATTTTTACTCCTGAACTTATTTAGGCTTTCCATAACAAAGGGGTTGAATACTTATTGACTCAAGACATTTCAGCTTTTCATATTTTGTTAATTTGTAAAATAAAAACATAATTCCTCCTAATGAGGGTATTGTGTGTAGGCCAGTGACAAAAAAAAGTAAATTTATTCCATTTTAAATTTGGTCCGTAACACAACAAAATGTGGAAAAAGTCAAGGGGTGTGAATACTTTCTGAAGGCACTGTAACTACAGTAGTAGGTCAAAACTTTGTGCTGGAAATTCTTGGTAGAGCATGGTGGTAGTCATGAATTTCCATTCTTTTTCAGCTTCAGACTAATGCCTACTTATCACTTAAAATAGTTTTTATTAGTTTATGTCATGTATAGTGTAGAAGATGCTCTGTGATTGTTCATCATTGTTTTGTGTTGGATCTCAGAATGGCATATCAAAATGTCTCTTCTGATTAAATTAAAACAATTCAATTGAAACGGAATGACATTGTTTATCGTCAATGCCAAAAATAAAATTTGCCTACAAAAAACTATTTTCAGCTTTCTTACTTTACTGTATGACTTTTATACAGGACAGGTAGCAAGTGTTGTAGGTCATATAACGCTTTCAGGGCCGTTTTAGGGCCGTCAAACTAGACCAACTGAAAAGGATAGCTACTTTAAATGTTTAAGTAATCATAAACCAGAACAAGTCCTCTAACTGCAGTTTAGTGCTGAATTCTGCTGTACCCTATTCTAACCATGTAATTTGTCATATGTCCTCTGGAGTAGGTGTGTGTGTGTGTGTGTGTGTGTGTGTGTGTGTGTGTGTGTGTGTGTACTAATGCTTCCCCTGTTGCCTCTTCCAGGCATGCTATAGACATTTGCATCAATTAGGAGCCTCATTTTGTTAAAGTACCACACCAGCGAAAATGACTCATGATGTTGCATAACGATTTAAGTCAATAAGTCATTGTTTTAGTCAAAGTACGATATACTTGGGCTTGAAGTGGGAAATCTGAAGTGGGAACTTTCTGTAAATCTCTGTCAATGCTGTGTATTTTCCTGATAACATTATGTGTAAGTATTATCTATCCTATGTGTCAGATACTAGGGCTGGCTTGAGTTAATCTGGAATAAATAACAAAGAGGTAACAGGTGTCCCATATGGAAAAGATTTGTGAAAAACAAATAAGAATATTGTAAGGGAGAAGATGATTATTTTGCATAATATGTCAGTAGTGTATTTGTATGTGTTAACTTGTATTCCTTTTATGACATACACAATTCACTAAATGATTGTGGTGAATGTCCTACTTACAGTTGAAGTCGGAAGATTACATACACCTTAGCCTAATACATTTAAACTCAGTTTTTCACAATTCCTTGTAACAATTCCTTGACTTAGGTCTATTAGGATCACCACTTTAGTTTAAGAATGTGAAATGTCCGAATAATAATAGAGAGAATGATTTATTTCAGCTTTTATTTCTTTCATCACATTCCCAGTGGGTCAGAAGTTGACATACACTCAATTAGTATTTGGTAGAATTGTCTTTAAATTGTTTAACTTGGGTCAAATGTTTTGGTTAGCCTTCCACAAGCTTGCCACAATAAGTTGGGTGATTTTGGCCATTCCTCCTGATAGAGCTGGTGTAACAGTTAATTCTGGTTCATTTGTGGTTCTGCCCACACATTTTCTATAGGATTGAGGTCAGGGCTTTGTGATGGCCACTCCAATTCCTTGAATGTGTTGTCGTTAAGCCATTTTGCCACAACTTTGGAAGTATGCTTGGGGTCATTGTCCATTTGGTAGGCCCATTTGCGACCAAGCTTTAACTTAACACTGATGTCTTGAGATGTTTCTTCAATATATCCACATACTTTCCCTCCCTGATGATGCCATCTATTTTTTAAGTGCACCAGTCCCTCCTGCAGCAAAGCACCCCCACGACATGATGCTGCTTCAAGGTTGGGATGGTGTTCTTCGGCTTGCAAGCCTCCCCCTTTTTCCTCCAAACATAACGATGGTCATCATGGCCAAACAGTTCCATTTTTGTTTCATCAGACCAGAGGACATTTCTCCAAAAAGTACGATATTTGTCCCCATGTGCAGTTACAAACCGTAGTCGGGTATTTTTTATGGTGGTTTTGGAGCAGTGGCTTCTTCCTTACTGAGCGGCCTTTCAGGTTTTGTTGATATAGTACTTGTTTTACTGTGGATATAGATACTTTGTACCTGTTTCCTCCAGCATCTTCACAAGGTCCTTTGCTGCTGTTCTGGAATTGATTTGCACTTTTCGCACCAAAGTACGTTCATCTCTAGGAGACAGAACTTGTCTCCTTCCTGAGCGGTATGATGGCTGTGTGGTCCCATGGTGTTTATACTTGCGTACTATTGTTTGTACAGATGAACGTGGTACCTTCAGGTGTTTGGAAATTTCTCCCAAGGATGAACCAGACTTGTGGAGGTCTACCATTTTTTTCTGAGGTCTTGGCTGTTTTCTTTTGATTTTCCCATGATGTCAAGCAAAGAGGCACTGAGTTTGAAGGTAGGCCTTGAAATACATCCACAGGTACACCTCCAATTGACTCAAATGATGTCAATTAGCCTATCAGAGCTTCTAAAGCCATCATTTTCTGGAATTTTCCAAGCTGTTTAAAGGCACAGTCAACTTAGTGTATGTAAACTTCTGACCCTCAGGAATTGTGATACAGTGAAATAATCTGTCTGTAAACAATTGTTTAAAATATTACTTGTGTTATGCACAAAGTAGATGTCCTAACCAACTTGTCAAAACTATAGTTTGTTAACAAGACATTTATGAAGTGGTTGAAAAACAAGTTTTAATGACTCCAACCTAAGTGTATGTAAACTTCCGGCTTCAACTGTATGATATGGTATGACATTTTTGAGGCAAAATATATGAATTATATGAGTAATCAATTAGTATTATAAGAAAGGTGTCTGTTCTGACAATGTAACATCTACAAAATACATGTTTTCCTTATAAAAAATATTTTAAAAAGCAGAACCTTCCCGCTATCCATGATTGGCTGAGATATCGCAAAGAATTCTAAATATGTTGCTATTGCTCTCCACGTTCTAGACCGAGTATTTTTAAATGTTTTATTTATTTTTTAATTCACCTTTATTTAACCAGGTAGGTTTGTTGAGAACAAGTTCTCATTTACAACTGCGACCTGGCCAAGATAAAGCACATCAGTTCGACACATACAACAACACAGAGTTACACTTGGAATAAAAAAACATACAGTCAATAATACAGTAGAAAAAAGACAAGTCTATATACAGTGAGTGCAAATGAGGTAAGTTAAGGGAGCTAAGGCAATAAATATGCCATGTTGGTGAAGAAATTACGATATAGCAATTAAACACTGGAATTGGCTTTGAGGGTGACCAGTGAGATATACCTGCTGGAGAGCGTGCTACGGGTGGGTGCTGCTATGGTGACCAGTGAGCTGAGAAGGCGGGGCTTTACCTAGCAGAGACTTGTAGATGACCTGGAGCCAGTGGGTTTGGTGACGAGTATGAAGCGAGGACCAGCCAACGAGAGCATACAGGTCGCAGTGGTGGTTAGTATATGGGGCTTTGGTGACAAAACGGATGGCATTGTGATAGACTGCATCCAATTTGTTGAGTAGAGTGTTGGAGGGTATTTTATAAATGACATCGCCGAAGTCGAGGATCGGTAGGATGGTCAGTTTTACGAGGGTATGTTTGGCAGCATGAGTGAAGGATGCTTAATTGTGAAATAGGAAGCAGATTCTAGATTTTATTTTGGATGCTTAATGTGAGTCTGGAAGGAGAGTTTACAGTCTAGCCAGACACCTAGGTATTTGTAGTTGTCCACATATTCAGAACCGTCCAGAGTAGTATGATAGCTAAAGATATGGAGAAAATTCTGCCATTGTATAAAACACCTGTTTCCGAATTAGCAACACCTTCAAACTAAGGGCAACCATGACATATGTGAAAGAGAGGGAGAAGCATTCATCCATGTATACAGGTAAGAGAGTCTAGCTAGCGACATTCTTTGATATTATACGTTTCTAATTTTATCATTTTCATTACAAGTTCAAGTGTACTGTTAGCTAGCTAGCTAACGTTATGTGTATGATCTGTGTAGTAATATTATTTGTCTATCAAAGCCATTTGCGTTGCTAGTTTTATCAAAGTTTTAGCTAGCTAGCTAACATTGAACCTAGCTGGTTAACTTTAGCTACCTTCAGATTCATACAGGGTAGTAACGTTATGAGTTGGGATTATGGTTAATTGTTTAGCTAGCAAGCTTGCTAGATACCTGTCTAAACAAAAGACTCCACTATGCAAGTTACCATTTTACTGTACCATTTACACCTTCTGCATCCTGTGCATGTGACAAATAAACTTGTTCATTTGATTTGATATTGAAAGGTGCCTCACTAGGATGAGGTATGTGCAAGAGTCAGGAGCAGGAGAGCACTGAGGTCCAAATAGTAAAATATTTATTTGGAAGTCCAAAACACAACAAAACTGGTCAGGAAATAAACCCAACGAAGGCGCCCAACAAAACAGGAATTCGAAGTGACAACAGTAGGGAAAACCGTGACCGTGAGAATAGCCTGTTGGCGCAATCTAGCACATGAACCAAATAAACACAGAAATAATCCTGCACAAAATAACAGCAGGTAATGAGGTAAATAAACCTACAGATGTTAACTCAATAGAACACAGGTGTAAGAAACAGACAGACACAAACGAAAAAGAAAAATGGATCGGTGGTAACTAGTAGACCAGCGACGACGACCGCCGGGCACCTCCCGAACAGGGAGAGGAGCCACCTTCGGTGGAAGTCGTGACAGATATAGTGTGTGTTTACCAGAGAGAGTAATGTGAAGAACAGTATGACCTGCTCTAAAGTAAAATTAGGATATAATGTTAGGCCAACGAGATAGTGTCCAAGTAAAAAAGTTATCCGGTAGAATGCCCTGCTTTGGGGTTTCTGGTTGAGCGATGTAGAAAGAGGTCGCACTAGGTCTCTCCGACAACTTTTGTAAATAATCCTCAATTTCACCTAAATTCATACTTCTTATGAACTCAAAAGTTATTTTAATAACCCAGTAATAGAGTGTACCTAAACTAGCATTAGAAAACCAGTCACACGCTTTGGAAAATCGTCTGAAAAAACTTTACGCTCCACCACTAAAATGGCTACAATCGCACCTTCATTAAAGGCTTCAATAGCCACTCCGGGCGATACAGCTAACCCAATAACAGTGGAGATCCTTGACAGAGAGCTGGCAAAATCACCTGAAAGTTTAGCAGCAGAACTCCCCGAATTGCTGAATAACTCACTGGCAGCTGCTCTGACTCCAATTCAGGCAACCATGGAAACCATCTGTGGTTCTGTGGCATCTCACACAACTACACTGGCTGAATTTGAGACCTGCTGTCGGGCCACAGCGACCAACTCGCTATGCTGGAAACCATCTATAGCTATCTATCAATCCATTTATCATGAAATAATCCAATACTAAAGCTTACAGTAGATATGTTCGAGGCAGCACATAACTACAGTAGTTTGTGTTGTTGACAATGACATACTTTGCTGTCTCACTGCTCTTTCAACTTTCATTTGATCTTGTGTAGTTTCTTAATCAAATAAAAGCGCTGTTAAAAGCACAGCATTTTGATGTATTTATTTTTTACTAAGGCTTTGAAGTTGCTATTACACTTTTGGCAATCTATAGCCCACATGGTAGTTTGGCCGCCATTAGGACACTTGCTAATGTTACTCGCTAGTTAGACCTCGATCCTGTCTACCAATACTTGTGTATATATACATTTTTCATTAGGGGTCTGTTTGATGTATACTGTTTTTTTATTGTATCTTTTATTTGTACTTTAATGGCAATTCTGAACATCTGTGGTTTACGTTGGTCTTAATTGGTGATGCTTGTCACTGATGGCCCCCTCTAATGACGTCTGTAGCAAGGTGTGGACTCGAGTCACATGACTTGGACTCGAGTCACAAATATGATGACTTGCAACTTGACTTTGACTTTAATTAACATCAATGACTAGTGACTTAACTTGGACTTGAGCCTTTTGACTCAACCGGGCTTGAAACCCTCCCCAAGCCCAAATATTACAAATTATGCTATTAAACAAAGTGTGCAGCGCATCAACTCTTCATTTAACGGATTACAGCAGCCAATCAAATTGTGCCAGCTGAGGAAAAGTTGTGCGTGGCAGTGCAGAGGAACGTTGGTGGGTGAATTCAGATGGAGCCCTGCACCTTTCATCCAATCTCTCAATCTCTCTGTTCCTCTTTCTTCTTCATTTGACTTCTCCTCTTATAAGGATTCATGTCTAGTTCAACAACAAGTCAGGATGGTATTTTGGGGCTTCCAAACAGACTGGTGACATGGAACATTCGGGGTTGTAGGGGGCAAATTAAGCTCTCCAGAGTATTTTCACATCTGAAGAGCCTGAATACTGATATCCAATTCTACAAGAAACGCACCTACGTGTTAATGACCATACTAGATTGCGTAAAGCATGGGTTGGACAGGTTTTTCATTTGAATTTTAACGGCAAAGTCAGGGGAAGAGCAATAGTGATTCACAAACAAGTATAGTTTTCACCCTCACAGATAATTTCAGTTCCTGTATGATGTTTATTCAAGAGTTAGTGGCACCCTTTTCCAGACCCCTGTAGTACTTGCGAATGTTTACGCCCTTAACTGGAATGATACTAGATTTATGACATGTCTTTTAGCCTCTCTCCCTAATTTTGACACCCACCGCCTCATCTTCGGCGGAGACCTTAACTGTGTTATTGAACCAAGACTCGACCGGTCTAATCCCAGAACACTTACAAAGGACTTTTTTCATGTTCATCAAGCTTACTAGCGCATTGACAATTGTTTTTAGATAGAGCACTTCTCCCCTCAGTTAAAACTACAGAATATTCTGCCATAGTATTTCGGACCATTCCCACCACATTCTAGATATAGCTCTTACTCCGAATACAAAAAACCCCCTGTGGAATTGGAGAATTTAACAGGGCCCTATTTCTAACAAAGAATTCTGTGACTTTATTTCAACTAACACAGACAAATTAAAAAAATGTCACCTCCCCCTCTCTTCTTTGGGAGACTTTCAAAGTTGCATTTCAGGGAAAGGCAATTTATTACAATGCTCATTATGTCAAACAAAGAAAACTGAAACGTCAAGAACTGGTGGATTTGCTGTTGCAATGAACAAAGAGGACGTACTACGAATATGGTGACAAGGCCTTCTGGCACACCAATTTAAACGGTGGTCAGCATCTCATTTATCTCTCAGGTATCAAATCGGTCTTATGTAGCAACATTTTTAATTGTGTTATTTACACTGGATAAAAGTAGAGACTCAGAGCTACAAAATGGGTATATCATACACTACAGTGGTATATCATATACTTGCCCTTTCGTAAACACACTGGATGCTCTGGCCGATGAGTAGGGTTGATCCGAACGTTCAGACCTCACAACGGCAGTCAAGCACCCAAGCTAACTGGCTAGCATTGGCTAGCTTGCTAGCTACTACCAGACACAAATGAGAGAACACCCAACTCTGACCCTTCTACTCACCCTAGTAGAGCTGGTTAGTCTGTTTTCATATTATCAAAAGAGTTGGTGACTGTAAGTGTGCTGCTGGCAACAATTTATTATGTTTTTTTGCCGATGTTTACTGACACCGGCCATATTCAACTGATGTTGAGCGTTCATGAATTCATCAGTTATTCTGCCTTCTGGCACACTCAGGCAAGAGTGCCCTGAAATAGGTGTAGATGGCCAGACTGAATTTACGAACGCACCCCGAAATCGTTACATGCATAGTGGAGTCTTTTGTTAAGACATGTCCCTAGCTTGCTTGGTAAACAATGAACTATAATCCCAATTTATGACATTACTACCCTGCATGAATCTGAATGAATAAACCATTTTCTAGCTCTGAGTCTCTACTTTTATCCAAAACTAAAAAACACCATTTAAAATGTTGCTACATAAGAACCAGTCGTCACATTTTAGAGTGGCCTTTTATTGTCCCCAGCACAAGTTGCACCTGTGTAATTATCATGCTGTTTAATCTGTTTCTTGATATGCCACACCTGTCAGGTGGATTCATTATTTTGGTAAGTGAGAAATGCTCACAAATAGGGATTTAAACAAAGTTGTGCAAGCAATTGGAGAATACGCTTTTTGTGCGTATGGAACGCTTCAGAGATCTTTTATATCAGATCATGAAACATGGGACCAACACTTTTTTTTCATTGTAATTTCTGTGAACTGTTTAGGGGGGAGAAGCGCACCGTACGGGTCTTCTCCGGAATGGATCTCAGTGTATGATTGTACAATCCACAGTCAAACCACAAATTGTTCACCTTGCAGCGGAAGAGGATCTTCATCTACCCAGATCTGAGTGCCAAACTGCTAAAACGGATGTCAACCTACAATGAAGTGAGATCACGGCTGCACAAGCTAAACCTAAGATATGGCTTCATCCACCCAGCAAAACTCATCTTGACCTTCCAAAATACAACACACACATTTTCCACTGCCAAGGAGGCTCAAGACTTTTTCGATAAGCACATCAAGTCAACACACAAAGGGACGAGCCAACAGATCTAGGCTAACCCCAATTTGCTGGCTCAATTGTTCACAGGGAGGTATTTTGGGTGGCAAACGACCAATGGCTGGTTTCCCTGTGTGTCCTGCTTTTTGTTTCACACCTATGGGCTTATTAACACCAAAGATAACAATTCCATCATTAATGCTACATTCTTTTTTTTTAAACGATGGCAACGCTAGCTGTTCTCTCTTGGAATTTGAAAGGTCTAAACTCCCCTATTAAATGTTCCGGCTGTCTTGATATCCTAGGAAGAAGCCAAATTGATATAGCAATGTTCCAAGGAACACACCTCTTCCAAAAGGACTCACAGAGACTAGAGAACCATTTGTACAAACAATTTGTACAAACAAAATTAAAGGTGTAATCATAATGATACAGAAGAAACTCAAAATTACCATCTTGGATAAAGGCGAGGACCAAGAAGGCAGAATCCCTTTCCCTAAATATATTCATAATGGAAAGAAAATGTTACAAGAAAAACATCTGAATGGTAGCTAACATAGTTACAGGTACTCTTACGCTATGCTTGAAACAACTTTGGAACCACATATCCACAGTTGCTAATAGTTATGGGTAGCTTCCTGACAAGCTAGCTAGCTTTATTGGTCCAAGGAGTAGGTTAGCTAGCCTCTAGATTTACTGGTATATCTCCAGTATTGCTACTAAACCCTATATTCATCCTTGATAATTTAACACTGTTGCAGAAGAAGGAGCAGGAGAGTGGACGGTCCTCCAACTTGTAGCTAGCTGTGCTGTGCTCCGTTGCGATTAGCAAAGCTACCCTGAGTGACTGTCATCGAAGTGCCCATGTCCGGCTTTTGGTTTGTTTGCAATCGATGACTGCTTATGCTGATTGACCATGTTTGGTGGGAAATTTGAAGGGTTCTGTGTTCTGACATCGCTAAATAATAATATAGCTAACAGTATATGAGCATGGCAAAACAGAGGCCATGGAGAATGCACCTAAGCAGGGCTTAATAAAAGCAAATAAAAATGGAAGTTTATTGAGAAGTAATTGAAAATAGATGCAGTTTAAAAAAATGTTTTATTTAAGTTTACTTCCTGAATAACGCTAACTTCCCAACTCCCTATATGTAACCAAAAATCCCTCCTTGTTAGAGAAATGGAGAATAACTCAAATTCCTGGAAGGTTTGGAATATCTGGTCACGCTGAGGCCTCCGCTCCCTTGTTTTGATCACGCTGAGGCCTCCGCTCCCTTGTTGCGAGGAGAACTGTTCGCACGCAATTAGTCTAAGTTGATAGCACAGCAATTGATAGCGCAGCAAAACAACCGTCCCCATTTAATTCTTGGATAATGACATTGCAGAGGTGTAGTGCAGGAAAAATCTAATTAACTTTTTTTTTGTATTTCACCAGCATCCCGCTCTTATCTGCTGACTGATTAAACGTGCACTGAGGGAAATTTTGTACACATGTACCACACACAAAATCTCAGCGGGACAACTCCTGAGATATGCAAATCATTACATTTTACAGTGACATGAGTGAAAGGATGAAGAAAAAAACATTGTAGAGTTTCACCAGACCTGGGTTCAAATACTATTCTTAACAAAAACATCCAGTGTTTACTTTAGCCTGCTTGGAGTGCCAGATGAACAGGTTTTTGCAGTTTTGCGACTATAGTATTGGTTCTATTGCGACAGACAAGATCAATTATTGCTAAAGTATTTAAAATTATTTCAAATGGTATTTAAACCCAGGTCTGCGTTTCATGTTAGATTTTGGCCTGGAAGAATGCTAGTGATCAAATGCCAGACCAAAATGGCTACCGTGAGTACAAGGGAAGAATGCTTATCAAAATTTGTCTGCTTGTTGTATTTCTGTTCCCTACCCTGGTCAATAATGAATCCATGACATGAATGATTTATTCTCGGTGTGGTCTGAAAATGTTTGTTTCAGCCTGGGCCAAGTATTGATTCAGGGAATTGACTGGGGACAGTGGTGTCAGGTTCAATTGGGGAAACTATGGGGTTACCCGTATCAATGTATATTGAGCAAGAATATAAATGCAACATGCAACAATCTCTACGATTTTACTGATTAGTTCATATAAGAAATCAGTCAATTGACATAAATTAATTAGGCCGTCATCTATGGATTTCACATCTGTTGGTCATCGATACATAAAAAAAGGTAGGGGCGTGGATCAGAAAACCAGTCAGTATTTGATGTGACCACCATATGCTTCAGGCAGAGCGACACATCTCCTTCGCATATAATTAATCAGGCTGTTGATTGTGGTCTGTGGAATGTTGTCCCACTTCAGTTGATGGATATTGGCGGGACTGGAACACACTGTCATACACATCAATCCAGAGCATCCCAAACATGCTCAATGGGTGATATGTCTGAGTATGCTTGCCATGTAAAAATTGGGACATTTTCAGCTTCCAGGAATTGTGTACAGATCCTTGCGACATGGGGCTGTGCATTATCATGGTGGAACATGAGGTGATGGCGGCTGATGAATGGTAAGACAATGGGCCTCAAGATCTCATCACAGTATCTCTGTGCATTGAAATTGCCATTGATAAAATGCAATTGTGTTCATTATCCGTAGCTTATGCCTGCCCATACATACCATATCCCCACAGCCACCATGGGGCACTTTATTCACAACAAATTAGCAAACCACTCACCCACACGAAGCCATACACGCTTTCTGCCATCTGCCCCCTACAGTTGAAATTGGGATTCATCCATGAAGAGCACACTTCTCCAGCATGCCATTAGCCATCGAAGGTGAGTATTTGCCCACTGAAGTCGGTTACGATGCCGAGCAGCAGTCAGGTCAAGACCTTGTTGAAGACCATGAGCATTCAGATGAGCTTCCCTGAGACGGTTTCTGATAGTTTGTGAATAACTTATTAGGTTGTGCAAACCTACAGTTTCATCAGCTCTCCGGGTGGCTTGTCTCAGACCATCCCGTAGGTGAAGAAGCCAGATGTGGATGTTCTGGGCTGGCTCAGTTACACGTGGTCTGCAATTGTGAGGCCGGTTGGACGTACTGCCAAATTTTCGAATACAACGTTGGCGAGAAATTACCATTCAATTATCTGGCAACAGCTATGGTGGACATTCCTGCAGTCAGCAAAACTTGAGAAATCTGCGGCATTGTGTTGTGTGGCAAAACTGCACATTTTAGAGGCGCCATTTTTTTGTCCCCAGCACAAGGTGCGCATGTGTAATGATCATGCTGTTTAATCAGATTATTGATATGGATTATCTTGGCAAAGGAGAAATGCTCACTAACAGGGATGTAAACAAATGTTTGCACAAAATTTGAGAGAACTAAGCATTTTTTGCATAAGGGACTTTTCTGGGATCTTTTATTTCAGCTCATGAAACATAGGACTAACACTTTACATGTCGCATTTATATTTTTGTTCAGTATAGTTTGGGTTTTAAGTTAAGTCCCTTATGCATATGATTCCAGTGTTTTATAACATGTAGATAATAGCATATTAAGTAAACAGTACATGTATAGTTGCTGGAATGTTGATGGCATTGGTTATCATGCGTACTGTGTACATATTAGGAAAGCTACACCTTGGCGGTGGATGAAGTGTCATCTACTTAAGACAGGAAGTACTTTGAGACTCAATGAAAAGCGCTGCTAGACAAATGCAATTGATTGTCATTATGTTTTCTCTAGAGCAACACAAGTGAGAGTTGCTGACACATGGATCAACAGCACAAAATATGAGTCACCATCTGTTGCACAACTCAAGTATCGGCAACTACTGTAAGCAAATCTTTTTAAGTACGCCGAATTGATTTAATGTGAGATGCCGGTTGAAATATATTTGT
Source organism: Oncorhynchus clarkii lewisi (assembly GCF_045791955.1). NCBI lineage: Eukaryota > Metazoa > Chordata > Actinopteri > Salmoniformes > Salmonidae > Oncorhynchus > Oncorhynchus clarkii. The sequence continues at coordinate 35,780,290 of NC_092177.1, read as the reverse complement.
CTTTTCTCTTCTACTTGATGATGCTGCAGTGTGCTTTGCTTCGCAAGATAACTAATTGCCAAGGGTTTATTGCAGCTATAAATAAGTAAAGGGATGTCTGGTGCTGATATTTTTGTTTTTTATTTCCAGGGTGTGGAAGTGAAAGAATCTGATCCTTGTCTTCATCGACTTGGATCGGCTATTCTCAGAAGAGATTCTTATCGGGAAGCCCTGGGGCACCAGTGTTTATCCCAGGGAAAAGATTATATCAGACAGAAGCAGAACGAAGGATTATGGGGGCTTGTAGGATGTGCTGCTCAGCTGCCACTCAAGGCGGCTGGGTTCGGAAGGTTGGGGGAGAGGGAAGTCTTCGGAGGAGTCTGCCAGGTGAAAGTGAACATAATGCCAAAAAGCCATAGTGCAGTGGGCTTAGTGGCTTACCCATGAATTAACCATTGTGAGTATATCCTCCCCTATTGCCAAAGCACAAGGCAGCCAACCCAGCAGCACCTCCAGAGAACCGTGACAACATAAAAGGTTTCACATCCATTTTAATCGGCCAGACCGAACAAGTCAACTTTTTTACAAACCCTACTGACAGTGTCTATAATTAAAAGTAATGTACACTTTCTTGATGCAATGTACAGAAAAATTGAGTTTCTAGTATGTTGTCCTCTTGCACCAAATACTCAATCTTTAACAAAAGCGCTGTGGGGCGCAAACGCATCCCTCAAACTGAATTAAAATTCCCCCCATGAAACTGATTTAACTGGCAGGAGCACACATGTTGTTAAATGTTTGTCCCTTTGTTTTATTTGAATTACAAATTAATGGGTCCACGCGGGTTGCTTTTTGTCACAGACAGAGCAGGCTGTAAGTAAGGAAGTCTCCCAAGGAGAACTTCTCAAGAGATTTTTCTTTACTTTGTGTTGATTGATGTAATTCTGCTATATAAGTCAACTAACAGTAGGGCTTTGCCAGTCTTTTTTTATCAAGTCTCAGGTGCAATTCCACGTCAACAGAATGACGCTGAGACTTTCCACTGAAAATTCTACAAAAAACACATTTTAGTTGAATAGCAGTGCAGATGCAAAATTTGCAGAATGACAGTTTGTGGTGTTTGTGCTGCCATTCTGTTACCAAACGTTGCATCTGCACTGTTCTTCAAGTCAATTTGTTTTTGTAAAATTTTCAGTGGACATTTTTAAAAGTCATCCTTGTGCATGGAGTTGTATGGTTTGTTTAACTATGCAATCATAGGTTTTTTTCGGCATACATTTAAAGTGAGAAATCTGAGTCTCAGTATCACTCTGTTACTGTGGAATTGCCCCTCAAAAATATTGATAATTCCACATTTAATTTGTTTGACATCTTTCTGAGCACACAATGTCAACAGTGTGATTTTGTGTCACTGGTATACACACAATACCCCATAATGTCAACGTGGAATTATGTTTTTAGACATTGTTACAAATTATTTACAAATGAAAAGCTGAAATGTATTCAACCCCTTTGTTATGGCAAGCCTAAATATGTTCAGGAGTAAGAATGTTCTTAACAAGTCACAACGGTTGCATGGACTCACTCTGTGCACAATTACAGTGTTTACCATGCTTTTTGAATGACTACCTCATCTCTGTACCCCACACATATAGTTATTTGTAAGGTCCATTCAATCGAGCAGTGAATTTTAAACACATATTTAACCACAAAGACCAGGGAGGTTTTCCAATGCCTCACAAAGAAGGGCACCTAGAAAGGTCAAATAAAAAAAGCAGACATTGAATAGCCCTTTGAGCATTGTGACGTTATCAATTACAGTTTGGATGGTGTATCAATACACCAGTCACTACAAAGATACAGGCATCCTTCCTAACTCAGTTGCCGGAGTGCAAGGAAACCGTTCAGGGATTTCACCACGAGGCCAAGTTTAATGGCTGTGATAAAAGAAAATTGAAGATGGATAAACAACATTGTAGTAACTCCACAATACTAATCTAAATGACGAGGGAAAATAACAAATAAAAATGTCCAAACATGCATCCTGTTTGCAATAAGGCACTAAAGTGAAATTAACTTTATTTGTATTTGTATTTATAATGGATTATGGATCCACTGCTGCCAAGGCAGTGCCACATATCTACAGTACAAAATCCATGTGTACGTGTGTGTATAGTGCGCATGTTATTGTGTGTGTGTGTGTGTGTGTGCATGTGTCTGTGCCTATGTTTGTGTTGCTTCACAGTGCCCGCTGTTCCATAAAGTGTATTTTTATGTTTTTTAAATCTAATTTTACTGCCTGCATCAGTTACTTGATGTGGAGTTCCATGTAGCCATAGCTCTATGTAGTACTGTGCGCCTCCCATAGTCTGTTCTGGACTGTGAAGAGACCTGCTGTGTCTTGTGGGGTATGCATGGGTGTCCAAGCTGTGCGCCAGCAGTTCAAACAGACAGCTCGGTGCATTCAACACAATACCTCTCATAAAAACAGGTAGTGATTAAGTCAATCTCTCCTCCACTTTTTAAATGTTTTATTTTATTTGTTCACAGGTCACTGGGAGAGTTATGCTTTTATTTATTTTTATTTGTAATTATATATTTTTTTACCCCTTTTTCTCCCCAATTTAGAGCGTTGGACTAGTAACCGAAAGGTTGCAAGTTCATATCCCCGAGCTGACAAGGTACAAATCTGTCGTTCTGATCATTGAAAATAAGAATTTGTTCTTAACTGACTTGCCTAGTTAAATAAAGGTAAAATAAAAACATTTGCGGTATCCAATTGGTAGTTACAGTTTGTCTCATCGTTGCAACTCCCATACAGACTTGGAGAGGCGAAGGTTGATTGCCATGCATCCTCCAAAATAAAACCCAACCAAGCCACACTGCTTTTTGACACAATGCCCACTTAACCTGGGAGCCAGCCACACTTTGCCTGGCCTGCCACAGGAGTCGCTAGTGTGTGAGGGGACAAGGACATTCCTGCTGGCCAAACCCTTCCCTAGCCCAGACAATTGTGCACCGCCCCATGGGTCTCCCAGTCACGGCCGCCTTCAACAGAGCCTGGACTCGAACCCAGAATCTCTAGTGCCACAGCTAGCACTGCAATGCAGTCACTGTGCCACTCGGGAGGCTCAATCGCTCCTCCACTTTGAGCCAGGAGAGATTGACATGCATATTATTAATATTAGCTTTCTATGTTCATCCAAGGGCCAGCCGTGCTGCCCTGTTCTGAACCAATTGCAATTTTCCTAAGTCCTTTTTTGTAGTCCAGGTGCGACACAACCAGGGCCTGTAGGACCTGCCTTATTGATAGTGCTGTTAAGAAGGTAGAGCAGCACTTTATTATTGATTTATTTCTCCCCATCTTAGCTACTGTTGTGACCATGACAGTTTACATTCCAAGGTTACTTCATGCAGTTTAGTCACCTCAACTTGCTCAATTTCCACATTATTTACTACAAGATTTAGTTGAGGTTTAGTGTTTAATGAATGATTTGTCCCAAATAAAATGCTTTTAGTTTTAGAAATATTTAGGACTAACTTATTCCTTGCCACCCACTCTGAAACTAACTGCAAATCTTTAAGTGTTTCAGTAATTTCAGTCGCTGTACTGTATGTAGTAGCTGACATGTATAGAGTTGAGTCATCCGCATACATAGAATCTCTGGCTTTACTCAAAGCCAGTGGCATGTCATTAGTAAAGATTAAAAAGTTATGGGCCTACACAGCTGCCCTGGGAAATTTCTGATTCTACCTGGATTATGTTGGAAAGGCTTCCATTAAAGAACACCATCTGTGTTCTGTTAGACAGGTAACTCTTTTTCAAAAAATGATCAGGGGGTGTAAAGCCGTAACACATACGTTTTTCCAGCAGCAGACTATGATCAATAATGTCTAAAGCCGCATTGAAATCTAACAAAACAGCCCACACAATATTTTTAGCATCAATTTCTCTAAGCCAATAATCAGTCATTTGTGTAAGTGCTGTGCTTGTTGAATGTCATTCCCTATAAGCATGCTGGAAGTTTGTTGTCAATTTGTTTACTGTAAAATAGCCTTGTTAATAGCCTGGTCAAACACAATTTTTTCCAAACGTTTACTAAGGGTTGGTAACAGGCTGATTGGTCGGCTATTTGAGCCAGTAAGGGGAGCTTTACTATTCTTGGGTAACGGATTGACTTTTGCTTCCCTCCAAGCCTGAGGTCACACACATTCTAGTAGGCTTAAATTGTAAATATGGAAAATAGTAGTGGTAATATTGTCCGCTATTATCCTCAGTAATTTTCCATCCAAGTTGTCAGACCCCGGTGGCTTGTAATTGTTGATAGACACCAATTTGCAATACGTTTTCCAATCGTTTGTGCAGCCAGACTTATTTGCCATTCATTTTGCCTCTTCCCTCTCAACCATACAATTTTCCAGTTCCTCATCAATCCATGGGGATTTATCAGTTTTTACAGTCATTTTCTTAATGGGTGCATGCTTATTAGTAACTGGAATAAGCAATGTCATAAATGTGTCCAGAGCAGTGTCTGTTTGCTCCTCTTTACACACCACGGACCTACAAATATTATTTACATCAACAACATAGGAATCACTAAAAAACGTATTGTATGACCTCTTATACACAATATTAGGCTTTGGTTTTCCTAGATATGAATACTATATTGTGATCTCTACATCCGAAAGATTTGGACACTTCTTTCAAACAAATCTCTGCACCATTAGTAAAGATATAATCAATACATGTTGATGATTTCATTCCTGTACTGTTTGTAACTACTTTGGTAGGTTGATTGATAACCTGATCTAGGTTGCTGGCACCTGTTAAAGTTTGAAGCATTCTCTTGAGTGGGCAGCTTGATGAAAGCCAGTCAATATTTAAATCCCCCAGAAAGAATTTACAGTGAGGGAAAATAGTATTTGATCCCCTGCTGATTTTGTACTTTTGCCCACTGACAAAGAAATGATCAGTCAAATACTTATTTCCCTCATTAAAATGCAAATCAATTTATAATATTTTTGACATGCATTTTTCTGGATTTTTTTGTTGTTATTCTGTCTCTCACTGTTCAAATAAACCTACCATTAAAATTATAGACTGATAATTTCTTTGTCAGTGAGCAAACGTGCAAAATCAGCAGGGGATCAAATACTTTTTTCCCTCACTGTATGTCCTGAATACAAAGTGTTATGTTAGGGGCAAATCAAATACAACATATAACAGAGTACCACTCTTTATATTTTCAAGCATTGTGGTGGCTGCATCATGTTATGGGTATACTTGTCATCGGCAAGGACTAGGATGTTTTTTTAGGATACAAAAAAATAGAATATAGCTAAGCACTTGCAAAATCCTAGAGGAAAATCTGGTTCAGTCTGCTTTCCAACAGACACTGGGAGAAAATTGCACCTTTCAGCAGGACAATAACCTAAAACACAAGGCCAAATATACACTGAGACAACATTGAATGTTCCTGAGTGGCCTAGTTGTGACTGAAATCAGTTTGAAAATCTGTGGCAAAAGTTTAAAATGTTTCTTCCGCTTTGACATTACATAGTATTTTGTATTAATCACTGACAAAATAATGACAATGAAATCCATTTGAATCCCACTTTGTAATACAACAAAATGTGGATTACGTCGAAGGGCGTGAATACTTTCTGAAGGCACTGTATGTCAAGTACAGTAAATAATAAGAGATGAGGTGAAAGGCGCAGCAGACAAAGACAAGAATAGGACAGCACATTGTGACACATTATGCATTGTAATTCAACCTCTTCACAATACTTTTCTGTTTTATTGAACTGAGTATTAACAATCCACAATTGTATGTACACAATAGGTATACTTTGTCCTATTATGTACCAATGTACACAATACGTCTCCTTGTCCTCTTATGTTTCTCCTGCAATGATTAACAAGAATAAGTTACTGTTACCAAAGCAACATTGATTGTCAAAATAATCAGAGTAGGTGCACTTCACACCTACTGTGTGTAGTATAGTATTCTACAGTATTATACACTTTACTATAGAATTCTATAGTAAGTACTGTCATGACGTTGGCCTCGGGGTTAGGTTTATGACAGTCATAAATACCTCTTCCCCCCTTTTTCCTCTCTCTACCCTACTGAGGTTACATTTTCAAAACCCTTGGTTAACATAGAGATTCTGGGAACATCAGAAGATGGGGGGAAATGAACTATATTCTGGTAATCCGACCATGCGGTGGTACTTAATGAATATGTTGTCAGTTCGGTTGTCAAGATGACATAGACTCTACAGTGGAAAGTCTACACATCAGAGTTATCGGATTCACATGGAATTGTTGTTCAATTTAAATGTTTGAATATGAAATTATTCGTGATGGGATTAAATGTGATTTTAGCTTCTAAAATGTGAGATTTGGGTTTTCATAAGATAGGGCTCTGCTCAATCAGTGGCCCGCCACTGTGAAGGGACATTGGCTATAAAACATTTCAAACACACCCTCCTCTCCCTTCCTATATAAGCCCTTGACTACAATATAACCTCCTGTTCCGAGGATGTAGGACGACGGTCAGATTTCTGAATGGTTCAGATAATAACTACAGAATGAAGCCAACATCAGTTTGAGCTTTGGTTGCGAATGGTATGAACTTTGAACTCTTATTCACTCCAGAAGTGATACCTCCTAGCCGTTGAATTAGCAACAGCAGATGTAAACGAGGGTTAGGAAGGAACAGACAGAGTATTCCGTCTGTCACACAACGACGTTACTACAACGTATCCAATTGACCACCAGAGACATTCTTCAAAGGACTCGGTTGGGCAACATGGCCTTCCATCTACCACCAACCTACCGAAGTGCAGCTCAGAGTAAATATTTATTGTGTTTTCCTTTTCCAAATGGGCGGTAATTTAGAATGCATAAGATACTGTATTTACGATAGCACAGCTTCGGCCTTTGTTCCTCAGTCTTCCCGCTCCTTCACTCAAACCCAGCCCCTTTTCTTTTGTGTAACAAGCTGTCATATCTGTTCCGCCCGCTAGGGACGTTTTCCTTTATGACGTAATTTGTAATCAAGGTATGATTTAATTATGTGTATGTGTAATTCTGTGTGATTAGTTAGGTATTTAGTAAATCAATTATTAAACCCAATGTTGTATTGCTGATTCAAATGGTTAGCCAGGGTTCGTGCAGATAACCAAGAATTTACAACTTTCAGATGAGACTGAATTAAGATGACGATTAATATTGACTGCTATTGATGTATAATATTACTAGGTCTTTAAGAGTTTTCGGAAAATAACAGCTCTATAAATATTATTTTGTGGTGCCTGACTCTCTAGTTAATTACATTTACATGATTAGCTCAATCAGGTAATATTGATGACCGAGAAATTATTTTATAGAATAGCATGTCATATCACTTAATCGGGCATAGCCAAAGACACGACAGTACTGTAGAATGTTATTGTGAACTGTAGTATTTTTTCATGTGGGTCTGTAAAATTGATTATTTCCAGTGTGGTATCATTACATAAGGAAAGTCGAATTGGAACCATTTCCTCTTCCACTTAATGATGATTCAGGTATGCAGCTGGCTGGTTTGGCTGGCTGGGTTTACTGCTGCCCCAAAAAAATATTTGTTCAGTGCTGGTTGCCACCACATGACTATCATATAAGAAGTCCTTTTTTATTAAATTTTTTTATTTTTTTTATTGATTGTATTGTTTTTGATGTGATTCAATAAAAAAAAATAATTCACAAAAAGAAAGGAAGGGCGAATTGGGCACGTTGTCCACGCAACCTACTTTACACTCTCTTACAGGAAGGGAGCTCATCCAAACCTGTGTACTTCTGTATGAGTGAACCAAAGATGTGTCTGTGTGTGTGTTCCCACGTGCATGTGTGTGATTGCACTGTCACCTTTAATCACTTCCTCCACCTTTCAACATAGGGAGGGCAGCCAAAAGCGCCCTGCCAGGCCTCGTCACGGAGCTGTGCCATGGGACCAGCCAGGCCTCATCAAGGAGCTGAGCCAGGGGGCCAGTCAGTCATCCGAGACACAGCGTGGATCCAAATTGATTTCAAAAGCCAAGGGACTCACACGTTTACCTCGTCAAGAGAGGGCAAAGAGCATGAAAAAAAATGAAGGGGAAAGCAAAACAAAGGAGAGGAAAGAATTATGTGGGGTTGTGTGGGGACCCACGATAATGACACTCTCTCCCTCCCAGCTGCACCTTGCCAGTTTTCATATCCCCCCTTATCCAAGACGGGCAGGGGCCGTAAAGGGGCCACAGACTGATAAAATTCCTGGCACACCGTTTAGTCCATGCTTCTCGCCTCACAATTATCTTCCCGGGCAATCATTCCTCCCTCTAGTGGCAGATGTGAGTTGCCTTAATATGAGGCTTCTCTCCCCCCTTTAGATTGGGCTCCCAAGGCTCCCTGGTGGCCCCTCTAGCCCTGCTCTGTTAAAAATCAGCACCTGGCTTTACTTGCATTATCTGGGTGGTTGATGCAATCTCTTTCTTTAAGATTTCCCCGTAATGGCAGCAGGTACGACTTCAGGGACCTCAGATGACTCTAAATTTCCAGATTTTACTGAGAATTACAAGAAGGTAAGAAGATAAAACTTGTAAGAGTTGTGTCAAAGACTAAATAATTCGATAAATTGCTGCAGGCTTGGAAAATAATAGATGGCATGAGTGCATCTGTTCAGGTGTGTAGAGTAGTCATTTTTACATTTCCCTTTTAAAGGTAAGAACTAATCAACCATTCACCTTGGCATATTGGATAATGTTGTTCTACTCTTGCATCATGAGGAAGTTTAAAAGTGATTGCAAAGTAGTCTACAAAAATGGGTATGAGGGAGGTTGTGTATCTTGTTCTTGCCAAACGAGACCTCAGCAAGACAAACTACATACTGCAATTTCCAACCTGTTGATACGTTGGATACTCAACAGTAAGGTTCACAAATACTATATATTAAATATTATAATCCATTACTACTATAAGAAATAACATTTATGAAAGAGGTCAACATATTCTGAGAGAGAATTTATATAAAAAAAACACCAAACAGATATGTAAATAGACAATGTTCTAATAGCTAGTTTTGTTGCTGTTTCGATGTCCTTGAGGAAATGTAATGGGCTCCAGACAGTGCAAAAAACTTCCTGGAAATTCATCATGCTCCGTCTTCGATGTTAATCTGACTTAAGCACCCATTGACGCACAACAAAGGCAGAGCTGGCTATCACTTTTCTTCTATCACATGTGAAGAAAAATAATGATACACACCATTATCTAGGCCGTGCAAACATTGGAACAGCTTGATCTGTTGTATTATCCTCACTAAGACCTCTGTTCAAAATGTCTTTCCAAATGAGGATCGAGCCACTCGTATTAAAGCCACACAAGATTAACTTGCTCATTTTAAAAAGAATCCCAGACATTGTGGTCGTGCTTTGTCTGCGCGGCCTGTGCAACTTCGTCGGCCTGTAGTATTTATTTTCGTTACCGTTGGCTGTGGTAGGGCCTGTTTCTGTATTATCAGGGTTCATTCAGTGCAGCGCTTGCTCACATGACAGTTCATTTTCTGCATGATCTCACAAAAGTCGATACCATCTTGTGAAGACAAATACTAGATATTGCGGGCTAACTGATGCAGTTGGGGGAAGACCATTAATCATATGTTTCTTGGAGGGGTGGGAGGATGTGAGGCCCACCCAGCTAGTCTTCATGCATTAATAAAAGCCTGATATGATCTATGAATGGGTTCACAGCAGGTGGTGCCTTCATTAACCATAGATCCGGCCTGGCCCTGTGGAAACAAGACATTCTGTCTGTCTAATTTGCTGGACTGGATCATTTTTTGTTGTTTACCTGCACTTTATTTGAGCATGATGTAGTTTCCATGTGTATTACACGACAGCAACCTTCAATTACTTGAGCATATTGTGTAAAACTTAAGTGCCACATCTGTACAATGTTGTGCATTCCATGTGATACATTTTTGTTAACTCCTGGCTGCACAATACTTTTTTTCTAAATTGAATGGAACATCCCTTAGAATTATAGTGAACTAGAGGCAGGGTAAATATATACTATGCCATTAAAAGCAGCCATCTCTTGCCTAGCAGGCAACTGAGAAGTGGTAGGAATGCAAAAGACAACCATTCGTTTAGTAAATCACCGATTAGAGAAAAACAGCATCCAACAAACTTCCTAATAGGGTAGACGTTTTAAGTTTGAATATTTTAGTGGGTCGCAATAGTTATTTTCTTGTGAAGTTAAGTGAGCTAAGCACAGATTGAAAGCTTGAGTGTGTCTGTTATTTTCTTTTTACCTGACTTTGTTCAAATATCCTGAGCTAAGTATATGGTGTCAGTATTAGCTTCAGCCTCAGACACCGCTGTAAAAGTGGCAAACAGCAACATGTTGGCAGGGAAAATACAAGGTAATAAGGATGTAGATTTATCACAAAACAGTTCTGATTTAATTGATTTGTTTAACTTATGCACAGCACACTGTCAACAACATGAATGTTTGATCATCCACGCATAAAACAACAGTTCTAATGCTACAGTAGTCACCGACGCCTCGTTGTCTTGATAGTTGTGTGTTTTGATCAAAAACGAGACCTTTCATTGTTCCGTATCAGCCCTCAAATCTAAAAAATGTATATTCTATCAGACTGCTCTAACGCATGGGTGGTACACTACATGACCAAAAGTATGCGGACACCTGCTCGTCGAACATCTCATTCCAAAATCCTGGGCATTAATCTGAAGTTGGTCCCCCCTTGACTGCAATAACAGCATCCACTCTTCTGGGAAGGTTTTCCACAAAATGTTGTAACATTGCTGCAACTTTTTTCCATTCAGCCACCAGAGTGAGGTCGGGCACTGATGTTGGGCAATTTAGTCTTCTCCCGCAGTCAGCGTTTTAATTCATCTCAAGGTGTTCGATGGGGTTGAGGTCAGGGCTCTGTACTGGCCAATCAAGTTCTTCCACTCTGATCTCAACAAAAAATTCTGTGTGTACCTCGATTTGTGCACTGGGGCATTGTCATACTGAAACAGGAAAGGGCCTTCGCCAAACTGTTGCGGCAAATTTGGAAACACAATTGTCTAGAATGTAATTGTTTGCTGTAGCGTCAAGATTTCTCTTCACTGGAACTAAGTAGCCTAGCCCAAACTTTGAAAAACAGCCCCAGACCATTATTCCTCCTCTACCAAACTTTACAGTTGGCACTATGCATTCAGGCAGGTAGCATTCTCCTGGCATCCGCCTAACCACCCTTCCTCCATTGTACTACTCCAGAGTCCAATGCCAGCAAGCTTTACACCACTCCAGCCGATACTTGGCATTACACATGGTGATCTTAGGCTTGTATGCAACTGCTCGGCAATGGAAACCCATTTCATGAAGCTCCTGACGAACAGTTATTGTGCTGACGTCACTTTCAGAGGCAGTTTGGAACTTAGTAGTGAGTGTTGCAACCGAGGACTACACACTTCAGCACTTGGCAGTCCCATTCTGTGAGCTTGTGTGGCCTACCACTTTGCATCTGAGCCGTTGTTGCTTCTGGATGTTTCCACTTCACAATAAGAGCACTTACGTGTTGTCCATATACTTTTGTATAAATAGTGTATAATATCAGTATTCTGACCTTGTACCCAGTGTCTCTACATCCCTGCACTGAAGCCAAGTTGTTAACATGAGATTATTCTTAGGGAAGTGCCACTGGTCACATTATCGAGATGTCTGTGAGAAATGCGGTCTGTAAAGGGTCATTAAGGCTGAGTCCCTCTACTGGCATGCTGTCTGAGAGTTGTTTATGCATCACATGGGGGATATTACGGGGATGTAATGACTTATTAAACGATAGCTTCAGTCATGTATCATGGGCAGGTGTCTGAAATAACTGCCTGTATAGGAAAAGCCAGATCAATTCTACTTTCTAAGTGGATTGTAACAACACAAAAGAAAAACAGGTCATGGGTTGAGATCACAGGGATAGAGGAACCCGGGTCCCAAGAGAGGAAGCCGGCATAGAGGAAACCCGCGTCCCAAGAGAGGAAACCCGCATAGAGGAAACCCGCGTCCCAAGTAAGACGGTGCTCTGGGGGCCCATGCGCCCATCAACTCACATTTTATAAACATTTTAAATAAATCACTTTGACAGTAACCCTCTTTTTTTTTTTTTCCAAATGCTGCAAGCGAAGTGTTTGTGTTGTCCTGTCTACATGGGTGAGTCAGACAGGCAATATAGTTGTCATGCATCTGATTAGCTTCTTTCTCAGTGGTGACGGCAGCAGCCCGCCTCGGCCTCCTCACCTAATTGGCTATAAGTTCAAAAAGGTTAGGTGAATCAGGTCGGACTCGGATGGAGGCTGAGTGTGTTGTTCAAGATGGATAAACAAATTACTGACGATAACCACATATGCAAAGCTACCACCTCGTCCTCGACGGACAAAACATCATCGCAGGTAGATGCTAGTACACCTACTTATGCAGTAGCTAGCACTAGCAGCCTCCCAGTCCCGACAGAGACTCACTGCCCAGGCCTGGCAATGGCAGAGGCCTTGCTCCTCCTCTTCCTCCCCTCGACAACAGTCCCTCTAGGGAGAGTGCGGGCCCACCTACTCCTCCTCAGGCTACCAAGCTAAATACTGTATATAGCTATAGATAGGCTAGTAGGCTAGACTGCATTGTCTGCATAATGAAACAATCCCTAGTAAGCTATTGTTTTGACGGTGGACAGATTGTATTATGTGGCATTAATAGACTGGTTTTACGCATCAAACGTTCTATCCGAGTTGGGAGAGAGCGGGAGGATGCTTGAGGTAGGCTATAGGCCTACAGAACAGATGTATATTAAACAAAAAAATCTATTAGTTACAGATTAGTTTGCTGATGCATCCAAAAATGTAGGGAAGAGCGAGGTAAGTTGTCACATGGGTAAATTGTCAAACTGTTCATAACTACCACAACAGAGGCTCCATCTCAAAAATCAAACAGCTACTTTGTGTGACTACATGTTTTTATGGTCAACTTCCTGTTCACGTGTGGTCAAGGTCACTCTAATCTGAGGTGAGCACACGTTTCTTATTTTTCCCCTTTAAAAGTAAAAGATTGGCAGCACTTTACATTTTATGCAATAAAACTTAGGTATGAATGTTCAAAATTATAATTTTACACTGAGTAGAGAAGACAATAACATGTCTTTTGATACTTTAGCTGCAGTCCTATGATGAGCTAACCTTGAGATTTAGCCAACATTAGCACACATGTCAGTTTGGGGCATGTTGTCTCAATGACCTTGGGGAAAGTCTTCAAATGTGACAACTTGCCCCAGTATACATAGACACATTAAACATGCTCAAAGAACATTGTGATATTGTGTAATCAGCTCTGATAATAGTATTAAATGTTACTGTAAATGGATTATTATATATACGTGTAGTTTAGAGCAGCAGACATATCCCTGGACTACACAAGACAGGCTCCGGCGTGTGTGTGTGTCTACTATCACACTGCATGCCTACTGTATGAGACAGTATATCCACACACACACACACACACACACACTACTTCATACAGTGTCGTGAATTTAGTGTGGTGTTATGAATTGCATTGTGGCAACAAAGATAGTAGACAGGGCGGTGGGCTTTATAAGCCTGCAATGAATATGTATTTGCCATGAGGAAATGTGTTTTGTAGGAAGGAAGGAAGGAAGGAAGGAAGGAAGGAAGGAAGGAAGGAAGGAAGGAAGGAAGGAAGGAAGGAAGGAAGGGTAGAAATGATAAAAGAAAGACAGAGAATGGCAGCACACCACCTGGCATAATGTTAAAGGCAGTGAAGCAGGTGAAGTTGCAGAACAAATCAATCAGGAGTACAGCGAAGGATTTTGACATAAATTACCGTATTCTGACTCGGTATTGTCAAAAGGTTACCAGAGAAGAAGTTGAAAGTCAGACAGCCATGCCAACAACAGTGGTTGGCTATACAAAGCCACGGCAGTTTTTTTCACCTGATTTGGAGATGCAGCTTGTTCAGTATGTTACTAGGTCACATTTATTTTGGTCTGTCGCCAAGTGAGGTCAGAAAACTTGCCTACCAGTTTGCTGGGGCACACCAGCTGAAGTTCACGCTAATGTGGGCAGAAAAAGAAAAGGCTAGCTCGGAGTGGTTTACAGGCTTCTTAGAGTCGCACCCAACGCTGTCGCTGAGAAAGCCAGAGGCAAGTAGCCTTGCCAGGGCAAGTAGCTTCAACAGAGAAATTTTTAATGCTTTCTTCAACAATGTAGCAGAAGTGCTGCAGAGATATCAATTTGGACCAGGCGACATATGGAATGTCAATGAAACTGGGGTGACCACTGTACATAAACCTGAGAAAGTGGTTGGAAGACGTGGATTCAAACAAGTAGGGTCACTGACCTCCGCTGAAAGGGGAACCCTCGTCATACTGGCCTGTGCTGTCTCAGCCACAGGGAATCGTATACCTCCATATTTTATATTCCCCTGTGTCAACTTCCGTGATAATTTCCTGATCAACAGGCCACCTGTCATTAGAGTGGTGAAATCCCTCTGGGTGGATGAAAGATGTGCACTTTGTTGACTTCCTGAAACATTTTGTTGAGCATACCAAGTGCTCAAAGGAGAAGCCCTGTTTACTCCTTTTAGACAAAACCACGAGTCTCATCTATCCATTGATGGACTCAATTATGCCAATGAAAATGGCATAATTATGCTGTCATTCCCACCACATTGCTCTCATCGGCTTCATTCCTTAGACAGGTCTGTCTACAGGCCGCTAAAGAGGCACATCAACACCGCGTGTGATGCCTGGATGAGGAACAATCCCGGGAGGACAATGTCAATTTATGACATTGCTGGGATTGTGGCAATCGCCTATCCTCTGGCTACAACCCCCTTGAACATTCAGGCTGGCTTTAGGGTGGCTGGGGTACAGCCTTACAACAGGGATGTATTTCTGGAAACCGAGTTTGCGCCATCCTACGTTACAGATTGCCCCATTCAGAACCCAACCCTACCAAGCCCCAACACCAACCCTGCCCTGCCAGGCCTCAGCACTATTCCAGCCCTGCCAGGCCCCAGCACCAACCTGCCAGGCCCCAGCACCATTCCAGCCCTGCCTAGCACAAGCTCAGACACATACCTGCCCAGTTCTTATGCTAGCACCACTTCACCCTTGCCCAGCAATGCCATCGCTGACAGCGGACTACCAACTCCAGAGGACATCCGGCCATATCCAAAAGCTGGCCCCCGAAAACCAGCTTGCAAAGGAAGAAAATGTCGCAAAACAGCTATTCTAACTGACACACCAGTGAAGCAGGCACTAGAAATGGAAAGGAATATGGCAAAATTTCCATAGAAGTTTCCATAGAAAGGGAAGCAAGAGGGAAGTCACAATCTGGATCTGCAAAGAACAAGAAGGCAGCTAAAAAATATAAATATCGTAGAAGAGTCATCAGATGAAGAGGAGTGCTCCTGCCTTGTCTTTATGGAGCCATTTTCAAACAGCCTTCCAAAGGAAACTTGGGTGAAGTGTGTGATATGCAACAAATGGGCCCATGATGCTTGCACCTCAGGCCAGTCAATTTATGTGTGCCAGAACTGTGACGCTGAAGATGAGTCTGATTAGTCAGATACGGATGTACTCGTATAGACTGTTACAAAACTGTGCATTAAGTGCATTAGTGTGTTTAAACACCAAGTCTGTTTTGTTTAGACTTTAAACATTTAAGCAAGTTATCTGCAGCATTACATTCCATTCCGATTCCAACAATTCAACTCGATCTATGTGCACGCCAGAGAATGTTTGATTTCAAAGTTCGTAGTAAAGTGGTCGTGCGACTTAACTAATATGTGCTCTGCCAACATTATTGTTTTGATAGAAAGGCATGATTTGCCAGATTCTCTAGACATGATTGTTTTTATTTTGAGATCTTTAATGAAGTTGAATTTGGTTTTGAATTTCAAATTAAAATCAGAATTCACATTTAATTAGTTGTGTTCTTATTTGTTGATAATCTAATGTGACAATTTACCTGAATTTGTGTGACAATTTACCCAATGATGAGGAAAATTTTCAGACTCTCTATTTTCACACCCTCTATTTAACGTTCTACAACTCCGTACTGAAATAAGATATGAAGATGTAATGAATACAACATATGTGCCCAAGACTTCCTTCTTTAATTTGGTATGACATTTATACAATTGTGATGTATTGTGCCCAGTCAATTTTACAATCTGCAATGTTTGAATTTCCCATTTTAATTACTGAAGGAGCAAATACATTGCAGCCAGCCAGCATTTTAAATAGCAACATTGCGACACCATAGGCCTATAGCTTCGTGAAACATTAACGTTAGGCTTGACATGAGTCAATTACGACCCCCAAAAATAAACATGTATCCATTAAAGTAAAGCTATTGGCTACTAGAAGCACCACATCATCTGATAGCCTACTGTTAGGCAGCCACATAGACATCGCAATTTCAGAACCATGGACAGCGATTGTTTGTGAGTTGCTGAAGCAAGGGAGGGTTGGTCCAAACGCTGATTTTGCAGGGGTGTCCAGAGAAACTGCATGATAGGTCTCGACCATATCCTGCACCCTCATACGCCGTAAGCCCGAGAGGCAGCCCCCCCCCAAAAAAAAAAAATTGGTGGGGGACACACGGGGAGTGTGGCAGAGTCAGGTTGGAGACCTGAGCCAACTCCCCGTGCTTACCGTGGCGGGTGTCGTACTAGTCAGGCACCGTGTTATGCGGTGGAGCTCACAGTGTGTCTCCAGTACGCGTTCTTAGCCCGGTGCACTACATCCCAGCTCCCCGCATCTGCCGGGCTAGGGTGAGCATCCAGCCAGGTCGGAGGATGCCGGCTCAGCGCATCTGGCCGCCAGTACGTCTCTGCGGCCCGGGATATCCTGCGCCGGCTCTGCGCAATGTGTCTCCGGTGCGTCTGCACAGCCCAGTGTGTCCTGTGCACGAAGCCTCCAGTGATGATCCATGGCAAGACGCCTCCAAGGATGATCCATGGCATGAAGCCTCCAGTGAGGAGTTATGACACGGATCCTCCAGCGACGTTCTCCAGTCCGGAGCCTCCAGCGACGTTCTCCAGTCCGGAGCCTCCAGCAGCGATGTTCTCCAGTCCGGATTCTCCAGCAGCGACGTTCTCCAGTCCGGAGCCTCCAGCAATGACGGTCTCCAGTCCGGAGCCTCCAGCAGCGACGGCTCCAGTCCGGAGCCTCCAGCAGCGACGGTCTCCAGTCCGGGGTCGGCGGCGCGGGTCCCCGCACCAGAGGCGCCACCAAAGTGGGGGGAGCCAGAGGCAGAGGGGGGTCTACATCTCGCACCAGAGCTGCCGCCGTAAAGGAGGCCTACCTGGACCCTCCCCTTTAGAGTCATGTTTTGCGGCCAGGAGTCCGCACCTTTGGGAGGGGGGGGGGGGGGGATACTGTCACGCCCTGGCCATAGAGAGGCTTTTATTCTCTATTTTGGTTAGGCCAGGGTGTGACTAGGGTGGGCATTCTAGTTTCTTTATTTCTATGTTTTCTATTTTCTTTGTGTTTGGCCGGGTGTGGTTCTCAATCAGAGGCAGCTGTCTATCGTTGTCTCTAATTGAGAATCCTACTTAGGCAGCTTTTTCCCACCTGTGTTTTGTGAGTAGTTATTTTCTGTTTTGTGTTTGCACCAGGCAGAACTGTTTCGTTTTGTTCCACTTTGTTATTTTGTTTCAGTGTTCAGTTTTAATAAATATCATGAACACCTACCACGCTGCGCTTTGGTCCACTCCTTCTTCATCAGACGAGCGTTACAAGGTCCTATTACTGCAACATTCAAATGTACAAAAATGCATCTGAAATGCAGCCCTACACATCAACAACCATTGTTTTAGATCACTTAATAATACAAGATAGGTATTGGTCTCCACTAGGCTACGAAATTAAAGTGTCAAGTGTATGCTAAGGTCAAAATTTAGTTCAATCATGTCCTGGGGTGGTCTACCTATTAGGGCCGCGGACTACCGTGTTGGCGTGGGAGTCGATTCTGGCCCACTGCGTTCTGTCACAAATAACTCAAACCTCAAATTGACTTGATTAATTTACACAATAAAAATATGGACAGTCCAGAGATATTTTACCCACAATCATGATAAGAAATGACCATGCCAGACACTTTTGGGTAACATAAATAGGAAACAAATAAAACAGCAATAGGCGACACCAACATTCGTTTCCATTCATTCAAACTGGCGGGTAGATATGCCTTGGTAAGGGATTAATATTTATATTATACGGAATGCTAGATAAATCTGAGCAAAAAGGACTAAGTTGTTCCAATTACAATACTAACCAGATAGTGAACATATCTCGAAAGACTGCTTGCAAGCTGGACTAAGGTTAACACCAACATCTTTTAGAGAGCGGTAATGGGGTGACCAATAATGGTTGCAACTGAGATCAGCTGTGCGGGTGAATCTATCATGTATTGATGGTTTAACAAGACATCAGCTAGCGATGATCTATTGCCATTTCAGAGAGGCCTTTTATTGGCGCTAGCACAAGGTGCACCTGTGTAATGATCATGCTTTTTAATAGGCCCCTTGTTATTTGATTATATTTTATTATTATATATATTCTATATCTGTATAGTAGACGCAGTAGCCATCTGACATAAAGAAATGCATGTCAGTGTCATACCATGCCACCGGCATATCTGTATCTCTCTAAGCTTAGGCCTAAGCTTATCTCTCTTTTTATAAACTGGGTGGGTCGAGCCCTGAATGCTAATTGGCTGACAGCAGTGGTATATCAGACCGTATACCACGGGGATGACAAATCATCTATTTTTACTGTTCTAATTATGTTGGTAACCAGTTTATAATAACAATAAACCACCTCGGGGGTTTGAGATATATGGCCAAGATACCACTGCTAACAGCTGTGTCTAGGCACTCCGTGTTGCGTCGTGCTAAGAACAGCCCTTAGCTGTGGTATATTGGCCATATACCACACCTCCTCGGGACTTATTGCTTAAATAAAGGCAAAAATATATATATACAGTATATATAAATAAAGGCCCCAAAAATTATATATATATAGCCTAATATATATATTAGTCTTTATTTAAGCAATAAATCCCGAGGTGTAGTATATGGCCAATATACCACAGCTAAGGGCTGGTCTTAGCACAACACGGAGTGCCTAGACACAGCCGTTAGCAGTGGTATATTGGCCATATATCTCAAACCCCCGAGGTGGCTTACTGTTATTATAAACGGGTTATATTTCTATACAAAAGTTTGGACACACCTACTCATTCAAGGATTTTCTTTTATGTTTACTGTTTTCTACATTGTAGAATAATGAAATAAATTGAATGAATGAAACTATGAAATAACACATATATCATGTAGTAAACAAAAAAGTGTTAACAAATCTTCAAAGTAGCCACCCTTCGAAGTAGCCACCCTTTGGCTGCTTTTCCTTTACTCTGCAGTCCAACTTATCCCAAAACATCTCAATTGGGTTGAGGTCGGATGATTGTGGAGGCCAGGTCATCTGATGCAGCACTCCATCACTCTCCTTGGTCAAATAGACTTACACATTCTGGAAGTGTGTTGGGTCATTGTCCTGTTGAAAAACAAATGGTAGTCCCACTAAGCGCAAACCAGATGGGATTGCATATCGCTGCAGAATACTCTGATACCCATGCTGGTTAAGTGTGCCTTGAATTCAAAATAAATCACAGACTGCGTCACCAGCAAAGCACCCCCACTCTATAACACCTCCTCCTACATGTTTTACGGTGGGAAAAACACATGCGGAGATCATCCGTTTACCCACACTGCGTCTCACAAAGACACGGCGGTTGAAACCAATAATCTCCAAAATAGACTACAGACCAATGGACAGATTTCCACCAGTCTAATGTCCATTGCTCATGTTTCTTGGTCCAAGCAAGTCTCTTCTTGTTATTGGTGTCCTTTAGTAGTGGTTTCTTTGCAGCAATTCGACCATGGAGGCCTGATTCACACAGTCTCCTCTGAACAGTTGATGTTGAGATGCGTCTGTTACTTAAACTCTGTGAATAATTTAGTTGGCTGCAATCTGAGGTGCAGTTAACTCTAATGAACATATCCTCTGCAGCAGAGGTAACTCTGGGTCTTCCTTTCCTGTGGCGGTCCTCATGAGAGCCAGTTTCATCATACCGCTTAATGGTTCTTGAAAAGTTTCGCATTGACTGACCTTCATGTCTTAAAGTAACGATGGACTGTTGTTTCTCTTTGCTTATTTGAGCTGTTCTTGCCATAATATGGACTTGGTATTTTACAAAATAGTGCTATCTTCTGTATACAACCCCTACCTTGTCACAACACAACTGATTGGCTCAAAGCATTAAGAAGGAAAGAAATTCCACAAATGAACTTTTAACAAAGCACACCTGTTAATTGAAATGCATTCCAGGTGACTACCTCATGAAGCTGGTTGTGAGGATACCAAGAGTGTGCAAAGCTGTCATTAAGGCAAAGGATGACTACTTTGAAGAATATAAAATATAAAAATATATTTTGATTTATTTAACACTTTTTGGGTTACTACATGATTCCATATTTGTTATTTCATAGTTTTGATGTCTTCACTAATATAACACAACGTATAAAATAATAAAAATAAAGAAAAACCCTTGAATGAGTAGGTGTGTTCAAACTTTTGACTGGTACTGTATTTAGAAACTGAACAAAAATATAAACGCAACATGTAAACTGTTGGTCCCATGTTTCATGAGCAAAAAAAAAAGATCCTAGACATTATCCATACAAACAAAAAACACATTTTTCTCATTTTTGTACAAATTAGTTTATGTCGCTGTTAGTGAGCATTTCTCCTTTGCCAAGATAATCCATCCACTTGACAGGTGTGGCATATCAAGAAGCTGATTAAAAAGCATGATCATTACACAAGTGCACCTTGTGCTAGGGCCAATATAAGGCCTCTCTGAAATGTGCAGTTTTGTCACACAACACAATGCCACAGATATCTAAAGTTTTGAGGGAGTGTGCAATTGGCATGCTGACTGCAGAAATGTCTACTAGAGCTGTTGCCAGAGAACTGAATCTTCATTTATTTTCCATAAGCCAACTCCAACTTAGTTTTAGAGAATTTGGCAGTACATCCAACCTACCTAACAACCGCAGACCATGTGTAACCACGCCAGCCCAAGACCTCCACATTTGGCTTCTTCACCTGCGGGATCGTCTAAGATCTACCCCACTGACAGCTGATGAAACGGTGGGTTTGCACAACCAAATAAGTTTTTGCACATACTGTCAGAATGTATCTTAGGAAAACTCATCTGCATGCTCGTTATCCTCACTAGGGTCTTGACCTGATTACAGTAACCGACTTCAGTGAGCAAATGGTCACTGGCACAGTAGAGAAGTGTGCTTTTCACTGATGATTCCCAGCTTCAACTGTACTGGGCAGATGGCAGAAATTGTGAACAGAGTGCCCTATGGTGGCATTGGGATTATAGTATGGGCAGGCGTAAACTACGGACAATGAAAACAATTGCATTTTATCGATGGCAATTTGAATGTACAGAGATACCTTGACAAGATCCTGAGGCCCATTGTTGTGCAATTCATCCGCCGCCGTCACCTCATGATTCAGCATGATCATGCACGGCCCCACGTTGCAAGGATCTGTACACAATTCCTGGAAGCTGAAAATGGCCCAGTTCTTCCAAAGCCTGCATACTCACCAGACATGTCACCCATTGAGCATGTTTGGGATTATCTGGATCGACGTGTACTACAGTGTGTTCCAGTTACCGCCAATACCCAGCAACTTCGCTCGCACAGCGATTTAAGATGAATGGGACAATGTTCCACAAGCCACAATCAACAGCCTGATCAATTCTATCTGAAGCAGATGTGTTGAGCTGCATGAGGCAAATGGTGGTCACACCAGATACTGACTGGTTTTCTGATCCACGCCCCTACCTTTTCTTGTAAGGTATCTATGACAAACAGATTAATATCTGTATTCCCAGTCATGTGAAAATCCATAGATTAGGGCCTAATTTATTTATATAAATTGACTGATTTCCTTATTTGATCTGTAATTCAGAAAAATCTTTGAAATTATTGCATGTTGCATTTGTATTTTTGTTCACTGTATTTATATTTATTAAAAGCCCATAGGCCTTTCCATGCAATGCCCTGATACATTTAGTTCTCAAATCTCTGACAGTTGAACCATGAGGTGTAGAATTATTGTTTTAGGAAAGAAGACCAAATAAAAAAAAAGTGAAATAGGCTGTAAAGTTTTTCATATGCATCGACACACAAGGAATAGTGTTTTTGTAACTTGTTATAGGCAGATTTTAAGGACATGTAAATGTGGCTCATTATGCCATAATCCCTCATTTATTGATGGCGCTGGCTGTGCAGGTTCGATCTGAATGTATGGATCTGACTGTATATCCATTACATTTCTGAAACGTCCGGTAAATGTAAATCTTCCCTGTCATGTTGTCCGGCGCAACATTTTCGTAAAGGAAATTCTGAAATGGCGTATTGTTTTTATGATGATTATAGAATATTCACATTCAAATCTGTCACAAAAAAAGTCCAGTTTCACTTTGATTATGCCTGCACTTAATGGTTCACCAGCAGCCCCAAACATCTATAGAATAACCTACCAGCCAAACAAATTTGCACTTCATACCGACATGGAGGTTGAGCATTTTTTCTCTCTGTCTCTGTAATGTGTCTGTATCTATGTAATTGTACATGTATTTATGTAAATAATAGGGACCACAATTTAATTAAGTCCCCGACTGTATTGTGCAATCCTGGTCACTTAAAAAATGGTTTGTGTACAGTATATACAGTTCCGTCAGAAAGTATTCAGACCCCTTGTCTTTTTCCACATTTTGTTACGTTACAGCCTTATTCTAAAATGTATTGAATTCAACATTTTCTTCATCAATCTACACACAATATCCCATAATGACAAAGCGAAAACAGGTTTTTTGAAAGTTTTACAAATGTATTAAAATAAAAAACAGATACCTTATTTATATAAGTATTCAGACCCTTGGCTACAAGACTCGAAATTGAGCTCAGGTGCATCCTGTTTCCAATGATCATCCTTCAGATATTTCTACAACTTGATTAGACTCCACCTGTGGTAAATTAAAATGATTGGACATGATTTGGAAAGGCACACACACCTGTTTATATAAGGTCCCACAGTTGACAGTGCATGTCAGAGCAAAAGCCAAGCCATGAGGTCGAAGGAATTTTGCAATCCTCCAAGACAGGATTGTGTTGAGGCACATTTCTGCAGTATTGAAGGTCCCCAAGAACACAGTGGCCGCCATCATTCTTAAACGGAAGAAGTTTGGAACCACCAAGACTCTACTTAAAGCTGGACGCCCGGCCAAACCGAGCAATCGGGGGATCGGGGGAGAAGAGCCTTGGTCAGGGAGATGACCAAAAACACGATGGTCACTCTGACAGAGCTCCAGATTTCCTCTGTAGAGATAGTTGAACTTTCCAGAAGGATAACCATCTCTGCAGCACTCCACCAATCAGGTCTTTATGGTAGAGTGGCCAGACGGACGCCACTCCTCAGTAAAAGGCACATGACAGACAGCTTGGAGTTTGCCAAAAGAAACCTAAAGGACTTTCAGACCATGAGAAACAAGATTCTCTGGTCTGATGAAACCAAGTTTGAACTTTTTGGCCTGAATGCCAAGCGTCTGTAGGAAACCTAGCACCATCCCTAATGTGAAGCATGGTGATGGCAACATCATGCTGTGGGGATGTTTTTTAGTGGCAGGGACTGGAAGACTAGTCAGGCTCGAGGGAAAGATGAATGGAGGAAAGTACAGAGAGATCCTTGAAGAAAACCTACTCCAGAGTGCTCAGGACCTCAGACTGGGGGCGAAGGTTCACTTTCCAACTGACAACGACCCTAAGCACACAGCCAAGACAATACAGGAGTGGCTTCAGGACAAGTCTGAGTGGCCCAGCCAGAGCACGGACTTGAACCCGATTGAAATTAGCTGTGCTGCGATGCTCACCATCCAACCTGATAGAGCTTGAGAGGATCTGCAGATGTGCCAAGCTTGTAGCGTCATACCCAAGAAGACTCAAGGCTGTAATCGCTGCCAAAGGTGCTTCAACAAAGTACTGAGTAAAGGGTCGGGATATTATTTTGAGTTAATTCTATGAGGGGGGAGGGTGTTAAATTTATTTTACAGTAAAAGGGGAGGAGGGTGAAAATATTTAAAACTTTGTGGAGGGGGTGCATTTTTTTTTATGACACCTTGAGTTGGACTAGCCCCTTCGCCCAGGAAATTTCGATCTGTCCCTAATGATACATAGGCACATCGTTTTTTATTATTTTGTTTTAAGCCTTCCCTAAACAAATAACCCTAACCTAAACCACTCGGAATGAATGCCTAAACGGTTCATCTTTTGAGTTGTTTCTGTTTTAACCCAGTAACCACACGTAATTAACTTTGAATTCATGCGTAAAAAAGCAACCTTCTTCCATGACTCCAAGGGCAGTGGGCCAGATTCAAACCGATGCCGAGTCGCGCATACCTGTGCTGGGGTCAGTGGCTGTAACCACTGGATCACACAGGCACTGATGAAACCATTCATTTATTTTGCCTATTGCTTGACTTAATAAAAACAAAACAGATTTTCCTTAACGAACAATGCATCTATCCCCTACAAAAATGTACATTTATTCTAATCCACATAAGAATTCACACGAGACATGCTGTAGCCTGCACGTAGACGATTCTAAATATTTCTTCAGATATTCAAATCCTCTTGCTGCAGGATTATTTACCTCCTGCGACGAAAGTGTTCAAATTAAGATCAGACATCTGTACAACTACAATCATCTGGGTAGGCTGTATCAGGACTATTTAGAGTTGTGAATTCAATGCTTAATTTGTGCCTAAAATTGATTGTACCTAAAATATGCATTTTCCTCATAGGTTTAACAGAATCTAATCGAAACAACACCCTTAACTACTCAGAAGGCAAGGACGTGTTAGAAATAGTAGCATGGTACTAAACACATACTATCAGCAGATATTAACTCGCCGTAATACACTTTCAAGGCACAGTACAATGATTCCCAACACAGAACAACTGAAAAAAGTTTTGGGATTACATTTTTAAAATAAAAGTAGCATGGTACTTTCCGGACTTCCTACCCTGATTGAATGCTTGAGGTACTGTAAATAGCCAGCACCATATTGCCTATTACTGGTGATATTGAAAGCTCTATCAGTCGGCTATGGGCATTGAAAGGACCTTTCTTCCTCAGAGAGATAAGCATTATAGCATGAGATGAGAATGACTGTCTCCATTCTGGAGGTGTTAAATCACCCAAACGCGTCTTCTAATGTGGGCGACTCATAGTATGGATGGTGATATGATTTATAGTGAAGTCTTGATAAGAATTAAGCTGTAGCTTTCACATCTCAGCGTGGACCCTCAGATAAAGTAGGGCAATCAGAATAGGGAAACGGAAGAACACAAAGAAATTGTCGTACCAGACTAGCATGGCTTTTCACTTTGCAAATGGCTGTTTTATATCTCTATCTGAACTACAATGGATATGTGAAAAAAGAAGGAAAGAGAATACTAGGAGGGCAGTTAAGTTGTCAAAAAGTTTTTTGCTCTGTTCATAAATAAATGGCTTTGCTTGGTTAAAGATTAATATGGTATACTGATAGATGAAAAGAGGGAACATTTTGTGAACTCTATGGATATTCTTGTCTCTCTGGTCTCCTCGCCCCCACATGTTTTTTGGACCTCTTGTTTTTTCCAGATGAACATCTCTCTCTCTCTCTCTGCATAATGACAACAGCATTGGGGACAGCTGTCACAAAGATTCATCTCAGAAGCAATCTTTAAAAAAATTGTGGAATTATGAGATATCGTAATTGGCCTCAGGTCACACCGAGAAGACGAAGAAATAAATGAAGAATAAATGCTACATAATGATCATGCCCTGTTTTTGCATAAACTTGTCCTAAGGCTACGTTGGGCCTCTTGGATACAGTCCAAACCTCTCTCAAATCATTCTGTTCTAGTTAAGGCTTCATCAGTTAGCACTTCTCAGTCTATACCCCCCCAGGGTGCATTAGTCCACTCACAGAAGAAGCAAGTGGCCATTGCTATTCAGTGGTTTATGTGCTTTTGGTAGAGCGCGTTAAAAAATCAGCATTATCTCTGAAGGGCTTCTATTGTTGGAAATACGCCTTTTGTTGAGAGAAATTCCAATTTAGCCATACATTTTTACAACACACTCCACCACACACTCTCTTTCTTTTTCCTCACTCTCACTCCCTCCCCTCTCAGAAAAGTGTGGTCACCATCATAAGTGACTAGTTCAACTTCCTGAACAATGAAGACTTGTTTTTTTCTTATTGATATTCTAGCAATACTGCACATGCAAATACACAGCTCCCAAAACACCCCACCTCGTCATCACACATATGCATGCAACACACACACACACATATAGTACACACTTCTATAAAAACTATACAGCCAGACAAATCCATACAGAAGGGTATGGTAGTTCAAAAGCTATAACCATATCCATATTTACAGCATACAGCAGTGATCATAATTTGTGCAGTGGTACAGACAGGAGTGTTGCCTCTAGGTAAAGAAGCTCTGGCTAACTTGTCTGTGTATAGTCTTACTGCGTCAGTTACTTCCTTATTACCTTACACTGAACAATGCCCATGGTGGTTTTATGTGTAAGTGTGTATGCCATTACAATTATTCAGCATGCAATCAAAGACTGTTATCCCCAGTATGAGAGGAAAAGTAGAAGTTATTACTATTCACAGAAACTAAGCTAACCAGCTTGTGGGCTCACAAACTGTATCTACATTTACATGTAAACGTGAGAAGTTACGTTTCTAGCTAGTGGTTACCCACTTGGCACCGATGTCTAGTTTTGATTTACATTTGGTGACTTCAACGCACAATCAACAAACACATTTAGGTTCAAAGTTGGATGAAAAAAATACGAAATTCCCTTACTTTGATGACTTTTTAAAATCCTAAATCAAATCAAATGTTATTTGTTACATACACGTGTTTAGCAGATGTTATTGTGGGTATAGTGAAATGCTTGTGCTTATAGCTCCAACAGTGCAGTAATATCTAACAAGTAATATTTAACAATACACACAACTTAATGTAAAGGAATGGAATTAAGAATATATATAAATATTTGGACAAGCAATGTCAGAGCAGCATAGACTAAGATACAGTAGAATAGGACAGAATACAGTATATAAACTAAAAAAGAAACGTCCTCTCACTGTCAACTGCGTTTATTTTCATCAAACTTAACATGTGTAAATACTTGTATGAACATAACAAGATTCAACAACAGAGACATAAACTGAACAAGTTCCACAGACATGTGACTAACATAAATGGAATAATGTGTCCCTGAACAAAGGGGGGGTCAAAATCAAAAGTAACAGTCAGTATCTGGTGTGGCCACCAGCTGCATTAAGTACTGCAGTGCATCTCCTCCTCATGGACTGCATCAGATTTGTCAGTTCTTGCTGTGAGATGTTACCCCACACTTCCACCAAGGTACCTGCAAGTTCCCAGACATTTCTGGGGGGAATGGCCCTAGCCCTCGCCTTCCGATCCAACAGGTCCCAGACGTGCTCAATGGGATTGAGACCCAGGCACTCCGCTGGCCATGGCAGAACACTGACATTCCTGTCTTGCAGGAAATTACGCACAGAACGAGCAGTATGGCTGGTGGCATTGGCATGCTGGAGGGTCATGTCAGGATGAGCCTACAGGAAGGGTACCACATGAGGGAGGAGGATGTCTTCCCTGTAATGACAACAAGCTCAGTCCGATCCTGCTGTGACACACCGCCCCAGACCATGTCGGACCCTCCACCTCCAAATCGATCCCGCTCCAGAGTACAGGCCTCAGTGTAACGCTCATTCCTTTGACGATAAACACAAATCTGACCATCACCCCTGGTGAGACAAAACCGCGACTTGTCAGTGAAGAGCACTTTTTCCCAGTCCTGTCTGGTCCAGCGACGGTGGGTTTGTGCCCATAGGCAACGTTGTTGCTGGTGATGGCTGGTGAGGGCCTGCCTTACAACAGGCCTACAAGCCCTCAGTCCAGCCTCTCTCAGCATATTGGGGACTGTCTGAGCACTGATGGAGGTAATTATGCATTCCTGGTGTAACTCGGGCATTTGTTGTTGCCACCCTGTACCTGTCCCGCAGGTTCTGATGCTACGGATGTACCCATCCTGTGCAGGTGTTGTTACATGTGGTCTGCCACTGCGAGGACGATCAGCTGTCCTCCCTGCCTCTCTGTAGCACTGTCTAAGGCGTCTCACAGTACGGACATTGCAATATATTTCCCTGGCCACATCTGCAGTTCTCATGCCTCCTTGCAGCATGCCTAAGGCACGTTCACACAGATGAGCAGGGACCCTCGGCATCTTTCTTTTGGTGTTTTTCAGAGTCAGTAGAAATGCTTCTTTAGTGTCATAAGTTTTCATAACTGTGACCTTAATTGCCTACCGTCTCTAAGCTGTTAGTGCATGTTCATTAATTGTTTATGGTTCATTGAACAAGCATGTAAACAGTGTTTAAACCCTTTTCAATGAAGATCTGTGAAGTTCTTTGGATTTTTATTATCTTTGAAAGACAAGTTCCTGAAAAAAAAAACTTTTCTGCTGAGTTTACATATGAGATGAGTAATTCAAAATATGTAAACATTATTAAAGTGAGTAGTGTTCCAATTATTAAAGTGGCCAGTGATTTCCAGTCTATATATATAGGGCAGCAGCCTCTAATGTGCTAGTGCTAGGATTTAACAGTCTGATGGCCTTGAGATAGAAGCTGTTTTTCAGTCTCTCGGTCCCAGCTTTGCTGCATATGTACTGACCTCGCCTTCTGGATGATGGCGGAGTGAACAGGCAGTGGCTCGGGTGGTTGTGTTTTTTGAGGATTTTTTTGGCCTTCCTGTGACATTAGGTGCTGTAGGTGTCCTGGACAGCAGGTAGTTTTCCCCCAGTGATGCGCTGGGCAGCCCGCACCACCCTCTGGAGAGCCCTGCGGTTGTGGGCAGTGCTACAGACTGACCGTATGCCCAGCTACAATAAATGCAGCCTCAGAATATGTGGTTTCCAGTTTTTATGAAGTTCCTTGAGCGCCGTTGTGGTATTGGCTTGAGGTGGAATATACACAGCTGTGACTATTACCAAAGAGAATTCTCATGGGAGTTAACACGGTCGGCATTTGATTGTGAGGTATTCTAGGTCGGATGAACTAAAGGACTTGAGTTCCTGTATGTTATCACAATCAAACCATGAGTAATTAATCATGAAACATACACCCCCGCCCTTCTTCCCGGAGAGATATTTATTCCTGTCTGCGTGATGAACTGAGAACCCAACTGGCTGAAAAGACTCAGACAGTATATCTTGAGAGAGCCATGTTTCCGTGAAACAATGTATGTTACAATACCTGCTGTCTCTCTGGAAGGAAACACTTGCCCTGAGCTCGTCAACTTTATTATCCAGAGACTGAACTTTAGCGAGTAATATACTCGAAGGCGGTGGGTGGGGGGCCCACCTCATGAATCGGATTAAAAGTCAGCTCCGGAGTGCCTCTTTTCCGCCGTCAGAGTTTTGGAACAGCATCTGGGATCAGACCAATTACCCTGGGGGATACGAAACAAAGGATCCGGTCCTAATGCTTGTAATGCTGGTGAGTTACCGTCACTCTGATATCTAAAAGTTCCTCCCGGCTGTATTTAATAATAATGTAGGAAATAACAAGACATAACATAAAATACTGCAAAGTTCCCTAAGAGCCCAATGCACGGCTGCCCTATCCATTGGCGCCAGTTTTCCACTTTGATTCAACGTCATCACATAGCATTTTTGAGTTGATATGATGTGGAAACAACTTTGATTGAAGTCACATTCAATCGATCAATAATATAATAATACTCTAAGCAAAAATATTTATCTTTCTTTTACAATCTGTAGAAATTATGAGAATAGAAAGGTTCAGAACTTTTGTGAAACATCACAGCACAATTGCAAAATATATGACAAATAGGAGGGGTTGAGGGAGCTGAATGGTGGGACAAAAAAACAAGATAACTAATGTAAAATATACTGTGTCCATAAAATGTATATAGGTTCAGAACTTTTGTGAAACATCACAGCAGAGTTTAAAAATATATGGCAAATAGAAATCAAAACAGGGTGGTCTTCAGAGATAGATAGGAAGGGTTGAGTGGAGCTGAAGGATGGGACTAAAAACAAACAAAAGATAACTCATGTAAAATATACTGTGTCTGTAAAATGTATATCATATGTAAAGTATTGGCTGCAAGCAGAAGCCTAAGTGTTGTTGTACATTAATTTACTCCAATTAGGGGAGGGGTGGTAGGGTTGGGGGAAAATAATAAAGGACAATATGTACAAAATAATATATATGGGGGATTGGAAATTATGCAGACAATTACATTGATAGAAACCACAATCTGTTTTCAATAATAAAGCTGATCCACCCCCTAATTAAATAAATGCAACATTGATTCAACCAGTTTTTGCCCAGTGGGTAAAGTTAGGTTAAGGTACAGTAATGAGTGGATAGTGTCAAAAAAATTGCCTTGTGTGTCAACGACAAGACATAATCTACAACGAATGACCAATGTAAATAAGGTCCATAAGACTCTCCATAGAGGGCTATAGCAACCTTATGTTGTGCTGTGACTCGACGCACCTATGGCCCAATAACGCATTGGAGGCTTCTTGGCCACGTTTGCAACACAGATAATGACTTACTAGGCGAAGATGGAGAGCTCTTTCTCTCATCATAGCATCTGCACTTAATATCTGTCAGCACTACGCCGCACATACTCAGCCTCAATTAATCAGCAGCCCACCTTTGGAGAGGTAGCCTATCTACCGACCCACCACCATGCCTGTTGGAGAACCCAGGCAGGGAAGTGGTCGTCCAAGGTGCCCTGAACAGTTGGGGTGCCATGGGTGTTAATTTAGACCTTGGGCCCAGAATCCCTTTGGTGAAGGATTCAATCCCCCTTCTCAACGGGGAGACAAGGGAAGTGCTTCCACCCCCTGAATGTATTTCTAATTCAATCTATTCAGAAACAGCAGGGTGTCAGTATTCCAGCCAACGTGGAACCTTCCCTGAGTTTCTTCAATCACATCAGAAATGGCATGGTAGAGAGAAAGTGATAGAAAGCCAATATATGGTTGAATGTTGAATGTATAAGAAACAGAGATACTCTGTTTCTTTTGATGACATGCCGCTGAATGCCACATGTATTTGTAGGAAGATGGATGCAGACGTTCTTTTTGCGTTATTGAATTATTCGTACAGGGTATAATTGTAATTTCCATCTCTGAAAGGAGAAACAGTACAGTGCAGCCCATCAATTTATAATGTAGCCGTTTCTTCCTCTGAATATTGTAATACATTGCTGCCATCTAGTGCTTTAGAAAGAGCAAAGCAGAACAGAACGAACAAAAATATTACTGTAAATACCATGGTGGAGCTAAGGGACATAGATATACAGTTGAAGTCAGAAGTTTACATCCACCTAAGCCAAATACATTTAAACTCAGTTTTTCACAATTCCTGACATTTAATCCTAGTAAGAATTCCCTGCCTTAGGTCAGTTAGGATCCCCAATTTATTTTAAGAATGTGAAATGTCAGAATAATAGTAGAGAGAATGATTTATTTCAGCTTTTTATTTATTTCATCAAATCAAAGTTTATTTGTCATGTGCACCGAATAAAACAGGTGTGTAGACCTTACAGTGAAATGCTTACTTAGGCTGTAACCAATAGTGGAAAAAAAGGTATTAGGTGATCAATAGGAAAGTAAAGAAATACAAACAACAGTAAAAAGACAGTGTAAAACAGTAGCGAGGCTATATACAGTAGCGAGGCTACATACAGACACCAGTTAGTCAGGCTGATTGAGGTAGTATGTACATGTAGATATGGTTAAAGTGACTATGCATATATGAGGAACAGAGAGTAGCAGTAGCGTAAAAGAGGGGTTGGTGGGTGGCGGGTGGCGGGTGGCGGGACACAATGCAGATAGCCTGGTTAGCCAATGTGCGGGAGCACTGGTTGATCGGGCCAATTGAGGTAGTATGTACATGAATGTATAGTTAACGTGACTATGCATATACAGTATGATACACAGAGAGTAGCAGTATCTTAAAAGAGGGGTTGGGGGGGGGGCACACAATGCAAATAGCCCGGGTAGCCATTTGATTACCTGTTTAGGAGTCTTATGAGTTGGGGGTAAAAACTGTTGAGAAGCCTTTTTGACCTAGACTTGGCAATCCAGTACCACTTGCCATGCGGTAGTAGAGAGAACAGTCTGTGATTGGGGTGGCTGGGGTCTTTGACAATTTTTAGGGCCTTCCTCTGACACCGTCTGGTGTAGAGGTCCTGGATGGCAGGCAGCTTAGCCCTAGTGATGTACTGGGCCGTACGCACTACCCTCTGTAGTGCCTTGCGGTCGGAGGCCGAACAATTGCCGAACCAGCAAGTGATGCAACCGGTCAGGTTGCTCTCGATGTTGCAGCTGTAGAACCTTTTGAGGATCTCGGGACCCATGCCAAATCTTTTTATTTTCCTGAAGGGGAATAGGCTTTGTCATGCCCTCTTCACGACTGTCTTGGTGTGTTTGGACCATTCTAGTTTGTTGGTGATGTGGACACCAAGGAACTTGATTCTCTCAACCTGCTCCACTACAGCCCCGATGATGAGAATGGGGGCGTGCTCAGTCCTCCTTTTCCTGTAGTCCACAATCATCTCCTTGGTCTTGGTTACGTTGAGGGATAGGTTGTTATTCTGGCACTACCCGGCCAGGTCTCTGACCACCTCACTATAGGCTGTCTCGTCATTGTCGACGATCAGGCCTAACACTGTTGTGTCGTCTGCAAACTTAATGATGATGTTGAATTCGTGCCTGGCCATTCCCAGTGGGTCAGAAGTTTACATACACTCAATTCGTATTAGGTAGCATTTCCTTGAAATTGTTTAACTTGGGTCAAACGTTTTGGGTAGCCTTCCTCAAGCTTCCCACAATAAGTTGGGTGAATTTTGGCCCATTCCTCCTGACAGAGGTGGTGTAACTGAGTCAGGTTTGTAGGCGTCCTTGCTCGCACACACTTTTCCTGTTCTGCCCACAAATGTTCTATAGGATTGAGGTCAGGGCTTTGTTATGGCCACTCCAATACCTTGACTTTGTTGTCTTTCAGCCATTTTGCCACAACTTTGGAAGTGTGCTTGGAGTCATTGTCCATTTGGAAGACCCATTTGCGACTAAGCTTTAACTTCCTGACTGATGTCTTGAGATGTTGCTTCAATATATCCACATAATTTTCCTGCCTCATGATGCCATCTATTTTGTTAAATGTGCCAGTCCCTCCTGCAGCAAAGCCCCCCCCCACAACATGATGCTACCACCCCCGAGCTTCACGGTTGGGATGGTGTTCTTCGGCTTGCAAGCCTCCCCCTTTTCCTCCAAACATAACGATGGTCATTATGGCCAAACAGTTATATTTTTGTTTCATCAGACCAGTGGACATTTCTCCAAAAAGTAAGATCTTTGTCCCCATGTGCAGTTGCAAACCGTAGTCTGGCATTTTTATGGCGGTTTTGGAGCAGTGGCTTCTTCCTTACTGAGCGGCCTTTCAGGTTATGTTGATATAGGACTCGTTTTACTGTGGATATAGATGTTTTTGTACCTGTTTCCTCCAGCATCTTCAGAATGTCCTTTGCTGCTGTTCTGGGATTGATTTGCACTTTTCGCACCAAAGTACGTTCATCTCTAGGAGACAGAATGCGTCTCCTTCCTGAGCGGTATGACGGCTGTGCGGTCCCATGGTGTTTATTCTTGCATACTATTGTTTGTACAGATGACCGTGGTACCTTCAGGCGTTTGGAAATTGCTCCCAAGGATGAACCAGACTTGTGGAGGTCTACCATTATTTTTCTAAGGTCTTGGCTGATTTCTTTTGAATTTCCCATGATGTCAAGCAAAGAGGCACTGAGTTGGAAGGCAGACCTTGAAATACATCCACAGTTACACCTCCAATTGACTCAAATTATGTCAATTAGCCTATCAGAAGCTTCTATAGCCATGACATCATTTTATGGAATTTTCCAAGCTGTTTTAAAGGCACTGTCAACTTAGTGTATGTAAACTTCTGACCCACTGGAATTGTGATACAGTGAAATAATCTGTCTGTAAACAATTGTTGGAAAAATTACTTGTGTTATTAAGTAGATGTCCTAACCGACTTGCCAAAACTATAGTTTGTTAACAACAAATGTGTGGAGTGGTTGAAAAACTAGTTTTAATGACTCCAACCTAAGTGTATATAAACTTCTGACTTCAACTGAATGTACACGTTTTTATTGGGTAAAGTAGCATAATATACGTACATGAATATACATTTCATAGTTGCATCAGTATTTCATCCAGTTTTTACAATTACTACCCCCCTCATCTATCTGATATACTTGGTGGGGTTGGATCTGTTGCACATCTGAAGGTGGACATGAGAAGTGATCCCGCGATAGACAAGTTACATGGGCATCATTGTCCCCAGCCACTGGCCCTTCCTCACTATGCCACTGTACTTTACTGGCTTCACATACCACAGCTTAAAGCACAGACTTCTGGAAAAAAGGAGAACATGATATTAACCAATGTTACACTTAACTGAACAACAGGTTTTCACGGCTCTGGACCCTGGGCAACCCACTCTGTATACAGTTTCCTTTTGACCAATAGCTTCCATTAACCCTCAAGTTGCTAACATATAGTTAACTGGCAAACACCTTAGGTAATGAAGGATACAAAGTATATTGAAAGCAGGTGCTTCCGCACAAGTGTGGATCCTGAGTTAATTAAGTAATTAATTTAACATGCCATCAGGCTCAGGG
Organism: Oncorhynchus clarkii lewisi; assembly: GCF_045791955.1. NCBI lineage: Eukaryota > Metazoa > Chordata > Actinopteri > Salmoniformes > Salmonidae > Oncorhynchus > Oncorhynchus clarkii. The sequence continues at coordinate 35,745,216 of NC_092177.1, read as the reverse complement.
TCATGTATACAAATTATGGGCAGGCCCTTATTTTGGCTACCATGACAATGATTTGATGAGCATGAAAACGATGTAAACCATAATATATGTATGCCATGGCCGTCTCAGTCACCAGGTCTCAACCCAACTGAACACTTATGGGAGATTCTGGAGCGGCACCTGAGACAGCATTTTCCACCACCATCAACAAAACACCAAATCATGGAATTTATCGTGGAAGAATGGTGTTGCAATCTCCAAAAGAGTTCCAGACACTTGTAGAATCTATACCAAGGTGCATTGAAGCTGTTTTGGCTCATGGTAGCCCAACACTGACACTTTATGTTGGTGTTTGTTCCTTTATTTTGGCAGGTACCTAGCTGTATTTTGGATCATTTTGACCCCAATATAGAACTATTGTTAAAAAAAATTAACTTGTAGTAAAAATCTAAAACATATCTGTTATTTAGACACTTAAATGTCTTTTGAAACACGAATAGCTTGTGTGCTTCCTGTGTGCTTCCTCAATGGGTGCTAATAATGATATTGTCCAAAGTACACTACAGTAGATTAGATATAATATGCAATTCATTTTCCATGCAATTAGTTTTCCAAGTAAATCCTTTTAGACAGAAACCCCATTGTTAATGTCCCTCTTTCTAGGGGCGGAGTATGGCATAGATCTCCCGTTGAATTTCACGTTGATTGGCATATAGACTGATGCCCCGGGCCATCCGATCATGCTACGTCAACCCCCATGTGTTTGCAACAGCCAGCTCTGGACACAGACATGAGAAAATTGAAATTATTAGAGATTCACTTCATTTTAATGTAATTTTAGACTTTGCATGTTAATTGTGCATTGCAGTTAGTAATTTGCTAGCGTTTTATTTTATAGCCACCGATACGCTTTATCTATAGTTTCTCTTCATAATTTCTCTTCATATGATAAGGATTGAAAATAATTTGCCAATAGATTGTCAAATAGATTCATGATGATGACTGCTAGCTTGCTAGCTAAGATTTTGAAGGTATGATGTTGACATGATCAGTCCAATCAAAGCAATGGTAGATACAATGTGATTTGATGTCATTTTATCTGTGGCCAATTACATTGAGCCTTCTTGGATGGGTACTTCTAATGTAACTATATGGCAGCACCCAGGGGGCTTGAGATTTCGAGCTCTACCCTGAGACATTGTGTCCCCATGAGTGACAGAACACTGAGCCAATCACGGCGCAACTAGAGAACATTACCAACCCTTATGCTTCATATATTCTGCAGGCTGCTTCACCACCACAGAAAGCAAAGAGCTAGGCTTAAACACCTGCATTTTGGAGCAGCCTTACTCAAGAAAACAAAACAAAACCATGTTTGTATGTGGCTTTGTTATATATATTTTTTTCACATTGTTTGCAAACTGATATGTGACATGTATTAATGCCAAAATAAAATGGAAAATAGGCACCCCGAAAAAAATGTATGTTTTTTTTTTTTTTTTGCTAAACAGGTGAGCCTCAAAACAAGTGGAGCCACTGGTGATATAATTATTACCCAATAATTACTTCTCACTCACCCACCCACAGGCATGTGCGTGCACAGATGCATAAACACACATATTACACAGGAGTTGCTTTACCTTCGGGCTCCATAGTGTCCTTGGCCAAATCTGCCCGATCCTCTTATCCTGTTGTATTGGTTGGAGGAGCACAGCTGGCCAAATCTTTGTGACACAGATTCTGCCAGGATGGCTTGAGGAGGAGATGATGATTATACAGTTAATAGACATGAAATCAAAAAGAATACGAGTCTGTCATTAATGAGAGGAGTTATGAGAGGAAAAAGTTGCTTAACTTTCGTAACAACCGTTCATTTAAGTTTCTTAACAATATCCGTAAAATTGTGTATTTTTTCATAACCAGAAAGACCAGAATGGACATGATGACTGCTTTTTTTTATTATGATGGCTAAGGTGAAAATCTCACTATTAACAGAAACTTCAAGTCCAGCTTTACAATTGTGCTTTATATATATACACTGCTTAAACAAATAAAGGGAACACTTAAACAACACAATGTAACTCCAAGTCAATCATACTTCTGTGAAATCAAACTGTCCTCTTAGGAAGCAACACTGATTGACAATAAATTTCACATGCTGTTGTGCAAATGGAATAGACAACAGGTGGAAATTATAGGCAATTAGCAAGACACCCCCAATAAAGGAGTGGTTCTGCAGGTGGTGACCATAGACCACTTCTCAGTTCCTATGCTTCCTGGCTGATGTTTTGGTCACTTTTGAATGCTGGCGGTGCTTTCACTCTAGTGGTAGCAGTCTACAACCCACACAAGTGTCTCAGGTAGTGCAGCTCATCCAGGATGGCACATCAATGCGAGCTGTGGCAAGAAGGTTTGCTGTGTCTGTCAGCGTAGTGTCAAGAGCATGCAGGCGCTACCAGGAGACAGGCCAGTACATCAGGAGACGTGGAGGAGGCCGTAGGAGGGCAACAACCCAGCAGCAGGACCGCTACCTCCGCCTTTGTGCAAGGAGGAGCAGGAGGAGCACTGCAAGAGCCCTGCAAAATGACCTCCAGCAGGCCACAAATGTGCATGTGTCTGCTCAAACGGTCAGAAACAGACTCCATGAGGGTGGTATGAGGGCCCGACGTCCACAGGTGGGGGTTGTGCTTACAGCCCAACACCGTGCAGGACGTTTGGCATTTGCCAGAGAACACCAAGATTGGCAAATTCGCCACTGGCGCCCTGTGCTCTTCACAGATGAAAGCAGGTTCACAGTGAGCACATGTGACAGACGTGACAGAGTCTGGAGACGCCGTGGAGAACGTTCTGCTGCCTGCAACATCCACCAGCATGACCGGTTTGGTGGTGGGTCAGTCATGGTGTGGGGTGGCATTTCTTTGGGGGGCCGCACAGCCCTCCATGTGCTCGCCAGAGGTAGCCTGACTGCCATTAGGTACCAAAATGAGATCCTCAGACCCCTTGTGAGACCATATGCTGGTGAGGTTGGCCCTGGGTTCCTCCTAATGCAAGACAATGCTAGACCTTATGTGGCTGGAGTGTGTCAGCAGTTCCTGCAAGAGGAAGGCATTGATGCTATGGACTGGCCCGCCCGTTCCCCAGACCTGATTCCAATTGAGCACATCTGGGACATCATGTCTCGCTCCATCCTCCGTTGCACCACAGACTGTCCAGGAGTTGGCGGATGCTTTACTCCAGGTCTGGGAGGAGTTCCCTCAGGAGACCATCCGCCACCTCATCAGGAGCATGCCCAGGCGTTGTAGGGAGGTCATATAGGCACGTGGAGGCCACACACACTACTGAACCTCATTTTGACTTGTAAGGTTTAGCCTGTAGTGTGGTTTTCCACTTTCATTTTGAGTGTGACTCCAAATCCAGACCTCCATGGGTTGATAAATTTGATTTCCATTGAAATCATTTTTGTGTGATTTTGTTGTCAGCACATTCAACTATGTAAAGAAAAAAGTATTTAATAAGAATATTTCATTCATTCAGATCTAGGATGTGTTATTTTAGTGTTCCCTTTATTTTTTGGAGCAGTGTATATATATATAGCCTACTAATTATTGGCTCCCACAACCACACACAACCATACTTCCTCAGACAACACACACCCACAGGATTATTACATTATTACGTTTTATTTAGTCATTTAGAAGATGCTCTCATCCAAAGCGACTTACAGTTAGTGTGAAAAATAAGGGTAGGGTTGTAGAGAATCGAAGGACCATGAATGTAATAAGACATCTTAGGTGCTGGCTGAAGGCCGGTTGCAACCACTACAGAATGTCAGAACAAGGATGAGGTGGCTTTCCAGATTAAGGGGGGTTTAATAGAAGATGTCCACATTCACACACACACACACACACACACACACACACACACACACATTCTACGTATATGACACTTTGTGACATCGGCTGATGTAGAAAGTGCTTTATAAGTACATTTGATTGATTGACCGCTCATGGTTCAGATAACTGAGAATCGTGTGCAGTGAGAACTGACATTAAAGAGGAGAAAGAAAACTTAGGCTATAGCACTGCTAGCACAAGGGCTATACACTACAGCAAGTATTATTTTTTAATTTATTTTACTAGGCAAGTCAGTTAAGAACAAATTATTATTTTCAATGACGGCCTAGGAACAGGGGGTTAACTGCCTGTTCAGGGGCAGAACGACAGATGTCAGCTCGGGGATAAGAACTTGCAAGCTCTCGGTTACTAGTCCAACACTCTAACCACTAGGCTACCCTGCCGTCTATTGCCATGTGACTATAAGGCCTAGTCACATGGCAATAGACTCAACAGCCTAATGAACGTACACATGAAACTCAGGGAAATGTGCTCATATAAACATTACAGTAATGTTGAAATGTATACATGATACAAATACAATGAACATGAGTGATATGAACAGAACAGAAAATAGCCTAGCACCATAAATGTGACCGACCGGCTCAAAACGGCCTTATGTAGCAAAATTTGACATTTTCATTAGATTATAGTAGAACTAAAAAAAATTGTATATCATACACTACAGTTGAGGAACAATGGGAAAGTAATTTTGCTTCGAAAGTTGATAAACTTCATAACTCACTTTTGAGAAAATGGTCTTTGAATGTTTTGGTACTACTACTGGAGAGCCCTTCATTGTCTACACCCATTCAGCATTGTCCACACCCTCTTAACTTCTTATGGCTGCCATCCCGTTTACGGGATATTTGTCATCAACAACCGCTGAATTGCATAGCGCCACATTCAAATAATATTACTAAAAATATTTATATTCATGAAATCACAAGTGCAATATAGCAAAACAAAGTTTAGCCTTTTGTTAATCCACCTGTCGTGTCAGATTTTGAAAATATGCTTTTCAAAATAGAGGCCACTTCCTGGTTTGACTTTCCTCAGGGTTTCGCCTGCAATATCAGTTCTGTTATACTCACAGATAATATTTTGACAGTTCTGGAAACTTTAGAGTGTTTTCTACCCAATATTAATAATAATATGCATATATTAGCAACTGACACTGAGGAGCTGGCCATTTACTCTGGGCACCTTTTCATCCAAGCTACTCAATACTGATCAATAGGGTTGATCTGAATGTACAGTGCCTTGCGAAAGTATTCGGCCCCCTTGAACTTTGCGACCTTTTGCCACATTTCTGGCTTCAAACATAAAGATATAAAACTGTATTTTTTTGTGAAGAATCAACAACAAGTGGGACACAATCATGAAGTGGAACGACATTTATTGGATATTTCAAACTTTTTTAACAAATCAAAAACTGAAAAATTGGGCGTGCAAAATTATTCAGCCCCTTTACTTTCAGTGCAGCAAACTCTCTCCAGAAGTTCAGTGAGGATCTCTGAATGATCCAATGTTGACCTAAATGACTAATGATGATAAATACAATCCACCTGTGTGTAATCAAGTCTCTGTATAAATGCACCTGCACTGTGATAGTCTCAGAGGTCCGTCAAAAGTGCAGAGAGCATCATGAGGAACAAGGAACACACCAGGCAGGTCCGAGATACTGTTGTGAAGAAGTTTAAAGCCAGATTTGGATACAAAAATATTTCCCAAGCTTTAAACATCCCAAGGAGCACTGTGCAAGCGATAATATTGAAATGGAAGGAGTATCAGACCACTGCAAATCTACCAAGACCTGGCCGTCCCTCTAAACTTTCAGCTCATACAAGGAGAAGACTGATCAGAGATGCAGCCAAGAGGCCCATGATCACTCTGGATGAACTGCAGAGATCAACAGCTGAGGTGGGAGACTCTGTCCATAGGACAACAATCAGTCGTATATTGCACAAATCTGGCCTTTATGGAAGAGTGGCAAGAAGAAAGCCATTTCTTAAAGATATCCATAAAAAGTGTCGTTTAAAGTTTGCCACAAGCCACCTGGGAGACACACCAAACATGTGGAAGAAGGTGCTCTGGTCAGATGAAACCAAAATTGAACTTTTTGGCAACAATGCAAAACGTTATGTTTGGCGTAAAAGCAACACAGCTCATCACCCTGAACATACCATCCCCACTGTCAAACATGGTGGTGGCAGCATCATGGTTTGGGCCTGCTTTTCTTCAGCAGGGACAGGGAAGATGGTTAAAATTGATGGGAAGATGGATGGAGCCAAATACAGGACCATTCTGGAAGAAAACCTGATGGAGTCTGCAAAAGACCTGAGACTGGGAAGGAGATTTGTCTTCCAACAAGACAATGATCCAAAACATAAAGCAAAATCTACAATGGAATGGTTCAAAAATAAACATTTCCAGGTGTTAGAATGGCCAAGTCAAAGTCCAGACCTGAATCCAATCGAGAATCTGTGGAAAGAACTGAAAACTGCTGTTCACAAATGCTCTCCATCCAACCTCACTGAGCTCGAGCTGTTTTGCAAGGAGGAATGGGAAAAAATTGCAGTCTCTCGATGTGCAAAACTGATAGAGACATACCCCAAGCGGCTTACAGCTGTAATCGCAGCAAAAGGTGACGCTACAAAGTATTAACTTAAGGGGGCTGAATAATTTTGCATGCCCAATTTTTCAGTTTTTGATTTGTTAAAAAAGTTTGAAATATCCAATAAATGTCTTTCCACTTCATGATTGTGTCCCACTTGTTGTTGATTCTTCACAAAAAAATACAGTTTTATATCTTTATGTTTGAAGCCTGAAATGTGGCAAAAGGTCGCAAAGTTCAAGGGGGCCGAATACTTTCGCCAGGCACTGTAACTAACTACAGCAGTCACACACCCAAACTTGCTAGCTTCTTCCAGACATCTAAGTGAGAGAGAACAGCTCACTGAACATTATTCACCCTAGCAAAGCTGGTTAGGCTGTTATGTTATCCAGAGCGTTGGTGAATGCAGCTGTGTTGTCAGATTGTCCGTTAGTAAATTCAATGTGTTTCACGTTCGGAGAGCACATCGGACGCTCGGGCCGATTAGTAGGGTTGATCCGATCATTCTGACCTCACAACGGCAGTCAAGCACCCGACCTAACTGGCTAACATTGGCTAGCTGCTTCCAGACACATAATGAGAGATCACCCTAATCTGACCATTTTATTCGCCCTATAAGAGCTGTTTAGGCTGAATGTTATCCAGAGCGTTGGTGACTGCAACTATGCTGTTAGATTATCTGTTTGTAAATTCAGAGCGTTTCACGTTCAGAGCGCACACCGGGCTCTCTGCCCGATTAGTAGGGTTGACTCGAACGTTCTTCCCTAACAGCAGACGTCAAGCAACCAAGCTAACTGGCTAACATTGTATCCGCTTATTAGCTACTTCCAGACACATAATGAGAGAACACCTCACACCATTTTACTCGCCCTAGCAGAGCTGGTTAGGCTGTTTTCATGTTATCCAGAGCGTTGGCGACTGTAACTGTGCTGCTGGCAACAATTTAATTATGTTTACTGCCCAACACTTACTGACACCGGACAGTATGTCTAGGATTACCTAGACATACTGACCAGCTCAAATTGACAGAAGCGTGCTATATGGCAGACCAATCCCAACTCATCTCTCGGCATGTCTAGCCAACTCATTATCTCAGCCACTTTTTTGGTTACTACATGATTGCAAAAATGTTATTTCAAAGTTTTGATGTCTTCACTATTATTTTACAATGTAGAACATTGTAAAAATAGAATAAAGCCCTTGAATGAGTAGGTGTTCTTAAAATTTTGACTGGTACATTATGTGAAAAGGTGATCGTATTTTAAATTGTATTTTAATGTTTAAGAACTCTTGTAAGATTAATCCAAATGAGAACGAAAGGGGACAGATTTCCACCAGTCTAATGCCCATTGCTCGTGTTTCTTGGCCCAAGTAATTCTCTTCTTATTATTGGTGTCCTTTAGTCGTGTTTTTTTTATTGCAGCAATTCGACCTTGGAGGCCTGATTCACACAGTCTCCTCTGAACAGTTAATGTTGAGATGTGTCTGTTACTTGAACTTTGTGAAGCTTTTATTTGGGCTGCAATTTCTGAGGCTGGTAACTCTAATTAACGTATCCTCTGCAGCAGAGGTAACCTTGGGTCTTCCTTTCCTGTGGCGGTCCTCATGAGAGCCAGTTTCATCATAGCGCTTGATGGTTTTGCGACTACACTTGAAGAAACTTTCAAAGTTCTTGAAGTGACTGACCTTCATATCTTAAAGTTATTATGGACTGCCATTTCTCTTTGCTTATTTGAGCTGTTCTTGCCATGATTTGGACTTGGTCTTTTACCAAATAGGGCTATCTTCTGTATGTCACCCCTACCTTGTCACAACACAACTGATTGGCTCAAACACATTAAGAAGGGAAGAAATTCCACAAATGTACTTTTAAGAAGGTACACGTGTTAATTTAAATGCATTCCAGGTGACCACTTCATGAAGTTGGTTGAGAGAATGCCAAGAGTGTGCAAAGCTGTCACCAAGGCAAAATGTGTTATTTCATAGTTTTGATGTCTTCACTATTATTCCACGATGCAGAAAATAAATAAAGAAGAACCCTTGAATGAGTAGGTGTTCTAAAACGTTTGACCGGTAGTGTATATAACACACTGTTAAAAACAGACATAATACACTGACATATTGACCAGATAAATACTCTAACAGTCTGAAATTATAGATTGATTACTTCATATGCCATAGTCCTTGCACAACCTTTCCAAAATATTTTATTTTAAAGGTATTGTTGGAATTTATATACTGAAAGGTTTCTGCTTTGATCATTTAAATTATTTAAAAAAATGTACTGCTCTGAATCTACATTTTATTTAGCCTATTTCTCTTTTTCGTCTGGCTTACAAATAGATGGTGGACAATCTATTCCTAGTATTGACTGAATATCTGTCTCTAACCAACTGAATACTGTTGTGAAAAGAGTTTGGCCGTTTTAAATAGTGTACATTGTGAAATAAAATAAGCATATTTTTTTCAATTATCTTGTTGATTGATGACCAATCAAGAGCGTTGTGCATGACTACAACAGAAAAATCTTGTCTCCACCTTAAAACAATCGTTGCTGCTTTGTTCTGTGAAATCTGTAGCCTCACTTGCTGACGCTTCTCCCCAGACCACAGAACTGACTCCCAATTAATACTTGGGTTGTTTGCTTAAGAATCTTTCCAAGCAAATATTTAGCTATCCTTCTGATCATACATGCAGTTTTCATTATTAATTTACATAGATTAGTTATTAGTTATGATAAGCAGTTGTCTAGCTGCACCCCTAGTAGTTTTGGTTTCTGCCACTTCCAGAATTTGTACTCCCCCATACTTAATTGCATCCCATACTGTGGTGGCCTTTTTTTCCTGGTTGAACAGACCAACATAACCTTCGGAATTAATGTTGTTCAAAACAAGTTTGTTCTGGCAAACCCACTCCCTGAAATGCCCCATATCTACTTGTAGAGCCTGCTGTACCTGTTGAACCAATTGTCTTGCTGTATAAATTTTAGTATTATCTGCAAATATAGTAGCTTGAGTTTCAGATAAGGCATAAGGAAGGTTGTTGGTATATATTAAGCAAAGAAATGGCCCAAGGTAACTGCCCTGTATTCCACAGTTTAGAGCATGAGGGGAAGAAAACGACCCATTGATATAGGTGGACTGTTTCCTGTCAGTTAGATACCCATAATGGAATAATTTTCATGATCATCTAAATCAAAAGCTGCACTAAAATCTAAAAAATAGTACACCCACAAACCTGCTATTGTCCATAGCATTGAGCCACTGGTCAGTCATGTCAACCAGTGCAGTGGTAGTGGAATGGTTTTTGCGATAAGTATGGTGATTGGCTGTGATCAGATCATTCTTTTCCATATACTCCCATATGTGTCTACTCAATACCCTCCAATGTCTTACTGAGTGAAGGGAGTAGACTAGTTGTTCGACTATTGGCAGGAGTAATGGGTTCATTGCTGTCTTTCGGGATTGGACACAGTTTAGCATGCTTTCATACATTTGGAAATTTCCCCTTTTCCAGTGACAAATTAAATATGTATTTCAGTGGAGCTGCATTCTGGGGAGCAGCATAGTGAAGCAAAAATTATCCATAAGATCATAATCTGTACATTTACCATTGGGTAATGACTTCAATAAGTTAACACCTCTCCTGACACCAATTGTAGACTAAAAGAGCTGGGTTTTTTTTGCTCATAATATGATCATCAATCCATTGAACAATAGCTTGTTTGGAAGAATGGGTGTTTACATTATTGCTCAGTAAATTGGTTCTTTGCAAAATTATATACAGTATGGTATTGTTCTCCCTTCAACTTCCACACTAGATGGGCATGATGAAATACATGCACCAAGTAAGCCCTTAACTGTATTCCAAATTATTTTTACAATCAATAAAATAATTTTTGTAAAATAGTTATTTATTTTAACTGCATAATTACATAGTATTCTACAATTATGTTAAATAATTTCTAGTTTATATTTGGCTGCGAAGATTTTTGCCATATTTCTTTGAGAAAATGCCTCACCCAGTTCATCATCAATCCATGGAGATTGACGAGTCCCAACTGTTGTCTTTCTTACTGGGGCATGATGGTCCATTACCCAAGTGAGCAAATTAATATAACATTCTGGAGTGTGACTTAAATGATCCTAGATCAATCAGCTCACAGGGTACAGCAGCCAAATCATTTTGATATTTTTTTGTGATTAAATGTTTAAAAATGTATCTTGTCCACAATCCTTGGGAGTTTCTTTTGAACCTTAGTGTTCATGGTTATGGTCACAATATTATAGTCTATCACCGACAACAATGAGACAGCCTATAGGTTGGTCAGAGACCTGGCAGTGTGGAGCCAGGACAACAACCACTCCCTCAATGTGATAAAAACGAGGAGAGGGAGAAAGAGAGGCCGGAGAGCAGGCTGCCTGCTGAGAAGTCAAACCCCCACTTCCCTCAATTCTGCCATCAAATGTGCAATCTTTGGACAATAAAATCGACGAATTACACTTAGGATTAAACTACCAAGGGGACATTAAAAACTGTGACATCTTATGCTTCATGGAGTCGTGACTGAACGAGGACAACATCAACATACAGCTGGCTGGTTATACAACGTACCGGCAGGATAGAACAACGGCGTCTGGTAAGACAAGGGCTGGCTGTCTATGTATTTTTGTAAACAACAGCTGGATTTCTCTAGCTATTTCTCGCCTGAGTTAGAGTTTCTCGTGATAAGCTGTAGACCACACTATCTACCGAGAGAGTTTTCATCTGTATTCTTTGAAGCTGTTTAAATACCACCACAGTCAGAGACCAGCATTAAGACAGCATTGAATGAGCTGTATTCCGCCATAAGCAAACAAGAAAATGCTCACCCAGAGGCGGCCTAGTAGCCAGGTACTTTAATGCAGGGAAACTTAAATCAGTTTTGCCAAATTTGTGTGATCATGCTCTCCGCAGCCGATGTGAGTAAGACCTTTAAGACAGGTCAACATTCACAAGGCTGCAGGGCCAGACGGATTACCAGGACGTGCACATGCGTTGACCAGTGTGTCTTCACTGATATTTTCAACCTCTCCCTGTCCGAGTCTGTAATATCAACATGTTTCAAACAGACCACCATAGTGCCTGTGCCCAAGAACACTAAGGTAACCTGCCTAAATGACTACCGACCCATAGCACTCATGTCTGTAGCCTTGAATTGCTTTGAAAGGTTAGTCATGGCTCACAGAAACACCATTTTCCCAGAAACCCTAGACCCACTCTAATTTGCATAACGCCCAAACAGATCCACAGATGATGCAGTCTCTATTGCACTCCACACTGCCCTTTCCCACCTGGACAAAAGGAACACCGATGTGAGAAAGCTATTCATTGACTACAGCTCAGTGTTCAACACCATAGTGCCCTCAAACCTCATCAATAAGCTAAGGACCCTGGGACTAAACACCTCCCTCTGCAACTGCATCCGTGACTTTCTAACAGGCTGCCCCCAGGTGGTAAGGGTAGGTAAAAACACATCTGCCACGCTGATCCTCAACACAGGGGCCCCTCAGGGGTGCGTGCTCAGTCCCCTCCTGTACTTCATGTTCACTCATGACTGCACGGCCAGGCATGACTCCAACACATCATTAAATTTGTCAATGACACAACAGTGGTAGCCCTTATCACCGACAACAACGAGACAGCCTATAGGGAGGAGGAACAGAGACCTGGCCGTGTGGTGCCAGGAAAACAATCTCTCCCTCAACGTGATCAAGACAAAGGAGATGGTTGTGGACTACAGGTAAAAGAGAACCGAGCCCGCCCCCAATCTCATCAACGAGGCTGCAGTGGAACAGGTCGAGAGCTTCAAGTTCCTTGGTGACTACATCACCGACAAACTAACATGGTCCATGCACTTCATGACAGTCCTGAAGTGGGCACGACAAAACCTAATCCCCCTCAGGAGACTGAAAAGATTTGGCATGGGTCCTCAGGTTCTACAGCTTCACCATCAAGAACTGGTTGCATCACTGCCTGGTATAGCAATTGCTCGGCCTCCGACCGCAAGGCACTACTGAGGGTAGTGCGAACGGCCCAGTACATCACTGGGGCCAGGCTTCCTGCCATCCAGGACCTCTATACCAGGCGGTGTCAGAGGAAGGCCCTAAACATTGTCAAAGACTCCAGCTACCCTAGTCATAGACTGTTCTCTCTGCTACCACACGGCAAGTGGTACCGGAGCGCCAAGTCTAGATCCAAGAGGCTTCTAAACAGCTTCTACCCCAAAACCTTAAGACTCCTGAACATCAACACCCCCCCCTCTCCATACCACTGCCACTCTCTGTTGTCATCTATGCATAGTCACGTTAATTAACTCTACCTACATTTGCATACTTCCTCAACTAACGGGTGCCCTCGCAAATTGACTCTGTATCGGCACCCCCATATATATTGTTATTTTTTACTGCTGCTCTTTAATTAATTGTTACTTTTATCTCTTATTCGTATCCGTATTTTTTAAACTGCACTGTTGGTTAGGGGCTCGTAAGTAAGCATTTCACTGCATTGACACCCCCCTTTTTTTAGGAAGCTGCTACTCACTATGTATTGTCTATGCATAGTCACTTTACCCCTACCTACATGTACATGTTACCTCAATTACCTTGACTAACCTGTACCCTAGCACATTTACTCGGTACCGGTAACCCCTGTATATACAGTTGAAGTCGGAAGTTTACATACACTTACAGTGGGGAGAACAAGTATTTGATACACTGCCGATTTTGCAGGTTTTCCTATTTACAAAGCATGTAGAGGTCTGTATTTTTATCATAGGTACACTTCAACTGTGAGAGAGGGAATCTAAAACAAAAATCCAGAAAATCACATTGTACGATTTTTAAGTAATTAATTTGCATTTTATTGTATGACATAAGCATTTGATACATCAGAAAAGCAGAACTTAATATTTGGTACAGAAACCTTTGTTTGCAATTACAGAGATCATACGTTTCCTGTAGTTCTTGACCAGGTTTGCACACACTGCAGCAGGGATTTTGGCCCACTCCTCCATACAGACCTTCTCCAGATCCTTCAGGTTTCGGGGCTGTCGCTGTGCAATACGGACTTTCAGCTCCCTCCAAAGATTTTCTTGAGATGCTTCTTACGGAGCCACTCCTTAGTTGCACAGGCTGTGTGTTCCGGGTCGTTGTCATGCTGGAAGACCCAGCCACGACCCATCTTCAATGCTCTTACTGAGGGAAGGTGTGTCACGAGTCCGACCGAGGGTGTTTCCCTTTCCCGGGCAGGTGGCGCTCGGCGGTCGTCGTCACCGGCCTATTAGCTGCCACTGATTGTTTTTCCTTCCCCTCCTTGTATGTTGAGTGGTAGCACCTGTGAAGGTGTAATTAGTTTGTCTTTATTAGACAGCCGGCCCGCCTGGTTGTTGTGCGGGATTATTTCATTGTAAACCTTCGGCTCTGTGGTATAGGCACGTTGTGTCCCATTTGTACATTTTGATTCCCTGTGTTTTGGGAACGTAACGTTTTTGTGAGCACCCTGTGGTGCATTGGTGCGATTAAAGGACGCGCAGCATTGAACTCTCTGTCTCCTGCATTTGACTCCACACCCACGACACCCGGAGCATTACAGAATCCCGCACCTATCAAATTGATGGAGTCAGCAGGAGCAGCAGCCAACCCTCTCCCATCGATGGAGGAACGGGTTCTCCACCACACCACCGTCCTTCATCGGATCGGATCCGCGATGGATCAAGTGATGGAGAGAATGGACAGATGGGAGAGGAGTGGGCTCCTCTCTCCACCTTCGGCACCCACGGTTCCGGACTCCCCATCTCCCGACTCCAGCACCCTCCGTCTGACGCTACCGAGGGCTTATGATGGAGCGGCGGCGGGTTGCCAGGGGTTTCTGCTCCAGCTGGAGCTATACCTGGCCACCATCAGACCCACTCCCTCAGGAGAAGAGAGGGTGAGTGTCCTCATCTCCTGCCTCACGGGTCGTGCCCTGGAATGGGCGAACGCGGTCTGGAATGGTCCAGACTCAGCGCGGGAGCACTACCCAGAGTTTTCCCGTCACTTCCGCGCGGTGTTTGATCACCCTCTAGACGGCCGAGCGGCGGGAGAACGACTATTTCACCTCAGGCAGGAGAGGAGGAGCGCCCAGGATTACGCGCTGGAGTTCCGGACCTTGGCAGCCGGATCTGGGTGGAACGACAGGGCTCTCATGGACCACTACAGGTGTAGTCTCCGAGAGGATGTCCGCCGGGAGTTAGCGTGTCGGGACACCACTCTGTCACTGGATCAGCTGATTGACATGTCCATTCGACTGGATAATCTGCTGGCTGCCCGCGGGCGTTCAGAGAGGGTCCTGTGCGTTCCACCACCCAGCCCCTCCGCTCCCATTCCGATGGAGTTGGGAGGGGCTGCGCCGAGGGGTACCGGAGGAGGAGGCCTTCCCTGCACCAACTGTGGTCGGAGAGGACACACGTCTGATCGGTGCTGGGGGGGTCTGTCTGGGAGTAGAGATGGCAGGCGGAACGCTTCTCGGTCACCCCAGGTGAGTCAGCATCAAACTCACCCAGAACCCCCTGTTGGCCACATGTTTGTCTTAACCTTTTTCCTTCGCTTTTTTCCCTCTTCCCAGCATAGGGCGCTCGTCGATTCAGGCGCAGCTGGAAACTTTATGGATCGCGGACTCGCCCTTAAGTTAGGGGTTCCGCTGGTGCCGATAGATTCTCCTTTCCCCGTGCACTCCCTAGATAGCCGGCCATTAGGGTCAGGGATGGTCAGGGAGACCACGGTCCCACTGGACATGGTGACGCAGGGGAATCATAGGGAGCGTATCAGTTTCTTTATTATTGACTCGCCTGCGTTTCCAGTGGTGCTGGGGACTCCCTGGCTGGCCCGGCACAATCCTAAAATTTCGTGGAAACAGGGGGTTCTCCAGGGGTGGTCAGAGGAGTGTTCTGGAAGGTGTTTGGGAGTTTCCATCGGTGCCACGTCGGTGGAGAGTCCAGACCAGGGTTCCACGGTGTGCATTCCCCCCGAGTATGCCGATTTGGCAATCGCTTTCAGTAAAGTGAAAGCGACTAAATTACCACCTTATCGACCGGGAAGGGATTGTACGATAGATCTCCAGGTAGACGCTGCGCTTCCCAAGAGTCACGTGTACCCGCTGTCCCAGGAGGAGACGTTGGCAATGGAGACATATGTCACGGAGGCGCTGGGACAGGGGTACATTCGGTCCTCCATTTCACCCGTCTCCTCAAGTTTCTTTTTTGTGAGGAAAAAGGAGGGAGGCTTGCGTCCGTGTATCGATTATAGAGGTCTAAACGCCATCACAGTGGGGTATAGTTACCCTCTACCTCTCATCGCTACGGCGGTGGAATCGTTCCACGGAGCGCAGTTCTTCACAAAACTGGATCTCAGGAGCGCGTATAGTTTGGTGCGTATTCGGAAGGGAGACGAGTGGAAAACCGCATTTAGTACTACATCAGGCCACTATGAGTACCTCGTCATGCCGTATGGGTTAAAGAATGCTCCAGCCGTTTTCCAATCCTTTGTAGACGAGATTCTCAGGGACCTGTGCGGGCAGGGAGTGGTGGCTTATATCGATGACATTCTGATCTACTCGGCCACTCACACCGCGCATGTGTCTCTGGTGCGCAAGGTGCTTGGTAGACTGCTGGAGCATGACCTATACGTCAAGGCTGAGAAATGCGTGTTCTCTAAACGAGCCGTCTCTTTTCTGGGATATCGCATTTCCACCTCGGGGGTAGTGATGGAGGGTGACCGCATTAGGGCCGTGCGTAATTGGCCGACTCCGACCACGGTAAAGGAGGTGCAGCGTTTTCTGGGTTTTGCCAACTACTACCGGAGGTTTATCCGGGGTTTTGGCCAGGTAGCGGCTCCCATCACCTCACTGCTGAAGGGGGGCCCGGTGCGTTTGCAGTGGTCAGCAGAGGCGGACGGAGCATTCAACAAGTTGAAGGCGCTGTTTACTGATGCGCCCGTGTTGGCGCATCCGGACCCCTCTCTAGCATTCATAGTGGAGGTGGACGCGTCCGAGGCTGGGGTGGGTGCCGTGCTATCACAGCGCTCGGGTACGCCACCAAAACTCCGACCCTGCGCTTTCTTCTCAAGGAAGCTCAGCCCAGCGGAGCGTAACTATGATGTGGGGGACCGGGAGTTGCTAGCGGTGGTTAGAGCTCTGAAGGTGTGGAGACACTGGCTTGAGGGGGCTAAACACCCCTTTCTCATCTGGACCGACCACCAGAATCTGGAGTATATTCGGGCAGCTAGGAGACTTAACCCACGTCAGGCAAGGTGGGCCATGTTCTTCACCCGGTTCCGATTTACTTTGTCTTATAGACCGGGCTCCCAGAACGTGAAGGCTGACGCACTGTCCCGCCTTTATGACACGGAGGATGGGTCCACCGAACCTACTCCCATCCTTCCCGCATCGAAGCTGGTAGCCCCAGTGGTATGGGAGGTGGACTCGGACATCGAGCGGGCGTTACGGGCTGAACCCGCGCCTTCTCAGTGTCCAGCGGGGCGAAGGTACGTGCCGCTTGGTGTTCGGGACAAACTGATTCGGTGGGCTCACGTTCTACCCTCCTCGGGTCACCCTGGGGTGACGAGGACAGTGGGGAGCCTTCAGGGGAGGTATTGGTGGCCTACGTTGGCTAAGGACGTTAAGGGTTATGTCTCCTCCTGTTCAGTGTGCGCTCAGAGTAAGGCTCCTAGGCACCTTCCTAGAGGGAAGCTACAACCCCTCCCTGTTCCACAGCGGCCATGGTCACATCTGTCCATAGATTTCCTAACCGATCTCCCGTCGTCTCAGGGGAACACCACGGTTCTGGTGATTGTGGATCGGTTCTCTAAGTCCTGCCGTCTCCTCCCGTTGCCCGGTATCCCTACAGCCCTACAGACTGCGGAGGCGTTATTCACCCATGTCTTCCGGCACTACGGGGTGCCGGAGGACATCGTTTCTGATCGGGGCCCCCAATTCACGTCCTGGGTATGGAGAGCGTTCATGGAACGTTTGGGGGTCTCTGTCAGCCTGACCTCCGGTTATCACCCCGAGAGTAATGGGCAGGTGGAGAGAGTGAACCAGGAGGTGGGTAGGTTTCTGCGGTCGTATTGCCAGGATCGGCCAGGGGAGTGGGCACGATACATTCCCTGGGCTGAAATGGCTCAGAACTCACTACGCCACTCCTCTACTAACGTGTCCCCTTTTCAGTGTGTGTTGGGGTACCAGCCGGTCCTGGCACCATGGCATCCGAGCCAGACCGAGGCTCCTGCGGTGGAGGAATGGGTACAGCGCTCCAAGGAGACCTGGAGGGCCGTCCAGGAATCTCTACGACAAGCGAGTGGACGGCAGAAGAGGAGTGCTGACCGCCACCGCAGTGAGGCCCCCGTGTTTGTACCGGGGGACAGGGTCTGGCTCTCGACCCGAAACCTACCTCTCCGCTTGCCCTGCCGGAAGCTGGGTCCGCAGTGTGTAGGGCCCTTTAAAGTCCTGAGGAGGATAAACGAGGTGTGTTATCGATTACAACTCCCTTCCTATTATCGTATTAACCCCTCGTTTCATGTGTCTCTCCTCAGGCCGGTGGTAGCTGGTCCCCTGCAGGACAGTGAGGTACCGGAGGTCCCTCCCCCCCCGCTGGACATCGAGGGGTCCCCGGCGTACACGATCCGGGCCATTCTGGACTCAAGACGCCGGGTGAGGGGCCTGCAGTACCTCGTGGACTGGGAGGGGTACGGTCCGGAGGAGAGGTGCTGGGTACCGGTGGGGGACATCTTGGATCCCTCCATGTTGAGGGATTTCCATCGCCTCCATCCGGATCGCCCTGCGCCTCGTCCTCCGGGGCGACCTCGAGGCCGGTGTCGGCGCGCTGCGGGAGCCACGCATCAGGGGGGGGGGTACTGTCACGAGTCCGACCGAGGGTGTTTCCCTTTCCCGGGCAGGTGGCGCTCGGCGGTCGTCGTCACTGGCCTATTAGCTGCCACTGATTGTTTTTCCTTCCCCTCCTTGTATGTTGAGTGGTAGCACCTGTGAAGGTGTAATTAGTTTGTCTTTATTAGACAGCCGGCCCGCCTGGTTGTTGTGCGGGATTATTTCATTGTAAACCTTCGGCTCTGTGGTATAGGCACGTTGTGTCCCATTTGTACATTTTGATTCCCTGTGTTTTGGGAACGTAACGTTTTTGTGAGCACCCTGTGGTGCATTGGTGCGATTAAAGGACGCGCAGCATTGAACTCTCTGTCTCCTGCATTTGACTCCACACCCACGACACCCGGAGCATTACAAGGTGGTTGTTGGCCAAGATCTCGCTATACATGGCCCCATCCATCCTCCCCTCAATACGGTGCAGTCGTTCTGTCCCCTTTGCAGAAAAGCATCCCCAAAGAATGATGTTTGCACCTCCATGCTTCACGGTTGGGATGGTATTCTTGGGGTTGTACTCATCCTTTTTCTTCCTCCAAACACGGCGAGTGGAGTTTAGGCCAAAAAGTTATATTTTTGTCTCATTAGACCACATGACCTTCTCCCTTTCCTCCTCTGGATCATCCAGATGGTCATTGGCAAACTTCAGACGGGCCTGGACATGCGCTGGCTTGATCAGGGGGACCTTGCGTGCGCTGCAGGGATTTTAATCCGTAACGCTGTAGTGTGTTACTAATGGTTTTCTTTGAGACTGTGGTCCCAGCTCTCTTCACGTGTAGTTCTGGACTGATCCCTCACCTTCCTCATGATCATTGATGCCCCACGAGGTGAAATCTTGCATGGAGCCCCAGACCGAGGGTGATTGACCGTCATCTTGAACTTCTTCCATTTTCTAATTATTGTACCAACTGTTGTTGCCTTCTCACCAAGCTGCTTGCCTATTGTCCTGTAGCCCATCCCAGCCTTGTGCAGGTCTACAATTTTATCCCTGATGTCCTTACACAGCTCTCTCATCTTGGCCATTGTGGAGAGGTTGGAGTCTGTTTGATTGAGTGTGTGGACAGGTGTCTTTTATACAGGTAATGGGTTCAAACAGGTGCAGTTAATACAGGTAATGAGTGGAGAACAGGAGCGCTTCTTAAAGAAAAACTAACAGGTCTGTGAGAGCCTGAATTCTTACTGGTTGGTAGGTGATCAAATACTTATGTCATGCAATAAAATGCAAATTGATTACTTAAAAATCATACAATGTGATTTTCTGGATTTTTGTTTTAGATTCCGTCTCTCACAGTTGAAGTGTACCTATGATAAACCACTCCACCAATTTCTTGTTAACAAACTATAGTTTTGGCGAGTCGGTTAGGACATCTGCTTTGTTCATGACACAAGTAATTTTTCCAACAATAGTTTACAGACAGATTATTTCACTTATAGTTCACTGTATCACAATTGCAGTGGGTCAGAAGTTTACATAAACTAAGTTGACTGTGTCTTTAAACATCTTGGGAAAATTCCAGAAAATGATGTCGTGGCTTTAGAAGCTTCTGATAGGCTAATTGACCTAATTTGAGTCAATTGGAGGTGTACCTGTGGATGTATTTCAAGGTCTACCTTCCAACTCAGTGCCTCTTTGGTTGAAATCATGGGAAAATCATGGGAAAATCAAAAATCAAAAAGCCTTGTTCATCCTTGGGAGCAATTTCCAAATGCCTATAGGTACCACATTCAACTGTACAAATAATAGTACGCAAGTATAAACACCGTGGGACCATGCAACTGTCATATATAGGAGATGAACGTGCTTTGGTACGAAAATTGCATAACAATCCCAGAACAACAGCAAAGGACCTTGTGAAGATGCTGGAGGAAACAGGTACAAAAGTATCAATATCCACAGTAAAGCGAGTCCTATATCGACAGAACCTGAAAGGCCGCTCAGCAAGGTAGAAGCCACTACTCCAAAACCACCATAAAAAAGCCAGACTATGGTTTGCAACTGCACATGGGACAAAGATTGTACTTTTTGGAGCAATGTCCTCTGGTCTGATGAAACAATAATAGAACTGTTTGGCCATGATGACCATCGTTATGTTTAGAGGAAAAAGGGGGAGGCTTGCAAGCCGAAGAACGCCATCCCAACCATGAAGCACGAGGGTGGCAGCATCATGTTGTGGGGGTGCTTTGCTGCAGGAGGGACTGGTGCACTTCACAAAATATATGCACTTCACAAAATAAAATGACGTTGATATATTGAAGCAACATCTCCAGACATCAGTCAGGATGTTAAAGCTTGGTCGCAAATGGGTCTTCCAAATAAACAATGACCCCAAGCATACTTCCAAAGTTGTGGCAAAATGGCTTAAGGACATCAAAGTCAAGGTATTGGAGTGGCCATCACAAAGCCTGACCTCAAACCCATAGAAAAGTTGTGTGCAGACCTGAAAAAGTGTGTGCGAGCAAGGAGGCCTACAAACTCAGTTACAACAGCTTTGTCAGGAAGAATGGGCCAAAATTCACCCAACTTATTGTGGGAAGCTTGTGGAGGTTTGACCCAATCTCTGCTACCAAATACTAATTGAGTGCATGTAAACTTCTGACCCACTGGGAATGTGATTAAAGAAATAAAAGCTGAAATAAATCATTCTCTCTACTATTATTCTGACATTTTACATTCTTAAAACAAAGTGGTGATCCTAACTGACCTAAGACAGGGAATTTGTACTGTAATTAAATGTCAGGAATTGTGAAAAACTGAGTTTAAATGCATTTGGCTAAGGTGTATGTAAACTTCCGACTTCAACTGTAGACTCGTTATTGTTATTTTATTGTTGCTCTTTTAGTTTTTTATTTTAGTTTGTTTCATAAATATTTTTCTTATACTCTTATTTCTCTTAAAACTGCATTCTTTTAAAGGCTTGTAAGGAAGCATTTCACCTGTTGTATTCGGCACATGTGACTAATAAAACTTGATTAGATTTGAAACCAATGTTTCCCACAGTTGTGTCAAGTTGGCTGGATGTCCTTTGGGTGGGAAACTGTTGAGAGTGAAAACCCCAGCACCATTGCAGTTCTTGACACACTCAAACCAGTGCGCCTGACACCTACTACCATACCCTGTTCAAAGGCACTTAAATCTTTTGTCTTGCCCATTTACCCTCTGAATGGCACACATACACAGTCCATGTCTTAATTGTCTCAAAAGAAAATAATTATTTAACTTGTCTCCTCCCCTTCAGCTCCACTGATTGAAGTGGATTCAACAAATGACATCAATGAAGGATCATACAGCGCTGCCCCCTGGCACAACCCCCATTGCCCCCAGGAAAATTGTCCGGTTTTAAAGTACATTTCCTGCAATTCTACGTATTTTGACATGGCTTAGGCCTATGACCAGGGTGGGGAAAAAACACACACAAAACGGTCAGGTGTAATCAGGATTCTTTGAACAGTAAATTAACACTCAAAATTTGACGGCTTTGTTACTTTGAGATTTTGGGGGGATGAAATTGAAAGTATGCTAATATATTTGTTTAATTTTTTTTATTTTTAGGTGTTTCGAGACTTCATTCAGACAGTAATGAATAGATAGGGAGATGGGCAAATGCTAGAAACAGTGGGAAGGTTGGAAGCAGGGATTGATCCCTGTTCTCAGGTGGAAAGTTGTATGCGAGGCTCGGCACAGGATCATAGATTGTAGTCTCCTTGTCCATAAACTGCTTTCAAGTAAAGGACACAAACATTTTTTTATTTGGATGAACTATCTCTTTAAAATAGGGCTGGAAGAAAATCCTGCTTGCTCTCAGGGAGGATTAGCCTCCCTTGATCTGTTTCTTTTTATGAAAATGTATTTCTCAAAATCACCCAACCTTCAAGAAAAATCTAATGAATATCAATATTCAGGTAGTTTATGCCTACTAGTTAAAGATCCTTGCCATCATCTTACTCTACATAGACAAAATATGATGCCTTTATGAGTTGTGAGTCCCTCTACCATCTCTGCCTAGCGTGTGCACAATACTAAAATGTCTTTAATTATATTTGATTTCAGGAGCATTTCATATCCAATGCTTATTTGTAGTACTTATTCACGGTGGTTTAAAGTACTTTAGTAAAAATACTTTAAAGTACTACATAAGTAGATTTGTTTGGGTATCTGTACTTTACTCTTTATATTTTTTTACTACTTTTACTTCACGACATTCCTAACGAAAATAATGTACTTTTTACCCCATACATTTTCCCTGGCAGACAAAATTATTCAGGACAGGAAAATGGTCCAATTCATGCACTTATCCCTGATCATCCTCACTACCTTTATAAACATTCTTCATTTATAAATTATGTCTGAGTGTTGGAGTGTGCCCCTGGCAATCCATAAATTAGGAAGACCAGAAAATGGTGCCGTCTGGTTTGCTCAATATAAGGAATTTGAAATTATTTACATTTTTACTTTTACTTTTGATACTTAAGTATATTTAAAACCAAAAACTTTTAGATTTGTACTCAAGTAGTAATTTTACTCTGACTTTCACTTTTACTTGAGTCATTTTCTGTTAAGGTATCTTTAATTTTACCCAAGTATTACATGTGGGTACTTTTTCCACCAATGCGTATTCAAAATTGTCCATGAATGGCTACAAAGACACAAGCAGGAATATCAGATTTCAAATATGTTATTACACTGGCAACATTTGGAAGTGGAATAATAAAATAAGTTAATAACAGTAGAGTTCTCTCTGACAAACACAGTAATTGCCCATTTATTTTAGCCCATTGTCAAGAATGAGAATTTTTCCATTAATCAGACAAAATAAATAGATAATAAAATCTCCTGAAGAGAAGATTCCTAATTAATCCTAATTAATCTGCCCTTACACCCTAACTAAATGATTTGTCTATTTATTTCCCCACTCTAGAATCAAACATACACTTTGGGGTTCACAATCTGTTGTAAAAAAATATATATTTTCATAGTTACAAACAGGTCACCCGACCAAACTTCCCTGCTAAAACAAATGCCAATCACCAAAACAAGGGGACTAATGCAAGTGTGGATTAAATAGAATTCAATACAAAAGGCTGCATTGTACAATATATTAATGGACAGGAGTAACACCAGTCTAATTTTGTTGACAACATTTGACATAAAACAGCATTACGGTGCTGCTCTATTTACAGTTTTATTAACTCAGCGGAGAACGTTCTTTCTCTCTCTCCATTCAGCTCCACTCTAATCTTGGGCGTTTCTTTAAAACATGCCTCCAATCCCCTTGATCCTTCAATAACTAGACCAATCATATGCTTCAAAGTGACGTAACAAGACAGGACATAGAGGTTCTGCTCCTGATCTTCAGTTGGAGGCGCAGATTTCAAAAAGATTTGGGACACAGTTGAAAAGTAAACGAGCTGACTATACAATAGACAAAGTAAAATAATGAAAGCAGTAGTTTTAATTGCGTGAGATATAAGAGGTGTGCCATAGGAGCGCGAGAAGAGGGTCAAATGCATGTGTTTCACAGCCAATGCGTGGGAGTTGGCAGTGCTGGTTCATAGCTTTCACCTGGTCAGTCTATGTCCCTCAAACTCAACTCTGAACCTCTAAGCCAGTTCCACTACATTTTTTTCATTGTTCCCCTCTGATCAGGGACTGATTTAGACCAGTGACACCAGATGTGTGAAATTAATTACCAGGTAGAACAGAAATAGCAGGCTCCGACTAGTTGAGTTGAGCACCCCTGGTCTATGTCATGGAAAGAGCAGGTGATCCTAATGTTTTGTATATAATCTGGTGTGGAATGGGTCATTGTGTGAGAGTAGAATCTGTAGAAGGACAGTGTGCCAATTGGCCAGTCCAGAAACACTCCTATTCTGGGGCGGAAGGAGGACAGGTGTCTCTGGGGTTGAGGGTTGATGAGGCAGGAAGCATATCATAATACTATTTTCATTATTGTGGAGTAATCATCCCATAGGGCAGCAGAACAGACACCAGAACTTGTCATATCCTCCAATGTGACAGGAATGATTCAATTATTTTCTGCCGATGTCTTTACATATGTCACCGCAACTTTAGCCATCCCATTCCACTCTACCTCCCAGTAACAGCATCCAATCAAACCCTCTCTACACAGCACATTTTCCTCTGAATCAAACCTCTCTGGGTAATCAGGATATGGCTGCTCTCATCTCGCCAACTCAACCTTTCTGTTCCCTTCAGAGAGAGAGAGAGAGAAAGGTTGGGATTTGCTGTGTTTGGGTCCAGTGTGAGATCACAGGCATCTGCAGATGAGAGGACAGGGAATTGACTACTTTGGATCTGAATGTGTGTTTAATGTGTTCATTTGTTGGATGCATTGATCAACGTTGATTGTTTGTAACTGGCACACATACATTTCTTCAGCAGCTGCGGTTCACCCAGAACTCATCCTTATGGTCCACACTGTGAGAGAGACAGAGGAACAGACAGAGAGTGAGTGACACACCGGCTGTATGAAGTGAAGCCTAGTCTGAAAGGGTGACAAAGTAAGAGCTCTACTTCATATCAAGACCTTGCTGTTCTCAGGCTAACAAGAGAAATCCAATTAATCTGTAATAAATTGGTTAGAAGAGTGTTTCCCATTCTTACTTGGTCAGAAAAAAAATTTTTTTTTTTTTTGCAAAGCAGAGAAGCACGGCCTTCATCTGTGACTCCACAGAATGACAGCTTGCAGAGGTCATCGTGATTTTATAACAGGACATCTGCCATCTGGTGGTCAACTGAGTTTGAACAAACGTTTCTTATTCAAAGATCCTGTATTGCAGTGCAGTCGTCACTACAATGTTCCCCTGCTGTACTAATGTAAGAAACATATATCAATTAAGGATTTATTTAATCAAATCAGGTGTTCAGGTTAAGACAAGACAGATACAATTTGCACGGTCATTTAGTATTAATTGGATAACTGTATTAGTCACTTTAACAACTGAATTAGTTCATAAACATTATTAATCATCTCAAATGTACAGTCAAATTTCAGCACTAATATCCTGCAGTTATCTCACAAGGGTTAAACGTCACAGCAATGTGAGACTGAAATGTAATGACATGTATAACAGTATTTACACAGTATTTACCTTTATACGTGTATATTGAGCCAACATACCGGCTACTGTAATGACGATGTGCTTTGACACAAAAGTATTAACCTCAGTTTTCCTAGTTCATAGTTTTTATTCCAAGCCAGCAGAGAGGAGCCTCACTCCTGAATCCTGCAGTTCCGGCTCTCTCAGGTGAGGAGAGATTAAGCTGAGAGCTGAGGCTAACACTTCACATCTCTCTGTCAGATAACGTTTGTTCAGCCTAAACGGGGTGATATATTGTAACGTGATGAGTAACAAATTGTAAAAAATGTTGGTAAAAAAAATGTAAGTCGACAAAGTCAAATACACAATTACATTAAACCAGGTTCATCTATTTGGTTCATTTCACGTTATCGACCAAGAACGTCTACATGTCGAGGAACATAAAGCACATGAATCTTTACATAAATGTTCTTGGTCTGATAGTATTAATATCCAGTTATACCTGTAGGTATGCATCTTTGGACCTAACTTCCAAGTAAAAACAATAATTTAGGAAAAATGCATCCGAACATGCTCTACGGGTGACAAGTTGACCCTAACAAACTGTCCAACAACCAGTCATGTGAAGAACCCTTCAAAAGTACTATCCTCCATGCCTCCAGTTTAGTGTGGATGTTTAGTTAGATCACTCAGCATCAGGTTCGGACTGAAATCTAACTGAAGTCTGCTTTCATCCAGACCATCCAAGATGAGCATGACTTTACAGTCGGCATATTTATGTGTGTCGTTTTTTTGTTGTTGTTCAGGGTGGGCATAATTTATAAGCCCATGAAGACTGTACTGCCTTTATTTAATCTATTTCAGATTTTCGGGAAAGATGAAATCCACATCCTGATTGGCTTTTCCTTCTGCCCAGTCATGGATAAACTTCTGCACAGAGACTGTTTTTTACGATGCCAGTGATTGCCCTTCATCATTACGGTTCTGATTGGTCTCTCCATTTCTTTCTTCTGTCCAGGTAAGGGTTTGAAGATGTCATGGCAGCGTCTGGTGATGTTTTTCTCCTGGAAATCTCCTCAATGAATTCAATCTGCCAAACCTCATGTTCGTTATTAACCCCTTTACTCTCTCCCTGTGTGATGTAGAGCTGTATGTAGCGGCTTTTCACTCAGAAATCCAAACGTCCTCAGACTGGCTTTATGTTCCTCTTTAACTCTCTGTGTGATGTCATCCACTGGAAAGAGCAACTCATTTTAAAACTTGAAAAAGTAAAGCTACAAGAGAACTTTGTGTGTGTGTGTGTGTGTGTGTGTGTGTGTGTGTGTGTGTGTGTGTGTGTGTGTGTGTGTGTGTGTGTGTGTGTGTGTGTGTGTGTGTGTGTGTGTGTGTGTGTGCATTTGTATAGTGGAGCTTTTGATCACTGGGGAAATTACAGGGCTTTTATCCTAGTTTTACTTTGTAGTCAAAGGAATCTACTTTGAAACAAAGTATACACCTCACACACATGGTTGTGGCCTTTAAAAAGAAGACCATGTCAGACATAGAGTTGAAATGTATTACATTTTGAGTTTGCATCCCAATAAATCACAGAAGACTGAAATATAACAAAACGTTTGACATTTAAACACCCGATTTCTGACGGGTACCTGAGAGAGACAGAGAGAGAGACAGAGGAAACACTGGTAACACTGTGTCTGTGCCTGTGTCCTCACCCTGGTGCTACAACATGGAGATACAACTTTTGACATGAAGCATTTCAGGGCACTCAGTCTCATCTTTGGTCCTGGTACATCACACCACTGTTTAGATTGCTACGCTCTTCTCTCTTCCCTTCAGTGTCCCCCTATTTTATCCCCTCTTCAGTGTCCCCCTATTTAATCCTCTCTTCAGTGTCCCCCTATTTTATCCCCTCTTCAGTGTCCCCCTATTTTATCCTCTTTTCAGTGTCCACCTATTTTATCCTCCCTTTTTGTAGATTACATCGCCGAAGTCGAGGATCTGTAGGATAGTCAGTTTTACTAGGGTAAGTTTTGCGGCGTGAGTGAAGGAGGCTTTGTTGCGAAATAGAAAGCCAACTCTAGATTTGATTTTGGATTGGAGATGTTTGATATGAATCTGGAAGGAGAGTTTGCCGTCTAGCCAGACACCTAGGTACTTATAGATGTCCACATATTCTAGGTCGGAACCATCCAGGATGGTGATGCTAGTCGGGCGTGCGGGTGCAGGCAGCGAACGGTTGAAAAGCATGCATTTGGTTTTATTAGTGTTTAAGAGCAGTTGGAGGCCACTGAAGGAGTGTTGTATGGCATTGAAGCTCTTTTGGAGGTTAGATAGCACAGTGTCCAAGGAAGGGCCAGAAGTATACAGAATGGTGTCGTCTGCGTAGAGGTGGATCAGGGAATCGCCCGCAGCAAGAGCAACATCATTGATATATACAGAGCAAAGAGTCGGCCCGAGAATTGAACCCTGTGGTACCCCCATAGAGACTGCCAGAGGACCGGCCAACATGATTGGCACCCCGGAGCTAGTACATGTTTGCACAGCCTTTGGCCTAGATAACTGCTGAAAAAAGCTTTTTGTAGCCATCATTGAGCTTGCTGCATTCTTCTACTGGCAATTTAACCCACTCTTCAGCAGCAACCCAGCAAACATGCCCACATTGGCATGATGTGGGCCCAATAATAATGTATGTATTTCATGTAGCACTTTTCATTACAAAGAGAATCTCAAATACGCTTTAAAAACTAAACAAAACAAATGTAGGATACTGGCAGTGGCAGGTCTTGACGATGGTCTTCCACAGCTGACAGGGTGCTGAGGCTGTTCAGAAAAGCAATAGTAATGCAGGGCGTGTCGATGATACAGGGAGGGAGAAGCGTCAGTCGGATAGACAGGCCTGGAGCTCTTCATCGGGCATATTCGGCGTATCCTCCTCCTCCTCCTCCTCCGTAGGTTGGCTGGATCATCAACTTCAGACTACACTTTCAGTGGTTATCTTACAAACTAATGTAAAAATAACCTTCAAATGAGTACCACATTCGTGGCTACATTTTGATGTTACTTTACCTATAAATGTGTTATGTAATCATATTAAGTGTGCATGTTCAAGAGTGCATACATAGGTCGCCGTAGGTCTGTGCAGAATCTTGAACGGGATTGGTCACTTGCACAATTGTGATAACATGCGTCTTGGTGAGAGGTGTAGGAGTCAGGCGCAGGAGAGCAGGGATGTCTGAGGAGCGTGTTTAATAATAGTCCAGCAATGCAAATGGCGCAGAACAAAAATCCCAAAACTACGCTCTCGAATAATCGTGCAAACACACGGAGGAACTAACACAGTTCCGACACTTTACATACACGTGCGTAAATGCGAAAAAACAACAAACATCAAATACCATCGAACGCAATACACACAAGTCTAATCCTGCACGAATTACAGCAGGTAACAGCTGCCCTATATACCCACAGAAATTAAAGCAATTGAAAACCAGGTGTGAAAAGGAACACAGACAAAACAACCAGAAAAAGAAAAAGGGATCGGTAGTGGCTAGTAGACCGGCGACGCCGAGCGCCGAGCACCGCCCGAACAGGGAGAGGAGTTACCCTCGGTAGAAGTCGTGACAGTACCCCCCCCCTGACGCGCGGCTCCCGCAGCGCGACGACGCCGGCCTCGAGGACGACCCGGAGGACGAGGCGCAGGGCGATCCGGATGGCCAAGGGACCTCCCGCACCTCATCTTCTTGAAGCGGACCAGCCACCACCGGCCTGAGGAGAGACACATGAAACGAGGGGTTAATACGGTAATACGGGGGGAGCTGTAACCTATAACACACCTCGTTTATTCTCCTCAGGACTTTGAATGGCCCCACAAACCGCGGACCCAGCTTCCGGCAGGGCAGGTGGAGGGGCAGGTTTCGGGTCGAGAGCCAGACCCGGTCCCCCGGTGTGTACACCGGGGCCTCGCTGCGATGGCGGTCGGCACTGGCCTTCTGCCGTGCTTCGGCCCGTTTAAGGTACCCATGGGCGGCCTCCCAGGTTTCCCTTGAGCGTTTCACCCAATCGTCCACCGCAGGAGCCTCGGTCTGGCTCTGATGCCATGGTACCAGGACCGGCTGATAGCCCAACACACATTGGAAGGGCGACAGGTTCGTAGAGGAGTGGGGGAGTGAGTTTTGGGCCATCTCCGCCCAGGGGATGTACTTCGCCCACTCCCCTGGCCGGTCCTGGCAATACGACCGCAGAAACCTACCCACATCCTGGTTCACTCTTTCCACCTGCCCATTACTCTCGGGGTGAAACCCAGAGGTCAGGCTGACCGAGACCCCCAAACGTTCCATGAAAGCCTTCCACACCCTGGACGTGAACTGGGGACCCCGATCAGAAACAATATCCTCAGGCACCCCGTAGTGCCGGAAGACGTGAGTAAACAGGGCCTCCGCCGTCTGTAGGGCCGTAGGGAGACCGGGCAAAGGGAGGAGACGACAGGACTTAGAAAACCGATCCACAACGACCAGGATTGTGGTGTTGCCCTGTGACGGTGGCAGATCGGTCAAGAAGTCAACCGACAGGTGTGACCAAGGCCGCTGTGGAACGGGAAGGGGTTGTAACTTCCCTCTGGGCAGGTGCCTAAGAGCCTTGCACTGAGCGCACACTGAGCAGGAGGACACATAAACCCTCACGTCCTTGGCTAAAGTGGTCCACCAGTACTTCCCACTAAGACATCGCACCGTCCTCCCAATCCCCGGATGACCAGAGGAGGGGGATGTGTGAGCCCACCAAATTAACCTGTCTCTAACCTCCAGCGGAACATACACCCGTCCCGCTGGACATTGTGGTGGAGTGGGCTCAACACGCGATGCTCGCTCAATGTCTGCGTCCACCTCCCACCTTACAGGTGCCACTAGACAAGAAGCCGGGAGGATGGGCGCAGGATCAATGGCCCGCTCCTCCGTATCATATAGTCGGGACAGTGCGTCTGCCTTAGTGTTCTGGGAGCCTGGTCTATAGGAGATGGTAAACCTAAATCGGGTGAAAAACATGGCCCACCTTGCCTGACGAGGGTTCAGTCTCCTCGCTGCCCGAATGTACTCTAGATTACGGTGGTCAGTCCAGATGAGGAAAGGGTGCTGGGCCCCCTCAAGCCAATGTCTCCACACCTTCAGGGCTCTGACAACAGCTAGCAGCTCCCGATCCCCCACGTCATAGTTTCGCTCCGCCGGGCTGAGCTTCTGAGAAAAGAAAGCACAGGGGCGGAGCTTCGGTGGCGCACCCGAGCGCTGGGAGAGCACGGCTCCAACCCCAGCCTCGGATGCGTCCACCTCCACTATAAATGTCAAAGAGGGGTCCGGATGCGCCAGCACGGGAGCCGAGGTAAAAAGAGCCTTCAGGCGACCAAAAGCCCTGTCCGCCTCAGCCGACCACCCCAGACGCGTCAGCCCCCCCTTCAGCAGTGACGTAATGGGCGCAGCCACCTGCCCAAAACCCCGGATAAACCTCCGGTAGTAGTTGGCAAACCCTAAGAACCGCTGCACCTCCTTTACCGTGGTTGGAGTCGGCCAATTACTCACGGCTGCAATGCGGTCATCCTCCATCACCAACCCCGATGTGGAAATGCGATATCCAAGGAAGGAGACGGCCTGTTGGAAGAACGAGCATTTCTCAGCCTTGACGTACAGGTCATGCTCCAACAGTCTCCCAAGTACCCTGCGCACCAGAGACACATGCGCGGCCCGTGTAGCGGAATAGACCAGAATATCATCGATGTAAACCACCACACCCTGACCGTGCAGATCCCTGAGAATCTCATCCACAAAAGATTGGAAGACTGCTGGAGCATTCTTCAACCCGTACGGCATGACGAGGTACTCATAATGGCCGGATGTGGTACTAAACGCCGTCTTCCACTCATCTCCCTTCCGGATACGCACCAAGTTATATGCACTCCTGAGATCCAGTTTTGTGAAAAACCGTGCTCCGTGAAATGACTCAATCGCCGTGGCAATGAGAGGTAGCGGGTAACTATACCCCACCGTGATGGAATTTAGACCTCTATAGTCAATGCACGGACGCAGACCACCCTCCTTCTTCTTCACAAAAAAGAAACTCGAGGAGGCAGGTGAGATGGAGGGCTGAATGAACCCCTGCCCCAGAGATTCCGATATGTATGTCTCCATAGCCACCGTCTCCTCCTGTGACAGGGGATACACGTGACTCCTGGGAAGTGCAGCGCCTACCAGGAGATTTATCGCACAATCCCCTCGTCGATGAGGTGGTAATTGGGTCGCCTTCTTTTTACAGAAGGCGATAGCCAAATCGGCATATTCTGAGGGAATGTGCACGGTGGAGACTTGGTCTGGACTCTCCACCGTTGTAGCACCGATGGAAACTCCTTCACACCTGCCTGAGCACTCCTCCGACCACCCCTGTAGAGCCCTCTGTTGCCACGAAATCCTGGGGTTGTGACGGGCCAACCAGGGGATCCCCAACACCACCGGAAACGCAGGAGAATCAATGAGGAAGAGACTAATTCTCTCTTCATGACCCTCCTGCGTAACCATATCCAGTGGAGCCGTGGCCTCCCTGACTAGCCCTGACCCTAATGGTCGGCTATCTAAGGCGTGCACTGGGAAGGGTTTATCCAGCTGAACAAGGGGAATCCCTAACCTGTTCGCTAAACCGCGGTCAATAAAATTCCCTGCCGCGCCTGAATCTACTAGCGCCTTATGCCGGGAAAGAGGGGAAAATTTAGGAAAAACAATCCATACATACACGTGACCAACAGGGGGCTCTGGGTGAGCCTGGTGCCGACTCACCTGAGGTGTCCGGGCAGTGCTCGGCCTGGCGTCTCGACTCCCGGGGGGACCTCCCCAGCACCGGTCAGCAGTGTGCCCTCTGCGACCACAGCTGGCACAGGAAAGGCCCCCTCCTCCGGTCGCCCTCGCTGAAGCACCTCCTAGCTCCATGGGTGTTGGAGTGGTGGAGCTGGGAGATGAAACTGACAGAGCCCGATCTGGACGTCCGCGGGTCGCCAGCAAGTTGTCCAACCGAATGGACATGTCGATCAATTGGTCCAAGGACAGGGTGATGTCTCTACAGGCCAGCTCCCTACGGACGTCCTCACGCAAACTACACCTATAGTGATCGATCAAGGCCCTGTCGTTCCATCCCGCGCCAGCGGCCAAGGTCCGGAACTCTAGAGCAAAGTCCTGAGCACTCCTCCTCTCCTGCCTCAGATGGAACAGCCGTTCACCCGCCGCTCGACCCTCAGGTGGGTGATCAAACACGGCCCGAAAGCGGCGGGTGAACTCTGGGTAGTGGTCCCTCGCCGAGTCAGGATCGTTCCACACCGCGTTGGCCCACTCCAGGGCTTTACCTGCGAGGCAGGAGACGAGGGCGTTCACGCTCTCACCCCCCGAAGGAGCCGGACGAACGGTCGCCAGGTATAGG
Organism: Oncorhynchus clarkii lewisi; assembly: GCF_045791955.1. Lineage (NCBI taxonomy): Eukaryota > Metazoa > Chordata > Actinopteri > Salmoniformes > Salmonidae > Oncorhynchus > Oncorhynchus clarkii. The sequence continues at coordinate 35,712,273 of NC_092177.1, read as the reverse complement.
TCCATCTGGAGTAAGAAGCCCTGGCACCCGGCCGCCGTCCCATCATACTCCCTCGGGAGGGCGAGTCGAATTCCACTGTGCTCAGGCAATGAAGGAGAGGGTAGTGGTACTGGTTGGGGTGTAGCTGATAACGGTGTGGGAAGGCCACCTCTCTCCCATCTCTCCATCGTCGCCATCACCTGATCCATGGCGGTCCCCAGTCGGTGTAACACTGCCGTGTGGTGTTGAACTCGCTCCTCCACGGACCCTGGAAGTGCGTCCGCTCCTGCTGACTCCATAATTATATTGGTGCAGGATTCTGTGATAACATGCGTCTTGGTGAGAGGTGTAGGAGTCAGGCGCAGGAGAGCAGGGATGTCTGAGGAGCGTGTTTAATAATAGTCCAGCAATGCAAATGGCACAGAACAAAAATCCCAAAACTACGCTCTCGAATAATCGTGCAAACACACGGAGGAACTAACACAGTTCCGACACTTTACATACACGTGCGTAAATGCAAAAAAACAACAAACATCAAATACCATCGAACGCAATACACACAAGTCTAATCCTGCACGAATTACGGCAGGTAACAGCTGCCCTATATACCCACAGAAATTAAAGCAATATAAAACCAGGTGTGAAAAGGAACACAGACAAAACAACCAGAAAAAGAAAAAGGGATCGGTAGTGGCTAGTAGACCGGCGACGCCGAGCGCCGAGCACCGCCCGAACAGGGAGAGGAGTTACCCTCGGTAGAAGTCGTGACAACAATGTGCTTTAATGTAATCTCAACTGCAATCCAGGTCATTTGGTTCTGCTTGCACATTGATTTAATATTAAACCTGTGTGTAAATAAACAAAATAGCTGACACTGTATTCCCATTTAAACTTTGCTGTGCTTTTATATGGTTGAAAGCGCAGTGATAGACATTTGGGTGACAGCTAAACCAAAAATCAGACATTGTTTATCGATAGGAATTTGGTTGTGCTTTTAGATAGTTGAAAGCATAGTGATAACACATTGGAAATTCAACTTACTTTTGGCTGTCTTTTTGAGTGGATTAATATAGGTTGTAATCTCATTGATCAACGTCACAACCAAATATTACCCAATTATCCCATGTTGAAATGACGTGCTGTGCCCAGTGGGTTGTGACAGAAGTGAGCTTTTCTCTGAGTTGTGGCGTCAGTCAAACTTTGCCTCTCTGCCTTACTGTCACTGAGAGAACAGGAAGTCGGTCAGTGATTGTTTCAGCAACACATTTGAAGAAGCAGAGAGAGAGAGTAATAATATTATTCTGAAAAATGCTTTCATCAAAAATCTAAAAGAGTTATAGGGTTGGGGTTCATTTAAATGTCAGTTTACTCCTATTCTTAACCAGGTTAATTTAAATGTTAGTTTACTCCTCTTTTTTCAATACCATTTTACCTCCTGTCCAGTGCTGAATTTAACCTGAAAATATTGGTGGGGCAAAGTCAATCAACAAAGCTCATTTGCATTAAAACCAGTACACTGCACTGGCTACACATTGAATGCTCTAATAATTCATCTCAAAAACTTATTTGGAGCCACACACACAAACGTTATAACATTTGGGTTATGATCAGTTTATGGCTACGTCCTATATCTTTAGCTCTTATTGCACGAAAGACCACGGTAGTCGAGCATACTTTTATAGAGTTAACTAACTAGTAATCGGTCTGTAATATTGTGACACAAAGGGGCCTGGTTAATTAACAATATGCAATGTCTGTAACACTATTCCCTCGCTTCATATATTGCACAGTTCCAGTTCCATCAAAGACATTTATAACTAATCCTTCTTCTACATATGGTTCCATCGGTATTACAGTCTGCCATCAAACATCAACAATAGCCATTGCTCTATGATCCACCACCAACCACTCGACTAGAATCTTCTTTTCCAGCTTGCTTTATTTTGAATGGATAACCTTATTTAGGTGGCTAATTAGCACCAATACATTTATCTCTACATTTCCTTCATAACACTATGTTTGAAAATCATTTGCTCTGAATTAGCTAAGCTAGTAGATATGTTTCAACTAGCTAAGATACCTAGCTTCAAGACGTGGTAACAGTGTGTGGTAAACAACTAGCTAGCTATGAAGTTGACAAAGTTACCGGGCATTAGATGTTGATTTATCTGTGGCCAATGACAATGGGCTTTCTTGGGCGGCTACTTCTACTGTAAATCAATGGAGCACCGAAGAGGGGTTTTGCTAGCTAGCTCTCCCAGCAGATGCTGTGGTGACGTAGTGTCCCTGTGAATGACAGCACCCTGAGCAAATCACACACAACCAAAGAAGATCAAAGACGCCTACGCTCTGTACTTTCTCTGTCCGCCCATCCACCACATAAAGCACTGAGCGAGGTTGAAACAGCTGCATTTTGGAGCTGCCTTACTCAACAAAAATTGACCAAAACAACAACCGACCACGTATGCTTTATTAGGTCAATCATTTTTTGCAGAAAATGTAATTGTTTTCTAACCCTAAGTTTGTTATTCCTCTGTATTTGGAATAGATGCCTGCCCTAAGTGCCTCTGCTTCACTGCTCCTACCATCTCTGCACCACTAGTTTCCATACCAGTCCCTTAGCCGCCTTGTTCATTGGCACCTCCACTTCCTCTCTTCGAAGGGACTGTTTAGCTAGCACATCTACTTCCTCGTTCCCTTCCACCTCCACTTGAGCTCGACATTGCCTTACTGGCTGCGCTAAATTTGTTTGGTTTTAGTTGTGTAAAGTATCACATGCTCAGAATATTAGGTTGTTTAGTGCACTGGAAAAATGTTTCCTGAACACAAGTTGCGCAGCCACGCCGTTGTTTTTATTGAGACAAAAATATGAAAAAAATCCAAAACGGAGGCTCAGATACAAAAATACACATTATTTATTAGGAATGATTTATGGTGTATTTATTTTGTTGTTAATACCGCAAAAGTACCAACATATTTTGACCCCTAAATGCACCAACATGGGTCATTTTTGACCCCAAATTGGAAATGATGGCAAAATTACATTTTCTGTCAAACAGTAACACTTTTTCTTTTATTAACCTTTTGTAACACAAGCTAATGGTTTAAATTCCCCAAAATATGCATATATTTTTACATTTTAACACATTTATAGTCAAATGTAATGTTTAAATTTTTTTAAATTGTCACGCCCTGACCTTAGTCTTCTTTGTTTTCTTTATTATTTTGGTTAGGTCAGGGTGTGACGAGGGTGGTATGTGAGTTTTGTCTTGTCTAGGGTTTTTGTAAATCTATGGGGTTTTGGTATGTCTAGGTATATGTAGGTCTATGGTGTCCTGAATTGGTTCCCAATCAGAGACAGCTGTTTATCGTTGTCTCTGATTGGGGATCCTATTTAGGTTGCCATTTTCCATTTTGGTTTTGTGGGTTATTGTCTATGTGTAGTTGCATGTCAGCACTTGGTTTAGCATAGCGTCACAGTTGTTTAAGTGTTTTTCGTTAATTAAAGAAGAATGTATTCTTATCACGCTGCGCCTTGGTCTCATCATTACGACGAACGTGACAATTTTAGTATGTTTTTCATGTTTTAAACAGTTATTTTGATCAATAGAAGTTTCATTTCAAATTTTCAGAAATGTTGGTAAATTAGCTTTTATTGTCTAAAGAACTTATTAAAGAGATGGGTGTTTTTTTCCACTGTCTAGTCATGGTACAGGGTTGTTACACAGTTTACTATTGAGTACACATTGTCAGATGAGCCACGTACAACTAGTATACAAAAAGAGTATATATATATATATATATATATATATATATATATACCACAGAAATTATATATTAACACAGAAATCATTGTCTATTTTCATGTCTGTAACTAGTTGCATAAAAGGATTTATAAAAAAATATGAATTTACCCCTGATGCTTATAGGGTTAATGTAAAACTTTATTCCAGAAATGTGCAGCATGCATGTATTTTATACTGTAATAAAAATGTTTATAACAATAAGCAAATTATTATTTTTAAACACAGTAAGCCCATCTATTGGCCAATGATTACAATCATGTTATTGGTTGATTGAGAGGTCAAAAGGGACTCCATTAGAAGAACTTGGTGGGGTCAGACTTGTCACACATCTGGACGTGGACGTGAGAAGTGATCCCTGGGTAGACACTTTGCATGATCAGCATGGTCCCAATCCTCTGGCCCTTCTTCACCACCCCAGAGTACTTGTCAGGCTTTACGTAGAACAGCTTAAAGCACAGACCTAGAAAACAGAGACAACCACAGTGTCAGTCAATCAATCAATTAGACAATTGATTCAACCATTACCCAATTATATGCCACATTATTCTTCCAATATCCATTCCGCCATGTGACATATTAGTTGCTCGTATACCTCAGTGACACAACAGAGCCAGAATATTGGGTTACGGGACAGCCTAAAAACACGCCACTTCAATACAGCCATGATCAAAAGTGATTTTTTCTTAGTGGTTAGGAGAACTTACACAGCAGGTAAGGAGAAGTAATGTAGCAGGTTAGGAGAATGAAGTTAAAGTTAAGAAAAGGAGTAGCACGTTCCCTGTGTGGAACCTAACTTCTTGGTTTAAACTGAGCTTTTTTTGTTTAATTCCTGTTTGTAAGTTTGTTTAAAATGTATGTATTGAGAGACGCAATGATGGTGATGGGGTGAGAGAAGCACCGAGCGGGAAGAGGAAAATGGTGTACGTATGTATGGTTGTGTATGTGTGTGTGTGCGTACGCGTGTATGTATGTATATGTATGGGTGTGTGTATGTATGTATGTGTGTATGTGTGTGTATATGTATATATATATATATGTATGTGTGTGTGTGTGTGTGTATGTATGTATATATATTTATATGCGTAGATATGTGTAAGTGGGTGCTGTTTTTCTTGTTTTCTTTCTGTGTACTTTGTCTCTGTTGTTGTATCTCTTAATATGGGTGAAAATTGTGAAATTCCAATAAAAATACTGTTACAAAAGAAAAGGAGTAGCGAAAATGCTTTCCTAACCTGTTACGACAATCACAGAGTGAAGTGGTTGGTTTTTAGGGAGTTCCATCGGAATACAGTGCATATTTACAAGCATAGCATTAACTTAACTATTTATCTTGGTTATTTAAAAAAATTGATTTAGGATAGACACTGACCTTCTCCACTGAGGTTGATCCCATCGTTGATGGCTGCCTTCTTCGGGTCTGTGTACACGATCACTTTCCCGTTGAGTTTCACGTCAAATGGAGCGTACACTGTGGCCCCATCATTACACACAATGTCCAGACCCTGATGCGCACGGCCTCCTCTGGACATAGATAGGAAAGGGTATTAAAGCTGGGGGGTTCACAAAGTATTCAGAGAGTATCTGATTCGCAACACTATGGTATGTTTTATTTCTTGTATTGTATACAGTAAGAGCATTAATATTGAATGAATGGGTTTTTAGATTTCAATCATTGTCATGGAATGTGGTTAACATCTTATCAACTAAAGTATGAGGTAAATTGCGCACAGTAAAATAATATAAAACCAAACTGATACATCAAAATGCATGCCACAAATACTACAGACACACACACTTGCCATACCTGCTTGCGCCGTGGTGTCCTTGTCCCCATCTGTCCCCTGTCCTCCTCCTGTTACTGGAGTTGTCGCTGCACAGCTGACCAAACTTGACCATCTCACACTCTGACAACACAGCTAGAGATGGGATGAACCACAGATATAATGACTAAGGAGGAAAACCTGTTATGCTGATATTTTCTACTAAACTATTTAAGTGTATTTATATTAAAATGCCAAAATTATATTGAACACAAACTGCATCCAGAACCAACCAAATTGCATGTGCGAGCTGGACAGCTACTTGATTTGATATTGCAATGGATTGACCTAATAGTTGAATGAATATATGTCATTTTTGGTTATTCTTACCTATGAGCACCACAGTAAACAAAAGAACAGCAGTCTTCATGGTAAAGCCTTAGATGATGCTTTCACTCATGGAGAAAATCTACAAGAAATTCTTGCTCAGCTTCCATCTGTGTTTCTGACTGCATAATGTCTGTGCTTAAATACCGGTTGAAGTTCAACTTTCCCAAATTGCACACCCTTGTTTCACACTCTTTCATCAGAGTAGGAAACCCTGAATTTGGAAATACTTTGTTTACTTTGTGAAATCCAGAAAAACATATATTTGGTAGAACAAAATGGTGGACAGCAGGGTAAACAGGTGGTGTTATGCTAAAATGTTTATTCTATTCTTCTAGTTAATTGACTTTATGTTCAAAATTCTTATATTTTATAATGTTTTATTGTTGTTGCATTGTCGAGAAGGAACATCCAATAAAACATTTCTTTGGACTTGAAACTTGAAGCCTGTCCCTGACCTTCACCTGTTTCTTGGCAAATAAGGTTTGTTCAGAATACTCTGATTGGGTTTTTTTTTTAAATACAGAAAAAGGTTGACAAATTATGACATTTGGGTCAACTATCACTTTAAGCAATGAATATACTCCAATAGAGAATAAACGTAAACTTTATAACAGAAAAAGTGCCTAACACATGGTGTACATTATACAATAATACCAAATTATAATAAAGAAAAACACATAATGGCCGTCTTTGACCTGTTAATGTTCAAGTGTATTGGTTAGTATGTAAAGCACCTGGTTATAAGAAACCATCAAAGGTATCACAAATGAGTTTTACATAATTGACCCTTTTGACCCTTGACCCTTGAAAAAAATCCTCATGGTTTCTGTGGGCTACAGGCTGGGATACTTTTCCTTTCTCTGATAGAAGTGAACAGAAAATGGTAAAACAGTGTGCCTGGGGCACATGTAATACTGACAGTCTGTACCTGGAGAGGTAAGAGAGTGGTGTCTTTTTTATACCCTTTCCAAAACCAAAATCTAACGGAGAGAAGTGTAGGTTGTGGATAAAGCTTTGTGGTCATAACGAAGATAACGAAGGACACATACTTTTGCTCCAAGTTAAGCAACTAAGTGAAGTTAACCTTTTGCATAATGTGTAATATCTCAACATATTACAAAGAGAAAAAAGAAGCCAGCTGCCACCTGGTTGAAGGGACATTTCAAAATGTTTCAACTTCATAAGATCAGTGTTCCCAATGACATAATGAACCAATTAGTAGACAATTTGTGGGCAATTCCTAATCATAATTGGTTAAAATCACAGGATGCACACCGATGATGACAGAACATAGAAACACGTAATTTTCACATATGTTGATATTGGGGTGGTGCTGGAGATGATGAAAATGAAGTTGAACAATTGTGACATTTCCCTTTAACAGTAACATAGCAAAAATAACATTCATTTCATATTCCATCTGTCATTGTTACGACCATTTTGGCTGGAGAATGTCCCAAAGTATTGCACGTTACAATTCTGAGGTAGATTCTCCATAAGGCACACGCATTCCAGTCTCTCACATTAGAGACTAGGAAGGAGTCGGGCTGCTGCCTTATAATTTACGAATTTAAACCCCACCCCCCATCAATCCCTCTATACCGCTCCCCCTCTGCGGGAGGGATATCTGTTCATCCATGACTGAGTGGGTATGCACGCCTCAATCATCAAGTTTGCAGACGACACAACAGTAGTAGGCTTGATAATCAACGATTACTAGACAGCCTACAGGGAGGAGGTGAGGGCTCTGGGACTGTGGTGCCTGGAAAACAACCTCTCACTCAACGTCAACAAAACAATGGAGATGATCGTGAACTTCAGGAAACAGCAGAGGGCGCACTTCCCTATCTACATTGACGGGACCGCAGTGGAGAAGGTGGAAAGCTTCAAGTTCCTTGGCATACACATCACTGACAAACTGAAATGGACCCCCCACAAAGACAGTGTGGTGAAGAAGGCGCAACAGAGCATCTTCAATCTCAGGAGGCTAAAGAAATTTGATTGTCACCTAAAACCCTCACAAACTTTAGCAGATACACAATTAAAAGCCTCCTGTCGGGCTCTATCACCTCCTGGAATGGCAACTGCACCACCCGCAACCACAAGGCTCTCCAGAGGGTGGTGTGGTCTGCCCAACGCATTACCGGGGGCGGGGGGGGGGGGGGGGGTAAACCATCCACCGTCCAGGACACATACAGCACCGGATGTCACAGGAAGGCCAAATAGATCATCAAGTATATCAACTACCTGAGCCACTGCTTGTTCACCCCGGAATCATCCAGAAGGCGAGGTCAGTACAGGTGCATCAAAGCTGGGACCGAGAGACTGAAAAACAGCTTTTATCTCAAGGCCATCAGACTGTTAAACAGCCATCATAAAACATTAGAGGCTGCTGCATAGACATATACTAGAAATCACTGGCCACTTTAAAGACTGGAGCACTAGTCACTTTAATAATGTTTACATATCTGGCATTACTCATCACATTTACAGTGGGGCAAAAAAGTATTTAGTCAGCCACCAATTGTGCAAGTTCTCCCACTTAAAAATATGATAGAGGCCTGTAATGTTCATCATAGGTACACTTCAACTATGACAGACAAAAGGAGAAAAAAAATCCAGAAAATCACATTGTAGGATTTTTAATGAATTTATTTGCAAATTATGGTGGAAAATAAGTATTTGGTCACCTACAAACAAGCAAGATTTCTGGCTCTCACAGACCTGTAACTTCTTCTTTAAGAGGCTCCTCTGTCCTCCACTCGTTACCTGTATTAATGGCACCAGTTTGAACTTGTTATCAGTATAAAAGACACCTGTCCACAACCTCAAACAATCACACTCCAAACTCCACCATGGCCAAGACCAAAGAGCTATCAAAGGACACCAGAAACAAAAATGAATGGCCTGCACCAGGCTGGGAAGACTGAATCTGCAATAGGAAATGGAAGACATACAAGACCACTGATAATCTCCCTCGATCTGGGGCTCCACGCAAGATCTCACCCCGTGGGGTCAAAATGATCACAAGAACCTAGTGAATGACCTGCAGAGAGCTGGGACCAAAGTAACAAAGCCTACCATCAGTAACACACTACGCCGCCAGGGACTCAAATCCTGCAGTGCCAGACGTGTCCCCCTGCTTAACTTCTTCGATATAGGGGGCGCTCTTTTAACAAGGAATGAGCCTACACTTTCTGTCATTTCCCCAAGGTGTCTGCAGCATTGTGAGGTATTTGTAGGCATATCATTGGAAGATTGACCATAAGAGACTACATTTACCAGGTGCTCGCTTGGTGTCCTCCGTTGCAATTATTGCATAATCTCCAGCTGCGTGTATTTTTCCATTTGCTTCAGAGGAGAAAACCAACTGCCACGAATGACTTATCATCGAATAGATATGTGAAAAACACATTGAGGATTGATTCTAAACGTTTGCCATGTTTCTGTCGATATTATGGAGTTAATTTGGAAAAAAGTTTGGCGTTGTAATGACTGAATTTTCAGGGTTTTTTCTTAGGCCAAACGTGATGAACAAAATGGAGCGATTTCTCCTACACAAATAATATTTTTGGAAAAACTGAACATTTGCTAACTAACTGAGAGTCTCCTCATTGAAAACATCCGAAGTTCTTCAAAGGTAAATTATTTTATTTGAATGCTTTTCTTGTTTTTGTGAAAATGTTGCCTGCTGAATGCTAGGCTTAATGCTATGCTAGCTATCAATACTCTTACACAAATGCTTGTGTAGCTACAGTGATTTGCGAAAGTATTCGGCCCCCTTGAACTTTGCGACCTTTTGCCAAATTTCAGGCTTCAAACATAAAGATATAAAACTGTATTTTTTTGTGAAGAATCAACAACAAGTGGGACACAATCATGAAGTGGAACGACATTTATTGGATATTTCAAACTTTTTTAACAAATCAAAAACTGAAAAATTGGGCGTGCAAAATTATTCAGCCCCTTTACTTTCAGTGCAGCAAACTCTCTCCAGAAGTTCAGTGAGGATCTCTGAATGATCCAATGTTGACCTAAATGACTAATGATGATAAATACAATCCACCTGTGTGTAATCAAGTCTCCGTATAAATGCACCTGCACTGTGATAGTCTCAGAGGTCCATTAAAAGCGCAGAGAGCATCATGAAGAACAAGGAACACACCAGGCAGGTCTGAGATACTGTTGTGAAGAAGTTTAAAGCCGGATTTGGATACAAAAAGATTTCCCAAGCTTTAAACATCCCAAGGAGCACTGTGCAAGCGATAATATTGAAATGGAAGGAGTATCAGACCACTGCAAATCTACCAAGACCTGGCCGTCCCTCTAAACTTTCAGCTCATACAAGGAGAAGACTGATCAGAGATGCAGCCAAGAGGCCCATGATCACTCTGGATGAACTGCAGAGATCTACAGCTGAGGTGGGAGAATCTGTCCATAGGACAACAATCAGTCGTATATTGCACAAATCTGGCCTTTATGGAAGAGTGGCAAGAAGAAAGCCATTTCTTAAAGATATCCATAAAAAGTGTTGTTTAAAGTTTGCCACAAGCCACCTGGGAGACACACCAAACATGTGGAAGAAGGTGCTCTGGTCAGATGAAACCAAAATTGAACTTTTTGGCAACAATGCAAGACGTTATGTTTGGCGTAAAAGCAACACAGCTCATCACCCTGAACACACCATCCCCACTGTCAAACATGGTGGTGGCAGCATCATGGTTTGGGCCTGCTTTTCTTCAGCAGGGACAGGGAAGATGGTTAAAATTGATGGGAAGATGGATGGAGCCAAATACAGGACCATTCTGGAAGAAAACCTGATGGAGTCTGCAAAAGACCTGAGACTGGGAAGGAGATTTGTCTTCCAACAAGACAGTGATCCAAAACATAAAGCAAAATCTACAATGGAATGGTTCAAAAATAAACATATCCAGGTGTTAGAATGGCCAAGTCAAAGTCCAGACCTGAATCCAATCGAGAATCTGTGGAAAGAACTGAAAACTGCTGTTCACAAATGCTCTCCATCCAACCTCACTGAGCTCGAGCTGTTTTGCAAGGAGGAATGGGAAAAAATGTCAGTCTCTCGATGTGCAAAACTGATAGAGACATACCCCAAGCGACTTACAGCTGTAATCGCAGCAAAAGGTGGCGCTACAAAGTATTAACTTAAGGGGGCTGAATAATTTTGCACGCCCAATTTTTCAGTTTTTGAATTGTTAAAAAAGTTTGAAATATCCAATAAATGTCGTTCCACTTCATGATTGTGTCCCACTTGTTGTTGATTCTTCACAAAAAAATACAGTTTTATATCTTTGTGTTTGAAGCCTGAAATGTGGCAAAAGGTCGCAAAGTTCAAGGGGGCCGAATACTTTCGCAAGGCACTGTATGGTTAAAAAGCATATTTTGAAAATCTGAGATGACAGTGTTGTTAACAAAAGGCTAAGCTTGTGAGCCAATATATTTATTTCATTTCATTTGCGATTTTCATGAATAGTTAACGTTGCGTTATGGTAATGAGCTTGAGGCTATGATTACGCTCCCGGATACGGGATTGCTCGACGCAAGAAGTTACGCCAGTACATGTCCAGGCCCGTCTGAAGTTTGCTAGAGAGCATTTGTATGATCCAGAAGAAGATTGGGAGATTGTCATATGGTCAGATGAAACCAAAATATAACTTTTTGGTAAAAACTCAACTCGTCGTGTTTGGAGGACAAAGAATGCTGAGTTGCATCCAAAGAACACCATACCTACTGTGAAGCGTGGGGGTGGAAACATCATGCTTTGGGGCTGATCTTCTGCAAAGGGACCAGGACGACTGATCCGTGTAAAGGAAAGAATGAATGGGGCCATGTATCGTGAGATTTTGAGTGAAAACCTCCTTCCATCAGCAAGGGCATTGAAGATGAAATGTGGCTGGGTCTTTCAGCATGACAATGATCCCAAACACACCGCCCGGGCAACGAAGGAGTAGCTTCGTAAGAAGCATTTCAAGGTCCTGGAGTGGCCTAGCCAGTCTCCAGATCTCAACCCCATAGAAAATCTTTGGAGGGAGTTGAAAGTCCGTGTTGTCCAGTAACAGCCCAAAACATCACTCCTCTAGAGGAGATCTGCATGGAGGAATGGGCCAAAATACCAGCAACAGTGTGTGAAAACCTTGTGAAGACTTACAGAAAACGTTTGACCTCTGTCATTGCCAACAAAGGGTATATAACAAAGTATTGAGAAACTTTTGTTATTGACCAAATACTTATTTTCCACCATAATTTGCAAATAAATTCATTAAAAATCCTACAATGTAATTTTCTGGATTTTTCTTCTTCTCATTTTGTCTGTCATAGTTGAAGTGTACCTATGATGAACATTACAGGCCTCTCTCATCTTTTTAAGTGGGAGAACTTGCACAATTGGTGGCTGACTAAATACATTTTTGCCCCATTGTATACATTATTCTATACTATTCTACGGTATCTTAGTCACTTAATAATGTTTACATGTTTTGCATTACTCAGCTCATATGTATATGCTGTATTCTGTAAGGACCGACGCCTGGGATGAGAAGCAGGTACGGGGAGTCAAACACTTAATCAGGAACAGACATAAAACAAAACAGGAACAGAGCCAGCACATGGGTATACAAGGACATATGACAATCAATGCAGAAGCAGGGAACAGAGCGGGGAAACAGACAGATATAGGGAAGGTAATGACAAGAGGTGATTGAGTCCAGGTGAGTCCAATAATCGCTGATGCGCATGACGGGGGGGATGTGCATGACGGGGGATGTGCGTAATGATGATAGCAGGAGTGTGCAATGCTGGAGAGGGGAAGAGCGGGAGCAGGCGTGACATTCTACGGTATCTTAGTCACTTAATGTTTACTTATCTGGCATTAGTAATCTCATATGTATATATTGTTTTCTGTACTATTCTATGGTTTCTCATTCACTTAATAATGTTTACATGCCGTTGAAGTCGGAAGTTTACATACACTTAGGTTGGAGTCATTAACTTGTTTATCAACCACCACAAATTTCTGGTTAACAAACTATAGTTTTGGCACGTCGGTTAGGACATCTACTTTGTGCATTTTTCCAACAATTGTTTACAGACAGAATATTTAATTTAGACTTCCATGTATCACAATTCCAGTGGGTCAGAAGTTTGCATAAACTAAGCTGACAGTGCCTTTAAACAGCTTGGAAAATTCCATGAAATTATGTCATGTCTTTAGAAGCTTCTGATAGGCTAATTGACATCATTTGAGTCAATTGGAGGTGTACTTCTGGATGTATTTCAAGGCCTACCTTCAAACTTAGTGCCTTTTTAAAATCAAAAGAAATCAGCCAAGACCTCAGAAAATTAATTGTAGACCTCCACAAGTCTGGTTCATCATTTTGAGCAATTTCCAAACACCTGAAGGTACCACATTCATCTGTACAAACAATAGTACGCAAGAATAAACACCATGGGACCACCTAGCCATCATACCGCTCAGGAAGGAGATGTGTACGCTCTCTTAGAGATGAATGTACTTTGGTGCGAAAAGTGCAAATCAATCCCAGAACAACAGCAAAGGACCTATTGAAGATGCTGGAGGAAACAGGTACAAAAGTATCTATATCCACAGTAAAACGAGTCCTATAACTACAGAACCTGAAAGGCCGCTCAGCAAGGAAGAAGCCACTGCTCCAAAACCGCCATAAAAAACTTTATGTAAACTTCTGTCCCACTGGGAATGTGATGAAATAAATAAAAGCTGAAATAAATCATTCTCTCTACTACTTTTCTGACATTTCACATTCTTAAAATAAAGTGGTGATCCTAACTGACCTAAAACAGGGAATTTTTACTAGGATTAAATATCAGGAATTGTGAAAAACTTTTTTGGCTATTTGGCTAAGGTGTCTGTAAACCTCCGACTTAAACTGTATCCTCCATTACTCATCTCATATGTATATACTATATTCTATACCATTCTAATGTATCTTAGTCCATTCTGCTCTGACATCGCTCGTCCATGTATATAGTCTTCATACATTCTTACTTAGAATTGTGTGTATTGGGTGAATGTTTAATTTGTTAGAGATTACGTGTTAGATATTACTGCACTGTTGGAGCTAGAAGCACAAGCATTTCGGTACACCCGCAATAACATCTGCTAATCAAGTGTATGTGAACAATACAATTTGATTTGATTTGATTTGATTTTGATATCTCTGTAGAGCCCTGATCGATTGTACCCTGATGCTCACAGGCCAGTCATGACAATCAATTATAACAACTTACATAACTCATACATAACTACACAACTTAGTGCAATCACAAGTACAACGTTAGCAACAGAAGTCTGATTTACATATAATTTGACTCAGGCGACCTCAAAAAATATAACCTTAACACTAAATGAATAACTGAATGAATAACATACTACATGTATCATCACTTTGCAATGTCCAACCTACAAATGCCAGAACTAGATTTTGAGATGACAATTGTGAAGCATAGGGTGCACGTGAAAAGGGCAAAAAACAAACTAAGAAGTTTAAAATAGTATCTCGCAAGATCCCTAATTCCAGATTAGGAAACATAAACCGGACATGGTTTGTGGTTAACATGCTCAAATCAAATTAAACTTTCTTTGTCACATGCGCCGAATACAACAAGTGTAGACCTAACCAACAGTGCAGTTCAAGAAAGAGTTAAGAAAATGTTTACCAAATAAACTAAAGTAACATAATAAAATAATGAAGCTATATACAGGGGGCACTGGTACCGAGTCAATGTGCAGGGGTACAGGTTAGTCGAGGTCATTTGTACATGGAGGTTAGGGTGAAGTGACTATGCATAGATAATAAACAGCGAGTAGCAGCAGTGTACATAACAAATGGTGTGGGGGGGGGCATTTGATTAATTGTTCAGTAGACTTATGGCTTGAGGGTAGAAGCTGTTAAGGAGCCTTTTGGTCCTAGACCTGGCATGCAGTAGCAGAGAAAACAGTCTATGACTTGGGTGACTGGAGTCTGCTGTCCAACTTCCAGCCACACATTCTGATTATAGGCTAGTCCTCACACACCCATGCACACAGACAGAAATCTATATGGGTATTCTCAACCTGGTCTCAGAGAATTTCGTATTATTATCTGTGTAAGTCCGAGACACTCCTTTTAGTGTGATATATTACGTTTCATATGGTATGTAATCATTTGTGGATGGCCATCAACCATTTTCTATGATTTGTTACAAATTACAATTTTTATTACTGTATATGTTATGAATTTGCGAAACATATGTGTCACACCCTGTTTCACCTGTCTTGTGCTTGTCTTCACCCCCCACCAGGAGTCTCCCATTTGTTCCCGTTATTCCCTGTGTATTTCTACCGGTGTCTTCTGTCTGTCTGTTGCCAGTTCGTCAAGTCAAGTAGTGTGTTTTTCCGTGCTCCTGTTTTTCTAGTCCTCCCGGTTCTGACCCTTTGCCTCCCCTGACACTGTACCCGCCTGCCTGACCATTCAGCCTGACCTCCAGACTGTCTGCTGCCCTGTACCTTCTGGACTCTGACCTGGTTTATGAACTTATGCTTGTCCTCGACCAGCCTCTTGCCTGCCCCTTGTTTTTCAATAAATATCAGAGACTCGAACCATTTGCCTCTGGTGTCTGCATCTGCGTCTCGCCCTGTGTCGTTATAATATGACATGTTACGAAATCTAGCTAGGTGGCTGGGTGGCTAACGTTAGCTATCTGGCTAATGTTAGCTAGGCTAAGGGTTAGGATTATGTTTACAAGTTAGCTTAAAGAGTAAAGGTTAGGGTTAGGGTTAGCTAAAAGGGTTAAGGTTAGGGTTAGGGGAAGAGTTGGCTAGCATAGTTAGTATTTGAAAAGTAACTAAAATGTAGTAAGCAGTTGACAAGTTGCTAATTAGCTAAAATGTGCAAGTTGTCTGTAATGATAATCAAATTTGCAACCTTCGGGTTGCTAGACGTTCACGTTATACGCCCACCCATCTTCATCTGTTACTTCTGACACTGTCCTGAGAACATAAACATACAACCATGGAGGTAGAAACATTTGATGACAATTGTTTATGGATACCATACTGTTTCTGCTGCTAACCATAGATTTGTGCCTATACAGTAAGTACCTGCCCATATCTAAAACATGGGTTTCTTTGATACGTAAAAGTTGAAGATATAACGGACTTGCATCTGTGATAAAAATATATCCTCTTGTGGTTGAATTGGTTATTACATGCATTAGATGTAAACAAAGCATTCACGTGTAGCTCACCAGTCAAAGTTAGAACTGCAGTAGACTTCTCTTCCAGCTCACTTTTGCCCTTGTCTCCAAGACCGCTGGAATAGGCTTGTCATCAATCTTCTTGTCTCTTGGCTTGTGCCACTGTTGTGTCTCTATGTCCTGATAACGTTGAGTGAGTGCATGTCACCAGTAATTTTTTTTCACCTCACACATTGTAAATTAAGTGTTTGTTTATATCCATTGCAAAAGATAGTTCCTCAGTATTTGAAAAATCTTTCCAACACTACCGGCCTCGTTAATCACCAAGCCTCGGTGTGGAAGAGAAAAATATCATGATCTGATGATCCCATATATCCAGTTGGAAACAGCTGTCTGTCCTGAGCTGTCTGTCCCGAGCTCACTGGCGTGGGAAACTCTGAGGGCCCGTGAATAGGCTACTTGATACAATGTTGCAAGTTTGTTAGCAACTGCTTCGGTCCAGATCCAGTTTTTTATTTAATTTAACCTTTATTTAACTAGGCAAGTCACTTCACTAGCAATAGCTCAAGTCAAGACAGATAGAAACTGAGGCAGACAGGCGGAGTAGAAAGATGAATGTGATTGAAAGAATCAGAATTTTCATCATATTTTCTAGTGTTTTTATTTGTTGGCTTTAGGCCTATGTATTTACTTAGTCGACGATGGAAGTCCTAGGCCTACCGCTGCATTTAATCACATAGGAAGTTCCATGAAAAAAACGTGCCAACCTATAGATATCAAAGGCCAAACAAGAGAGGTATAGCTGTGGTGGAAAATAGGAAACCACTAGACTTGTTTTTAGACAGAGTGAATTATGGATCAATGCTACTTGGGAAATCCATTTAGGATCTTCAAGGAAAATCTGGAATGAGTTGGAGGAAAGTGTGGAGTCGGTGAGAGTCACTGTCACGCCCTGACCATAGTTTGCTTTGTATGTTTCTATGCTTTGTTTGGTCAGGGTGTGATCTGAGTGGGCATTCTATGTTGGATGTCTAGTTTGTCTGTTATTTGTTTGGCCTGATATGGTTCTCAATCAGAGGCAGGTGTTAGTCGTTGTCTCTGATTGGGAACCATATTTAGGTAGCCTGTTTTGTCATTGTGGGTGATTGTCTATGTTAGTTGCTTGTGTCAGCACAGTTCTTATTATAGCTTCACGGTCGTTATTTGTTTATTGTTTTGTATAGTTTGTTCAAGTGTTCTCTGTTCATTAAATTCACGATGATCACATACCACGCTGCATTTTGGTCCTCCGATCCTTCCAACTACTCCTCCTCAGAGGACGATCGTGACAGTCACAAGAAGTGGTCATATTTCGATTTTTTTTGTATGTCTGCTGAGCAGAATAAAAGTGTTTTAAAACTCCAAAAGATATCGGAGTGAAATGTTTCCTGTATGGATTTTCGTAGCAGGGCACCTATCAAGGGGGTTATTTCTGGGGTGGCGCAAGAAAAAAAGGCAGAGGATATTACTGAAGACATCGATGGAGTGGTTGGTGCACGTCAACTGACCTGTATGGTGGATGGAGAAAATACATTTGCTTCATCCATACTACGGTTCTTTGCCAAGGGCTAAAATAGAAGTCATTTCTATTTCTGACGCAGATTGCGTTGCAAGTCCTGTACCCACGTGCCATCTCCTCATTGCTTATACCCACGTGGGTGATTGAAAGACGAACTGTTTTGCCGGTCATCATGATAATACTATGAAAGTTTAGATGCCAATCACCTTATAAGTTCAAAGATGAAAAACTCTGGAAGGAGGAGAGATGACTAGAAACTATTCGGTTGACCGTTTTATGTGTGGGTTAATTGTCGGAGGAGAGGACCTTGTGCATTTCAGGTAAAATAACAACTCAATGTTTATATCCCAGGACAAAATTAGCTAGCAACAGCAAGCTAGATAAATAGGACAAATTAGCTAGCAAGTGCAAGCTAAATTGCCATAAATGTTTCATGCTTTTCGACCTGTCCCCAAATTAATGTCATTGGTTCTGTTACGTCCGTCGTTAAAGGAAGACCAAGGTGCAGCGTGGTAGGCGTACATTTTCTTTAATTTAAATGTTTCACCAAAAACAATAAACAACTCAACAAACGTAAAGCTATGAGTGCAACACAAAAAGATAATATCCAGGCCTCCCGAGTGGCGCAGTGGTTAAGGGTGCTGTACTGCCATCAGAGTCCCTGGGTTCGCGCCCAGGCTCTGTCTTGGGGTGACATTCAGCCTTCATCTCTCCCGTCTCTCCCGAGCCCGTACGGGAGTTGTAGCAATGAGACAAGATAGTAGCTACTACAACAATTGGGGAGAAAAAGGGGTAAAATTCAAAAAATTATTAGTATTATTTTTTTTAAAGACAATATCCCACAACATAAAGTGGGAAATGGGCTGCCTAAGTATTGGCCAGGTTGCCAGGTGCACGGTGTAGCCTCCGACACATTGGTGCGGCTGGCTTCCGGGTTGGATGCGCGCTGTGTTAAGAAGCAGTATGGCTGGTTGGGTTGTGAATCAGAGGACGCATGACATTCAGCCTTCGTCTCTCCCGAGTCCGTACGGGAGTTGTAGCAATGAGACAAGATAGTAGCTACTACAACAATTGGATACCACAAAATTGGGGAGAAAAAGGGGTAAAATTCAAAAAAAAATGTTTTTTTAAGACAATATCCCACAACATAAAGTGGGAAAAAGGGCTGCCTAAGTATGATCCCCAATCAGAGACAACGACAGACAGCTGCCTCTGATTGGGAACCATACTGGGCCAAAAACAAAGAAATAGACAACATAGAATGCCCACCCCAAATCACACCCTGACCTAACCAAATAGAGAAATAAAACGGCTCTCTAAGGTCAGGGCGTGGCAGGTTCAGATTTTGTTTTGATATTTTAACCTGCGTGTCGTGACCGCGATTGGTGTAGGGGGACAAAATACATTTATGCACGATGGCACGATGGCGCAGACACTATATGTTTCTATATGTTTCTCCATGTTCGCAGGAAGTTAAAAGCTTGTCCGAGTTAACAACAGTAACCAAGGGGGGTTATTTTGCAAAGGGTTAATTACTGTAACAATACTGTTAGAATAATTTCACTGCTTCTATATCCATTTTTCATGACATAAATCAGTATTACTTAACCAAACATCTTGTAGTTTAGGTTGTTGTTTTGGTTTAACAATACATATTTTAATGAAATGTGAATGCTGTTCTAAACCTGCCGACATATAACACAGACAAATTTCATCAAGGAGTAAACTTGTCCAGTTTAAGTTTTTTTCTTTTTTTTTAATCTTTTTTTTTTTGAATTTTACCCCTTTTTCTCCCCAATTTCATAGTATCCAATTGTTGTAGTAGCTACTATCTTGTCTCATCGCTACAACTCCCGTACGGGCTCGGGAGAGACGAAGGTTGAAAGTCATGCGTCCTCCGATACACAACCAACCAAGCCGCTGCTTCTTTAACACAGCGCACATCCAACCCGGAAGCCAGCCGCACCAATGCGCCGGAGGAAACACCGTGCATCTGGCCACCTTGGCTAGCGTACACTGCGCCCAGCCCGCCACAGGAGTCGCTGGTGCGCGATGAGACAAGGACAACCCTACCGACCAAGCCCTCCCTAACCCGGGCGACGCTAGGCCAATTGTGCGTCGCCCCACGGACCTCCCGGTCACGGCCGGTTACGACAGAGCCTGGGCGCGAACCCAGGACTCTGATGGCACAGCTGGCGCTGCAGTACAGCGCCCTTAACCACTGCGCCATCCGGGAGGCCCCAAGTTTAAGTTTTCTAACTTACAGTGTTCACGTCCGTTTCATCATCACCCTCCTCCTCTTCCTCAGTGACATCTGTCTTTCTCTGGCTGGACACAAGAAAAGAGACAAACCACACATTAGAGACTTGAGTGCAAAGCTTCGATAAAATAAGGGAGTGACTATTTTCACAGACACGTATTGTTAGGCATATGAAACCTAGTTTGTGGAAAGCTGGTAACGTTTCAGTCAGACGATCAGAATAAAGTGGAACCACTATTGGAGCTTCAACTTGCAGTATAACTATGCTTATAGGCCTAACTTTACCTCGCTTCAGGATGCCCTGGGCGAGGATTTTGGGGGACTTCCTGCTGTCCTGCTATTTGACATTGGTCTACTTGACCATGCTTGCCCTCGTCATGGTCCTTTGTCGGTAAACTCACATTGTCACAGTGACCACAACTAGGAGAGTGACCAGAGCACCAGCCATCACTGCAGTGGATATGGCTAAAGGGAGACGAGGTAGGACTTAGTTCGAATTTTTACTTTGTTTGTCAGGTTTTAGAGTGTTATGTGCTTAACTTTAGACAAATCGTCCGTGTCTGTGACCTCGGAATATCTGAACTCTTAGCCTTCTCTCACCACCACTCATTGCGTCAAGATCCATTGTGCAGTCAAACAAAGCAAGACAGGACTAGTGTCACCTGCAAAGGCTGCAATAGGTAAAAATGACAGGTAAGTCACAACGTATTAACAGAGAGTCACATGATACATAACTTTACAACAAAGTGAGACTTCATGACACACACTGGATTTTTGTTGCATGACCAACGCTACGGTTTATCTCCGTTTTTCAGTGAATGCATCAATAGCAGTGTCATCATCCATAACAGAGTTATAGCAATAGTAATAACATAGGAAAGTACAAAAGGGAATCTGATCTTAAGTTGAACATATGACATCAGCTCTTTGCAGCCACATTCACGTCAGTAGGACTAAGCACAGACGTGGCCTAAGCTCAGGGCCCTGAATATGATCAAAATGTGCTGAATCTCAACTTCTCCACTAGATGTCGGGCTACACCACTTTTATTTCTGGCATGTCTTGGTTCTTCACCTCATTTCACCTCTGTTTCACCAATTAGCTAGATATTTGAACTACAGCCAATCAAACCAACTACAACCAATGGCCAGTATTGTTTCTGTTACTCACATTGTATTGCACAAGTACTTACATAAGGGCCCGTGTTCATGATTTAGTGACAGAGAATTTGAGATGACGATGACAGTTTAGATGTTCCGTTTGTACTCCCACTCATTTCTCTTCAATTGTATTTTGAGTCTCACTGACCACCACAAACAATGTATTTGTTTTCCTGAGTATACTGCATGTGTCACCAAACAGATTTCACCTCAACAACCCTTACAATAGATCAAAACCTCATCCAAATGTCATTCAGGTTTCAGTTTAGGTTCCTGTGTTCAGACGCTGGGTTCTCTGACGGTTATCCTATTTTTCTAATAATCTTCATGAGAAAATAAATTACCTTTCAGAGCCTCTTTGGAGAATCAATTGAAATGACGTGGGGGAGTTACTCTGGGGGTGCTGTGAATTGCTAAACCTGATTGTCTGTGGTTTAATGGCCATGCTAAGGCTTTCCAGACCATTAGAGGAAGAAACCATTAGCCTCACAGGTCATTTAGCCTCCATTTTGTCAGCCTACTATGAGGCTGGTAGTGTCTGTTATGGGTTTGCCAAAGCTAACCCTGTTGACATGGAGAAAGTCCATTGATTGGTCTAGTAGTTAAGTGTGTGCATCCTAATTGCTCTAATGCACATGCACACACACACGTACACACACAGCATGCATACTCACAAACATAGAGGTATAAATGTGTGTTTCTTTGTCCTATACATACTGTACAGAAAGTGCCCATACAAGGGTGTAAACACACCAACATTCATACTCTTTCTCCCTCCTTCATTTAGTTACTGAGTACAATTAATAATTATTTGGCATTTTAACCAAACTTAACTATTTTGGGAAGTTCAAATGGGCCATTACTTTTATAGATTTTTCAGATTTGCATTGTCTCACATCTATAGCTACCCTTCTCATCTTTCGTCCAGCTTCAGGAGACTGAAAAGATTTGGCATGAGTCCTCAGGTTCTACAGCTGCACCATCGAGAGCATCCTGACTGGTTGCATCACTGCCTGGTATGGCAACTGCTCGGCCTCCGAGGCACTTCGGAGGGTAGTGCGAACGGCCCAGTACATCACTGGGGCCAATCTTCCTGCCATCCAGGACCTCTATACCAGGCAGTGTCATAAGAAGGCCCTAGCATTGACTCTGTACCGGTACCCCCTGCATATAATCTCGCTATTGTTATTTTACTGCTGCTCTTTAATTACTTGTTCCTTTTATTTCTTATTCTTTATTCATATTTTTTTTTAACTGCATTGTTGGTTGAGTAAGCATTTCACTGTAAGGTCTACACCTGTTGCATTCGGCACATGTGACTAATAACATGTGATGAGATGTGATTTGATGCTCAGCAATTGGAGAGGAAATAATGTCATGCTGAAGAGAAGTTTCTAATCAAATGTAGTTCATCTCAGAGGTTCAACCGGTATGGCTGGTCTGAATGGATAGCTCGCTTTGCTTCTTTCAGTAAGCACAATACAATTCACATTGCTTCCTCTTCTATGTGCATAATGGGAATGTATGTTAGTGTTTACAAAATATTAACATCATCAGCATGGCATCGTGTCTCTCTTGCTGTTTTCCATTATCAACGTACAGAATGTCATTCACCTATTTGCCTTATAGCTATGAGCAGAATAATGCAAATTCCTTACGCTTGCTGTTTAACCAATGGGCACACTCTTATCACATTCCTCTCTCTCAACCAATGGGCATAAATCTTGGGATGTGTTTATATGTCAAACTTACCCATGATCTCGTACTTGCTGTGTCACAGCAAAAGTTACCGACAACCCTCCACCTCCCCACCATCACCACCTGTCATTGGAACCTCTTAATCCCAGAGGGGGAGAATTCAATGCCAACTGCCCCGCATAGGGCTACCTGCCATCAAAGGATCAGGCTCTGAGGATCATCCCTCAGAGACGAGGCCATTCCTCAAACTATTTTAAGAATGGTTTATACTTGCATTTTGTCTCTGTTGTTCATTCAGCTCAACCTTAATCTCGATTGAATTAACCAAATCCAGGAAAAGGAGAATTTGGCACATTGCAAAAGTGACAGCTGTCTAACCAAGCTGTTTTCAAACGTACACTTACAGTGTTTCAGATGCCAAAGCCTTTGTGCATTTGAAAAAGTTTATTTTTAACAAATGGTTTTCTTTGCATGTCAGACTACGTCGTAAATTCAATTATTCCATTAGACACATGCAGATATTGTTATCAATATCGGTATTTTCAAAGTTTATGAACAAAAAACAACGTACCTAGTCAAATGTATTGGAATCCCAATGAAGACGGTTATTATCCTGGTTTAGACCCACCCAACAGACGCTTCAACTGGTCATGAGTGTCACTCACTTATTCCCCCCCCCCCCCCCCCCTCCCCCCAAGACTGCTATGCCATGATACGCCTTATCACTCCACACATTTGGCCAAACGAAGGCGTTGGATCTACTGCTTGCTGGCACTTGATTACACACTCATAGGCTTTGTCTACTTGGTGTTACATTGATATTAATCCCTTTGTTTAAATAAGTGCGCATGTATAAACGTTGGTATTGTTGTTGAAAAATTAATTGTTCTTGATAGAGTGGTTTGGTGTTTCAATGTGTTTTGAGCGCCCAGATAAACAACCATTTACATGTTGATAGTGGGAGCTAGTATTGATTTACTGCCACTGTGGAATGTTCCACAGCGAAGGCAAGTGCACTGTGTATGTCTTGGCTCCGGAATTGACGAGGAAACTTCCTTCTGTGTTTTGTTTTGAAAGAAACCCCATTGTCAGTAGTTAAGCAAAGAATACATTTGGTTTCCACTCAAATGAGGTCAGGGAAGTTTGAGAGAGTGTGAAAAAGTACATTTGGGGCGATATATGTGTGCTTCAGCATATTATATGATTTAACTCCCATTCCCCCCGAAAATTATAGCACTTTATTTTAGTGATTTCTTTCAATCTGTGAATATAAGTAAGTACAAAAATAATACAACATACTTTCTTAGTAAATGCCAACTGAATAAATACCAGTGGAAACAATATAGTAAAATACCAGGCCACCAGTTCAAGTATTCAAGTATATACCAGCCTAATGTACATCAAAATCATTATTAATGGCTAAATTAAGGGTATATAATCCTGACGAAGCCACATTATGATGTTTTGCTGACTCTATGCTTTACCTTAATTAAAAAACCCTCCATGATGTACAATTTTTGAGGGAAATATCCAAAACTTGAATGTGTTCCAGACAAGCAGTCACAGCATGGTATGAACAAAATCCATTCCAGACGCGTACCCATTTTCACATGGACATGCCTAAATTTGGCCAACACGTCTAAATGGGAAAAAAATTATGCCATCACTTAGAACGGCTTAATGTAAAATGCTGTTGTTGACCTCCAGGTACAAACTGTTCAGCTATTCCACAGACAATTGAAACATTTACCACAGAGCTGTAAGCTATGGAATAGGTCACCCTACCTGAAGGAATGTACCCCTGGATTTTTTAGATAATACAATGAAAACAAATGTGTAATACTGTGTAGTAATGCTGATTCCATACTATGAGATATTTGTATCAATACATGTAGATAATGAAATTGTTATACCCACTCTATATAGGCATTTCACCTAGACCAGGTATCCTCAAACTGGGTGTACCGCGCAATGCCGTAAATATATATACACTACCGTTCAAACGTTTGGGGTCACCTAGAAATGTCCTTGTTTTTGAAAGAAAAGCACATTTTTTGTCCATTAAAATAACATAAAGTTGATCAGACGTACAGTGTAGACATTTAATGTTGTAAATGACCATTGTAGCAGGAAATGGCTGATTTATATCTACATAGGCGTACAGAGGCCCATTATCAGCAACCATCACTCCTGTGCTCCAATGGCACGTTGTGCTAGCTAATCCAAGTTTAACATTTTATAAGGCTTATTGATCATTAGAAAACCCTTTTGCAATTATGTTAGCACAGCTGAAACTATTGTTCTGATTAAAAAAGCCATAAAACAGACCTTCTTCAGACTAGTTGAGTATCTGGAGCGTCAGTATTTGTGGGTTCGATTACAGGCTCAAAATGGCCAGAAACAAATAACTTTCTTCTGAAACTCATCAGTCTATTCTTGTTCTGAGAAATGAAGGCTATTCCATGCGAGAAATTGCCAAGAAACTGAATATCCTGTACAACGCTGTGAACTACTCCCTTCACAGAACAGTGCAAACTGGCACTAACCAGAACAGAAAGAGGAGTGGGAGGCCCCGGTGCACAACTGAGCAAGAGGACAAGCATTTGCTGCCAGTTGAGGACTTGTGAGGCATCTGTTTCTCAAACTAGACACTCTAATGTACTTGTCCTCTTGCTCAGTTGTGCACCGGGGCCTCCCACTCCTCTTTCTAGAGGGAGAACTAAGATGACTTTTGAGTAGTGAGACATGTATAAAAGCAACAAATACCATTTATAAGAAGGGGCTAGAGGCGTCTTATATGGGGAGCTACCGAGTGGCTAGGACAGGCAAGCCCCATACTATTGTGGAGGACTTAATTATTCCTGCTACCGCGGAAATGGCCGGGAAAATGCTAGGGAAAAAGGCCAAAAAACTATACAGACAATGACTTCATCAAACAACACTGTTTCAACGCGCATCAGTGACACGGCAGGAGATGTTTTGAAACAATTACTGCTTCGCATACAAGCCAGTGAATTATATGGGTTACAGCTGGTTGAGTCAACAGACAGTGGCGGCCTGGCACAGCTCCTGGTATATGTCCGTTACGTTTATGGGGTGTCTTTTATGGAAGACATCCTCTTCTGCAAACCACTGGAAACCAGGATAACAGGAGAGGATATTTTTAAAGTACTGGATAGCTTTGTGACATCAAATGGACGTTGGGGGTCAAGATGTGTTTATCTTTACTGATGGCGCAAAAGCCATGACAGGAAGACATAGTGGAGTGGTAATGCACGCGCAAGCAGTTGCTCCCTACGACACTCGGGTACACTGCAGCATCCACCGAGAGAATCCTGCTGCCAAGGGAATGCCTGACAGCTTGAAAGACGTTTTGGACACTACAGTGAAAATGGTTAACTTTGTTAAAGCAAGGCCCCTGAATTCTTGTGTATTTTCTGCACTATGCCATGAAATGGGCAACGCTTTTACAACATACAGAAGTGCGCTGGTTATCAGGGGGCAAAGTATTGACACGTTTTTTTAAATTGAGAGACAAGCTTAAAGTTTTCTTTACTGACCATAATTTTCACTTGTCTGATCACTTGCATGATGATGAGTTTCTCACATGACTGGCCAATCTGAGTGATGTTTTTTTCTCACCTGAATGAACTGAATCTAGGATTACAGGGACTCTCTGCAACTATATTCAATGTGCGGGACAAAATTTAGGCTATGACTAAGAAGTTGAAGCTCTTCTCTTTCTGCATTAACAAGGACAACACACAGGTCTTTCCATCATTGTATGATTGTTTTGTGTGCAAATGAACTCAAGCTTACGGACAATGTACAAGGTGATATAGCAAAGCACCTGAGTGAGTTGGGTGCCCAATTACGTAGCTACTTTCCCGAAACGGATGAAACAAACAAATCCAGTTGTTTGTTTCATCCGTTTCAGGAAAGTACCTACGTAACTGAAAGTTATCGCTTTCATGCCCTGCCTTCAGTCCACTTACCGATATCTGAACAAGAGAGCCTCATCGAAATTGCAACAAGCGGTTCTGTGAAAATTTTATTTAATCAGAAGCCACTGCCAGATGTCTGGATTGGGCTGCGCTCTGACTATCCTGCCTTGGCAAATCATGCTGTTAAGACACTGATGCCCTTTGCAACCATGTACCTGTTTGAGAGTGGATTCTCGGCCCTCTCTAGCATGAAAACTAAATACAGGCACGGACTGTGTGTGGGAAATGATTTAAGAATGTATCCAATACATCCAATGTATCCAATTTTCGATGTACAAATAAGATTTCATATGTAAGATGGTTAAATAAAGAACAAAATGATTGATTATTATTATATTATTATGATTATTATATGTTATTAACATTTGAGAGTGCGCTGACCCTGGTACTAGAGGGGGTATGCAGCTGGAGGTTGAATGTTTGAAGGGGTATGGGACTATAAAAAGTTTGGGAACCACTGACCTAGACCGAAGAATAGGGACAACACACCCTGCAACTGTATTTTTCCCATTTTGTCAGATTTATAAAAGACAGTCCATTAATATAGATTGACTGTGTAATCCTGTAGAACTCTAACGATACAAACCCTCATCTCGAAAACCAGACCATAGGCAACAAATGAAGAGCATTAGACATTTGTGGGAGGCAAAGTGGATGTCTAAAGAGACTATTGTATGATGATGATTCCTAAACACCTCCCTCCGTTGACTGCATGTTTATGGAAATTGCACAGAATTTGCCATCCATTTTTTGTTTTTCACAATATACGATAAAAGTCATTGGCTGTATAAATGAGAATCTCACATAAACCAGAGGAACAACACAAGATTGAGTCTTCGTCTGATCCTAGTGCCTACACGTCTAAAACCTATCTGCATGCTACCTCCCCCTCTGACGTCACCGGGCTCCGACTAGACTTGGACAGCAGTGTCACCTTTGACCTTTGCGTCCCCTTTGAGGTGGACGAATAGGACACCTGGTTCCCCGTGGTCGAGTCTCTCCCGTTGTCGCCGCGGCAACACAGCACCGTCCTGACCTTTTCCCTGAAGTCGTCAGAGACGTAGTAGAAGATGAAGGGGTCGATGCAGCTGTTCAACGTGCTAACAGCTAGGCTAACCATGTAGGGCACATACAGGTCCTCCCCGTCATCCACCAGGTAGGAGTCGGAGTAGTGCAGGAGAAGGAGGATGTTGCTGGGTAGCAGGCAGCCAACGAACACTACCAGCACTAGCACAGTGACGCGCACAGCGTGGGCGTAGCGCTGGCCTCCCGCCACTAGGGTGCGTATCACGGAGCCGTAGCAGTAGAGGACGACCAGCAGGGGGAGCAGGAAGCAGAGAAAGAAGAGTGTGAGAAAGTAGGGCAGGAAGTAGTTCTCATGCTCCTCCTCAGGCAACGCGTCGTGGCACGTGGTTATGCTCGGCTCGTCCAGCTTGTAGGACTGGCGGGAGACGAGGAGAGGCACCATGGCGGCCAGCGCCACCGCCCACACGCCCAGGCTCATGTAAAGGGAGGTGCGGAAGCTGCGGAGGGTTTTGGCACCGAACGGGTGCACCAATGCCACGTAGCGGTCGACGGCGATGAACGCCAGGCACAGCACCGAGCCATACATGTTGCCGTAGAAGAGCGCCGTGACCACGCGGCAGAAGGGCTCGCCGAAGACCCAGTCGTTGCCCTGGAAGTGATAGACTATGCGGAAGGGGAGCACCATCAGTATCATGAGGTCGGTGGCGGTGAGGTTGATGAGGAGGATGGTGGATGGCATCTTCTTGGTACGGAACAGAAGGACCCACAGGGCCAGGAGGTTAGCCGGGAGGCCCACAGTGAAGGCTACCAGGTAGAGCATGGGCACGTAGAGCACGGTGGTGGGAGCCTGCACCTCCTGGATCTGTTTGTCTTTCAGGGTGGTGAAGTTGCAGTTGGACACCAGCTTGAAGGAGCGCAGCCCTGTCAAGGTAGAAACAGAAGAGATTTGATGATTCGTTAGAGGTTCTGCATGAAATTATTTTCAGTATAAATGCATTCATATACTGATATTTTACCTAGAAAAAGCTGTGCATCCTAGTTAAGCATTCAGATAAGGCATACCCCTAACTTGAAATGTGTAGGTGACACAAACTTATAATAACATCAATGTGTGATATACACAAAGGATGGAGATATGCCTGCATTTCTCACGTTAGGATTCAGCCCAATGCGAAAAGCTTGCAGGACTTTCACATCCGTAGTCGAACGGACATTTTGGGTGAAAACTTGAGTTACGTGATGTGGATCTCAAGCTAGGATTCAGATCATTAAGAACAAAGTGATCTCATCAGCTTGAAAATAATCTATGGTCATGGGAGGGGTCTGGCAATACCATTAAAGTGGTCTGTGGTACTGTATGTCTGAAGGTGTGCGAAGTTGCTGGATATTGGCGGGAACTGGAACACGCTGTTGTACGCGTCGTTCCAGAGTATCCCAAACATGGATGATATGTCAATGGATGAAATGTCTGGTGAGTAAGCAGGCCATTGAAGAACTAGGGCATGTTCAGTTTCCAGGAATTGTGTACAGATCATTGCGACACTGTCTGCCATCTGTCCCGGAACAGTTGAAATCAGGATTCATCTGTGAAGAGCACACTTCTCCAGTGTGCCAGTGGCAATCGAAGGTGAACATTTTCCTACTGAAGCCGGTTATGACGCAGAACTGCAGTCAGATCAAGACCCTGGTGAGGACGACGAACACGCAGATCAGCTTCCCTGAGGCGGTTTCTGACAGTTTGTGTAGTTTGTTCTTCGGTAGTGCAAACCCACAGTTTCATCAGCTGTCCAGGTGGCTGGTCTCTGGCAACAGCCCTGGTGGACATTCCTGCAGTCAGCATACCTATTCCATGCTCCCTCAAAACATGAGACATCTGTGGCACTGTGTTGTGTGACAAAACTGCACATTTTAGAGTGTCCTTTTATTGTCCCCAGCACAAGACGCACCTGTGTAATGATCATGCTGTTTAATCAGCTTCTTGATATGTTACACCTGTCAGGTGGATGGATTATCTTGGCAAATTAGAACAGGGATGTAAAAAAAATTGTGCACAAGCTTTTATGGAAAATGTCTAGGATATTTTATTTCAGCTCATGAAACACTTTACATGTTGCCTTTATATTTTTGTTCAGCTTCTTGATATGTTACACCTGTCAGGTGGATAGATTATCTTGGCAAATTAGAAATTCTCACTAACAGGGATGTAAAAAAAATTGTGCACAAGCTTTTATGGAAAATGTCTAGGATATTTTATTTCAGCTCATGAAACACTTTACATGTTGCCTTTATATTTTTGTTCAGTATTTTTATCACATTTGAAATGCAGATAGACTGAAGATTGTTTAGCTCCTACACACTTAGAAAAAAGGGTTCCACAAGGGTTCTTCGGCTGTCCCCATAGTATAAATGTTTTGGGCTCCAGGTGGAACCCTTTTGGGTTCAAGGTAGAACCCTTTACACAGAGGGTTCTATGTGGAACCCAAAAGAGTTCTATCTGGAAACAAAAATCACAGGATTCTTCTATGGGGACAGACAAAGAACCCTTGTTGGTTCTAGATAGTACCTCTTTTCTAAGAGGGTTACCTCTCTTGTTCAGTACCTTGCCTGTGCGTGTAGTGGCTCAGCGTTGTGAACACTTTTTCAATCACCAATTAAATGTACATTCCAGTTTAGCCTGTTGTTGTTTTAGCCATTACAGTTAAGTGGCAGGCTATAGTGACAGTTCCCAGAGAGCTCAGGCTCATTTCAGCGAATGGTTTAATTTACAGGAAATAGCTGGCCGGTATATGGCAATAATGTACATAAACTACCCTATAGAGAACACATTCCTACTCAGTAGATAAGAGGCAGTAGATTAGCTTGCATGCCGGTATATCTTCAAAATCACAGGAAACATGACTTACTGTTGTACATGAACACCTACCAAAATAAAAAAAAGAATTCACACAATTAAAATAATTCACGCAATGAAACCCAAACGAAGGGTTTCATTAAGCAAACCATTAGTTTGTGGTTTGCTTAATGAAAGTGACCTGAAGGAGTTTGGATCGAAAGAAGAAGAAAAAAAAGATGCACCAACTTACGGACGCCCATGCCAGTGCACTCCTCCGTGGTGGGAGAGGAGGAACAGCCATGGAGGAGAGCAGAGAGAGAGAGCAGCAATAGCAGAGTCCTGGCTGGAGTCCCGGCTGGAGCAAAGAGACTCATGGTGCTGCAGAGGATCCGTGCTCTCTCACAGCGAAAGCTATAATTTATGGTCAGGCGCTACTTCCACAAGCAGAGAGAGCTGCCTCTCCCTTCCTTCCTTTCACTGCTCCGTGTAACGCAGCCCCTGTGTCCCAAATCCTGTGATGATAATACAGTGAAGTCTAAAATTGTTATCTCCTTTGCCACAATTATCACCCTTCAAATCACTGTGTTCCTGCCGAAGTTTGTCAAGAGTCTCAGCTGTGTCTCAGTCTCTTCTACACTGTACTCCTATCCTCTATTCTAATATGGTCCAGCTGTGTGTCTAGTTCTGCCTCTGGGGGAGGTGCATGTTTGGTGGTTGGGGCATGACATTGTTCTTCTCATGCTGTGATTCATATGAGGAGAGAGCGGTGAGTTGATCTTCCCCACGCTTTGAGGAACAGGAAATATGGTAATTTCACCTCTGGGGCCATAGTAAGGCATGCATTATTCCAGACAGACATCCACTCACACCCAATGACCCAAAGAGCATACAACAACAAACACACACATACAACCACACACACACACTTCATAAGTAAGTGTCATTGTGCTCAAGAGTTCCATGTTCTGACATTCATTGAAAATATCCTGTCCTAAACAACAGCCGTATGTTCCCAATCCCCCTCTCCCTTGCAGCAATCTTTGTTGTCCATACTGGACTCAATCGTGCATCCTCTGATGCCATTTAAAACACAACCCACAAAAAACTTCAGGTCTTGACGCCAGAGGGTATTACATTCCTGCCGTTCTTAGGAGGACAAGCCGTTGTCAAATAAGCATCAATAATCCTCCACTGGGCAGAGAGGCTGTGCTTTCCACCCAAATACTCTCTAGTTGTATAAATATCCAACCATTCGTTTTATATGAGACCTCTATTTTTCACGTAGCTCGGTTTATTTGCTCCTCCTGTCTTGGCAGTCTGTCCTTCCGCACACATATACCAAGCAACCCTACTCAGACACACACAAATAAACATGACAAACACACAGTCTATCAAGCTGGATAAGCACATGTCCTGTGTCCCCAGTATGGTGACTGTGAGGAGAGAGGTAGAGGCCTGCATGAGGAGCAGTCACTTCCGTCAGAGAAGAACAGGGGCATATCAAGGCAATGGCCTTGAAAGGACTAATAGCAAAGTCAAATAGGGTCTGCAACACATCAGCATTACAGTCATTGTCCCTTCTAGCACAGGGCAAGTGGATTGAGAGGGACTTCAACTAGCTAGCTAATGTTAGCTAATGTTATGCTGATGTGTTTTCATGTGAATTCCTGACATCTCACAGGAAACGATAGGATCTTAGCTGACGGAAATGAGGGATCACGGATGTAGGGGAAGTGTGTATGCGTTCCACTCTGGTGTTTATATATTCAGCCTCAATAGGCTACTACTGATAATGTGTTTCTGTAATTTTCTTATTGCATCTGGCAAAGTGTTACCAAACGCATTTTGTCACGTTCTGACCTTTATTTCCTTTGTTTTGTATTTATTTAGTATGGTCAGGGCGTGAGTTGGGTGGGCAGTCTATGTTTGTTTTTGTATGATTTGGGTATTTCTATGTTTCGGCCTAGTATGGTTCTCAATCAAAGGCAGGTGTCATTAGTTGTCTCTGATTGGGAATCATACTTAGGTAGCCTGGGTTTCACTGTTTGTTTGTGGGTGATTGTTCCTGTCTCTGTGTTTGCACCGGATAGGACTGTTTGGGGTTTTCATATTTCTTGTTTTTGTATCCAGTTGTTCATGTGTACATTTACGTATTAAAAGAACCATGGACACTTACCACGCCGCATATTGGTCCTCTGATCCTTTTCGCCTCTCCTCTTCGGAAGAATCACAGGACTCCTGGACATGGGAGGAGATACTGAACGGAGAGGGACCCTGGGCACAGGCGGGGGAATATCGCAGCCCCGAAGTAGAGCTGGAGGCAGCGAAAGCTGAGCGGCGGCGATATGAGGAGGCAGCACGGCAGTGCGACAGGTACGAGAGGCAGCCCCCAAAAAATTGTGGGGGGGGGGGGACACGAGGTGTGGAGCTAAGCCAGGTAGCAGACCTGAGCTCACTCCTCGTGCTTATTATAAGCAGTGCGTTACTGGTTAGGGACCGTGTTATGCTAAAGTGCACGGTGTCGCCAGTACGTGTCCATAGCCCGGTGCGCTATAGGGCAGCCCCCCGAGAGTGTCATGCGAGTGCGGGCATCGAGCCAGGGCGTATGGTGCCTGCTCAGCGGGTCTGGTCGCCGGTATGCAGTTTTGGTCCAGGGTATCCTGCGCCGGCTCTGCGAGCTGTGTCTCCGGGGCGCTGGGAGGGTGCAGTACGTCCTCTGCCTGCGCTCCGCTCATGCCGGGCAAATGTGGGAGTGGAGCCTAAGGGAGAGGTGCTTGTAGTAAGCACTAGATCTCCCGTGCTTACCCACAGCCCGGTTCAACCTGTGCCTGCACTCTGGAGGGTCCGGGCTAGAGTAGTTGTCCACCCTTTGGAAGTGGTGCCAAGGTTGCGCACCAGAGCTCCAGTGCTCCCCCACAGCCCGGTCCTTCAGGTGCCTCCTCCTAACACCAAGCCTCCTGAAGGTCTCCCCAGCCTGGTGGTTCCTGTGGCAGCCCCACGCACCGGGCTGTCTCTCTGTCTCCTCCCTGCAGGTGGTCCCGCCTGTCCGGCGCTGCTGCCGGAGTCTCCCGAGCAGCCGCCCCTCTGTCCCGAGCAGCCGCCCCTCTGTCCCAAGCTGCCCCTCTGTCCCGAGCTGCCCCTCTGTCCAGTGGGGTCATTGAGAGGGGTTGCCATGGTTAGAGAGCCACGGAGGCGGACAATGAGGCGGACTAAGACAATGGTGAAGTGGGGTCCGCGTCCCGCGCCAGAGCAGCGGACAGACGCCCACCCAGACCCTCCCCTATAGGTCAAGGTTTTGCGGCCGGAGTCCGCACCTTTGGGGGGGGGTACTGTCACGTTCTGACCTTTATTTCCTTTGTTTTGTATTTATTTAGTATGGTCAGGGTGTGAGTTGGGTGGGCAGTCTATGTTTGTTTTTCTATGATTTGGGTATTTCTATGTTTTGGCCTAGTATGGTTCTCAATCAGAGGCAGGTGTCATTAGTTGTCTCTGATTGAGAATCATACTTAGGTAGCCTGGGTTTCACTGTGTGTTTGTGGGTGATTGTTCCTGTCTCTGTGTTTGCACCGGATAGGACTGTTTTAGGTTTTCTCACGTTTATTGTTTTATTAGTTTATTCATGTATAAATTAAAACATGAATAACCACCACGCTGCATTTTGGTCCGCCTCTCCTTCAGATGAAGAAAACCGTTACACATTTACTCAAAGAACTTTGCAAAACTACGGTGAAGTCTCTTCTTTTTTTTTATGTGACCACATTTTCAAAACTCCAATTAAGATTCAAAGATGTCTGCAGAAACAATGGGGTGTTAGCTATGATATAACACCTTGAGTTTGAAAACATTATTGGTTATTGAATTACAGTAAGTGAAGTGGATTAACGCCCATAAAATAATTATGGTAAAAGAATGACATCATGGGTCCTTGATCTGTACTATACAGAAATGCATAATTATTCATGTCATTCTCTTCACGGTGATGTATCCTGAATAGGTACACAAAGGTAAAAAATGTAGTATCTCCCTTTGCATGTCTGGGTATTATTATACACACTGGCTATTATTCTAATAGTTACAAATTCTAACAAAATTGTAACTACTTTTCAATGTCCGACGTCTGGTGTTGGTTGGTGCACAGTGGGTATGAGGGGGCTCATAATAAAATAATAATTTGGTGGGTGCTTATATTGGTCCTATTTCACACATGTAGATGTGTGTATTAATACATGTGTGAATTTCAAACGTGTTTTTATGCATATGCCAACTCTCCCTGAGAGTCTGGTCATGGTAAGGGGTCTGACATTATTGACAGCGACCGTGGAGGAATAAGGGTTAAATGCCATGCTCATGGACAGATTTTTCACATTATTAACTCTGGGATTGAAAAAAATTGCCATGGGTCCTCAGATCCTCAAAAGGTTCGACAGCTGCACCATCGAGAGCCTGCCTGGTATGGCAACTGCTCGGACTCCAACCGCAAGGCACTACAGAGGGTAGTGAGAACAGCCCAGTACTGGGGCCAAGCTTCCTGCCATCCAGGACCTCTATACCAGGCAGAGTCAGAGGAAGGCCCTAAAAATTGTCAAAGACTCCAGCCACCCCAGTCATAGACTGTTCTCTCTGCTACAACATGGCAAGCGGTACTGGAGTGCCAAGTATCTAGGTCCAACAGGCTTCTAAACAGCTTCCCCAAGCAATAAGACTCCTGAACATCTAGTCAAATGGCTACCCAGACTATTTGCATTGCCCCCCCCCCCCCCTCCTCTCCCCTCTCCACACCACTGCCACTCTCTATGCATAGTCACTTTAATAACTCTACCTACATGTACATACTACCTCAACTAGCCGATGCCCCCGCACATTGACTCGGTACCGGTACCTCCTGTATATATTGTTATTTTTTACTGCTGCACTTTATATTTACTTATTACTTTTATTTCTTATTCTTATCTGTGTTTTTTGGAAATTGCACTAATGGTTAGGGGCTCGCAAGCAAGCATTTCACTATCTATACCTGTTGTATTCGGCACATGTGACTAGTACAATTTGATCTGATTTGATTTTGATTTGGTTTGATCTGAACTAGCAACCTTTCAGTTACTGGCCCAAAACGCTAACTGCTAGGTTACCTACCACTGACATTAACTGAAGAGAGAAAGAAGAGAAGTGAGCGAGAGGGAGGGGTTGTCCAGACTGTTTTCACACTCTTTTGCTTTGACTACCACGTAACAGAAAGAGAAAGAAAAAAGTTACAAGCTGAACAAAACAGTATGCCAGTGGAAGGGAGGACAGTAGCACGTGACTGAACTGTGGTTTGTGGCTAGTTTGAATTCTCATTGTCGCCAATTCAGTTACAGTCATTCTGTTACGGATTTTTTGGTCAAATTGTTACCGATTTGGTAACAGAATGAAGAGTTTTAATAATTTAATAAATAAATATTAAATAAATGTTTTGGGCTGGCGAAAAATGGGGAGAAAAAGGGGTACAATAAAAAATTAAAAAAACTTTCCATTAGCAATGCATGAAATTGTAACTTTTGTGCTCGTTTTTAAAGGACAAACCTAAATTATTGCCACTCAGTGCAAACAGCTGCAGTACAGCGCCCTTAACCACTGCGCCACCCGGGAGGCCCTAATGGAAAGTTTTAAGACCCACAAAAAGCAGGTCATAACCAGTGATGTAGTGGTAAAAAAAAATAGGTGGGTAAACTCTGATAGCCAGTTGTGCAGAAAAAAGCAATGCTTTTTTTTTGGTCCTGTCTGTATGGCCTTGCAAAAGCCTCACAAGTAGACCATTTAGAAACCTTTTATGGATAGGCTACTTATGCATGGCCAGGATTTTTTAAAAGACACCAGATGCATTACTGTGAAACCAGCTTTTGTCAAAGTAGGGTAAGGTTTTTTTAATTAATCAAACAAGAAAACAAGAAATTGCTAGAGGAAAATAACTTAAATGTTTCAAAATAGGAGTGTCACCAGGTCACCATCTCTCCTACTATGATGAGCATATATGTACATCCAAAATAATAACAGAAACTGGCTAAAATATCGTAATAGCCTACGTAGATAAAAAGGGGATGTCCACTCACTGTTTTGCTGCTGACAAACTTTTGAATAAAGCTTTGATGATTAACATCTATTTTAAAGCGGTATCATGAGCCAAACCCGATAGTCTTGTCTACTTGGTGAAACGCATTGGGCATGATAAAAAAAAAACTGTCTTCATTGAGAGGAGGGGAGGTTATTAATCAAATTAAACAAAAAGGACGTGAACAAAAAACAACATACCTAGTCAAATGTATTGTAATGAAGACGAAGGTTATTATCCTGATTTAGATCCACCTAACTTACGACTTCGACTGGTCAAGTGTGTCACTCACTTATTCCCCCCTGCGTTGTTCGCTCTATAACCTGTTCATTAATGTGCCCTGCGACCATCATATATAGACCTCAATGCATAGACAATAAGAAGACAGTGGCAGAGTAAATTCAAACACACATTTGTTTTATCACCAAACCTGATAGCAACCTCTGTCCGGTGAAGTCCAGAATGCATGTGCGTGTAACAGGCAGTTGCATGACCTACAGCATTGTCAAGCAAGTTGTTTCCGACATTTTCGGACCACTAAAGAGCCACAGAGAGTTACCGCAAGTCGCAAAGAAAACAGGAGCTGCCTCCACTATTCCCACACCATTTTACCAACAACATCAAATCACCTCTGCTTCGTCTAATACAGTGACAATTAAAAGATACCAAAAACAATTTAGTCCAATCAACGTCAGCTAAATATTTTGTGGCTGTCCATGGTTCTGATTTCTGTGTGTGTGCGTGTCTGTGTGTGTGTGTGTGTGTGTGTGTGTGTGTGTGTGTGCAAGAAGAAAAACATTTTGACTCACCCTACTTGTAGAGAAAAGCCAATGCCATCTTCCTCTCTTTCATTTTGACGAAACGGTCTATCACTCTATCATACATGACGGTTGGATCAGAATCGCCATTATAATCAATGGCCAGTACAGAGAATTAAGTAAAACCACAAGTCCAAATCCCTATCTCCATCCATGGCTAATTTTGGAAAGGGCCAATTTTAGCTAGCTAGCCACCGGAGGACAACTACACAATGAGATGCAACAATTCAAGGTTTTCTGTCATTGATGGATGATCTCAATGGGATTTAATAGGAGTTACCACCAACTGTACATTTCGACCAGAAGGGGACTGCCGCTTGACAACTCTTCACTCCAAAAGATTGGCCGCTTCGTGGGTGTGCGCGTGAACCTATTCAAGTAAGTAAGTAAATACATTTTGAAAATGTAAACAAAATATATATATTATTAGCTAGCTAAAGCAGGCCACTGTGTGTAGGCTAATGAACTGCTTGTTAGCTAGCTAGCCAACTGTACATACTATAGCTAAGTGAAATATCATCAGCTAGTTAACTTCATATTAACTTATCTTGATATAGGCCTATTTGTCATTGTAAATTAAAAATGCATGCTCCAAATGCATTTGTAGATAACAGCAATGGAAGAGGGTGAAATTATTTTCTGCTCCAGCTGTCAGAAATTGAGTAAGTGTACTAGTTAGATAGGGCAGGTTGTATGATGACGTTATGAAAATATTCTCCAGTTTTATTCCCTAGAGAGGAAAACTAAGAAGACAGTCAGATATATAATAGTCAGGGCTGTCTAAATGTAATACAGTTAAAAGTCACACACAATGTAGGCTACAAATGTATTATAACTGTAACAGGCCAATCCTTCTCCTGGAGATGTGCTGGGTGTGCAGGCTTCTGTTCCAGCCTAGCACTAACACACCTGATTCAACTTATCAAACCCAATGAGTTGATAATAATGTATATTATTGCTGGGCTGGAATAGAAGTCTGCTCACCCAGTAGATCAGGGAGTGGAGCAAGGTTGGCCACCTGTTGAATGCAGAACGAGGGAGAGATCGGTTTGTTGTTTTGGAATGTTTGTTGTTTTGAAAGTGTATTGAAAAGTTTCTTAGTAGCTAGCTAACTTTTTAGTTTGGATCCCGCAACGCAGTTGGCATCAGTTGTTGGGACTGCTACTCTCTGTCCAGATATCCTGCCTACCAAGGCCAAGTCTGAGGAGCTATTTGGCATGGCAGCTAGCCTAGCTGCTAGCTAGCTGTCTATCAAGCTAGCAGGGTTTTCTTGAGGGCTTGAACGTATTCCGCGACCCTAACCGGGTTTGTGGCTGTCTAGATCCCTGCTGTTTGTTGTTGTTTTCAATCTTCCCTGTGACCTGTCCTGTCTAGAACTGCGAGGAGTAACAGTGTAACCTACATTGCTAGCTACCATGACAAAGACCAAAGCTGGCGGAGTACCATTGAGGACAGTGGTGTCTCTCTATCACAGGTGAAGGGTCTTTCAAACGAATAAAATAGTTCTACAAGCAGTTGTTACATCAACAAGAAAATAGCTTGAAGTGACTCTATAGCCACTCCTATCTGTCATATATTTAATCTGAGACGAGAGGAAAGTCTTTGTCCTCAGGCCTGGAGGGAAGCCAAAGCTGCTACCCCAAGAGTGGTAAAGCGGCCTTTACTGGTTCTAACAGCAGACCCATCAGCTTGCTGCCAGCTCTTAGCATACCCCGAAAAATGTGTTTGACCAAATATGGTATATTGCTAATTCTCTTTAAACAAATTAACAACATACTTTCAGCGTGCTTATAGAGAAGGGCATTCAACGTGTACTGCACTGCCACACATGACTGATGATTGGTTGAAAGAAATTGATAATAAGAAGATTGTGGGAGCTGTACTGTTAGATTTCAGTGCAGCCTTTGATATTATTGACCATAGCCTGTTGTTTAAAAAACATGTGTTATGGCTTTTCAGCCTCTGCCATATTTTGGATTCAGAGCTATCTATCTAATAGAACTCAAAGGGTTTTCTTTAATAAAAAAAAAGCTTATCTAATGTCAAACATGAAAATTGTGGTGTATCTCAGGGCAGCTCTCTAGGCCCTCTACTCTCATATTTTTACCAATGGCCTGCCACTGGCATTGAACAAGGCATATGTGTCAATGTATGCTGCTGATTTAACCATATACACAACCACAGCAAATGAAGTCACTGAAACCCTTAACGACGAGTTGCTGTCTGTTTTGGAATGGGTGGCCAGTAATAAATTGGTCCTGAACATCTCTAAAACTAAGAACATTGTATTTGCTACAAAAGTTCATGACCTCAGCTGAATCTGGTAATGAATGGTGTGGCTGTTGAACAAGCTGAGGAGACTAAATTACTTGATGTTACCTTAGATTGTAAACTGTCACGGGCAAAACATATACACTACCAGTCAAAATTTTAAGAACACCTACTCATTCAAGGGTTTTTCTTTATTTTTTAAACTATTTTCTACATTGTAGAATAATAGTGAAGACATCAAAACTATGAAATGACACCTAAAGAATCATGTAGTAACCAAAAAAGTGTTAAAACAAATCAAATCAATTCAAATTGCTACCCTTGATGTCAGCTTTGCACACTCTTGGCATTCTCTTGGCATTCTCTCAACCAGATTCATGAGGTAGTCACCTGGAATGCATTTCAATTTACAGGTGTACCTTCTTAAAAGTGAATCTGTGGAATTTCTTTCCTTCTTAATGCACAACACAATCAGTTGTGTTGTGACAGTGTAGGGGGGTATACAGAAGATAGCCCTATTTGGTAAAAGACCAAGTCTGTATTATGGCAAGAACAGCTCAAACAAGCAAATAGAAACAACAATCCATCATAACTTTAAGACATGAAGGTCAGTCAATACGGAGCATTTCAAGAACTTTTCCAGTGCGGTTACAAAACCATAATGCGCTATGATGAAACTGGCTCTCATGAGGACCGCCACAGGAAAGGAAGACCCAGAGTTACCGCTGCTGCAGAGGATAAGTTCATTATAGTTAACAGCCTCAGAAATTGCAGCCCAAATAAATGCTTCACAGGGTTCAAGTAACAGACACATCACATCAACTTTTCAGAGAAGACTGAGTGAATCAGGCCTTCATGGTCGAATTGCTGCAAAGAAACCACCACTAAAGGACACCAATTATAAGAAGAGACTTGCTTGGGCCAAGAAGCATGAACAATGACATTAGACTGGTGGAAATTTGTCCTTTGGTCTGGAGTCCAAATTGGAGATTTGTATTCCAACCGCCATGCCTTTGTGAGATGCGGTGTGGGTGAACGGATTATCTCCGCATGTGTATTTCCCACCGTAAAGCATGGAGTAGAAGGTGTTATTTGCTGGTGACACTGTCTGTGATTTATTTAGAATTCAAGACACACTTAATCATCATGGCGACCACAGAATTCTGCAGCGATATGCCATCCCATCTGGTTTGGGCTTAGTGGGATTAGCATTTGTTTTTCAACAGGACAATGATACAACACAACTCCAGGCTGTGTAAGGAGAGTGATGGAGGGCTGCATCAGATGACCTGGCTTCCACAATCCCCCGACCTCAACCAAATTGAGATGGTTTGGAATGAGTTGGACCGCAGAGCGAAGTAAAAGCAGCCAACAAGTGCTCAGCATATGTGGAAACTCCTTCAAGACTGTTGGAAAAGCATTTGAGGTGAAGCTGGTATAGAGAATGCCAAGAGTCTGCAAAGCTGTCATCAAGGCAGAGGGTGGCTATTTGAAGAATCTCAAACATTAAATATATTTTGATTTGGTTAACTTTTTTGGTTATTACATGATTCCATATGTGTTATTTCATAGTTTTGATATCTTCACTATTATTCTACATTGTAGAAAATAGTAAAAAATAAAGAAATACCCTTGAATGAGTAGGTGTTCTAAAACCTTTAACCGGTAGTGTAGATTCAATGGTTGTAAAGATTTGACGAGGTCTGTCCATAATAAAGAGATTCTAATAAAGAGAAGCAAGTACTTTTGTCTTATCTTGATTATTGTCCAGTCGTGTGGTTGAGTGCTGCAAGGAAAAACCTAGTTAAGATGCAGCTGGGCCAGAACAGAGCGGCACGTCTTGCTCTTCATTGTAATCAGAGGGCTGATGTAAATACTATGCATGCCAGTCTCTCTCTTGATGAGGAACTGACTGCACCACTTCTTCTCTTTATAAGAAATGTGTTGTAAATCCCAAATTGTTTGCATAATTAACTTACACACAGCTCTGACACACAGACTTACCCCAACAGGCATGCCATCAGGGGTCTTTTTACAACCCCCAAAGCCAGAACAAATTCAAGAACGCGTACAAGATTATATAGAGCAATTATATAGAGCAATTATTGCATGCTCAAATGAACAGCAACGCTCACGGCACAACGCCTCTCCCCTATTTGACCTAAATAATTTGTGTGTATGTATTGATATGTAGAGTACGTGTGCCTTTAAAAAAAATGTATGTAGTTCT
Organism: Oncorhynchus clarkii lewisi; assembly: GCF_045791955.1. Lineage (NCBI taxonomy): Eukaryota > Metazoa > Chordata > Actinopteri > Salmoniformes > Salmonidae > Oncorhynchus > Oncorhynchus clarkii. The sequence continues at coordinate 35,670,159 of NC_092177.1, read as the reverse complement.
GTCCTTGAGCTGTTCTTGTCTATTAATGTTCTGTATTATATCTTGTTTCATGTTTTGTGTGGACCCTAGGAAGAGTAGCTGCTGCTTTTGCAATAGCTAATGGGGATCCTAATAAAATACCCCAAAAATACCTCCGGTATGGACTTTTTTGTTCTGTCGAAATTATGCTTTAGTAATAATAGCCTACTTACTAACATTTAATAACAAGTTCAATTATTTGTACATTTTGAAATAATATTTAGATTAATTCAAAGTTGTTAAACTTACAGAAGACAAATAATGTATGCAAAATTAAATATAAATGTTGATATTGGTTGGCAGCAATGTTCCCTCGTGAGGCAGCTCACCTCAGACTGCTGTGCAGAAGAAATATTGAAATTGAACTTCACTCAACTTTCTGCAGTTAGTTAACACCATCAACTTTTGTTCTACTGTGGCAATTGTAATCGAATCAAAGCAATACTTGCCACTTTCAATGTAACATACCAAAACAAAACAAACTATGCAAGATTTAATATGCAAAACTAACTGTACAAGGGATTTTCCTGAAACGCAGAGCGCGTTGGAGTAGGATTATTTTGCATTGACAGGCATTACTCAGGCTGTATTCTACACATACCAGTGCGCCATAACTAATCGGAGCTGCAGTAGGCCTATATGCATTTGCCATATTTGGATCTGTGCCATTGACTTTGAACTGGACTGTGTTTAGGCTGCATGTCACGTTCTGACCTTTATTTCCTTTGTTTTGTCTTTATTTAGTATGGTCAGGGCGTGAGTTGGGGTGGGCAGTCTATGTTAGTTTTCTATATTTTCTATTTCTGTGTTTGGCCTGATATGGTTCTCAATCAGAGTCAGCTGTCTATTGTTGTCCCTGATTGAGAACCATATTTAGGTAGCCTGTTTTCCTTTGTGTTTTGTGGGTGGTTATTTTCAGTCTTTGTGTGTCTGCACCAGATAGAACTGTTTGGGTTGTCACTTTGTTGTTTTGTATTTTTCATAGTGTTCAGTTTCTTATTAAAAAGATGAACACAACACTTGGTCCGATCCTTCTTCCACCCAAGACAACCGTGACAGAACCACCCACCAGAGAAGGACCAAGCAGCGTGGTAACAGGCAGCAGCAGCAGGAGCAGCGCTATAAGAAGGAATGGACATGGGAGGACATTCTGGACGGCAAGGGTTGCTACACATGGGAGGAGATCCTGGCTGGAAGGGATCCCCTCCCATGGGAACAAGTGGAGGCAGCTAGGAGAGCAGAGGCAGCCGGAGAGAGGAGCCAGCGATACGAGGGAACACGGCTGGCAAGGAAGCACGAGAAGCAGCCCCAAACATTTCTTGGGGGGAGGCACACAGGGAGTGTGGCACACAGGGAGTGTGGCTAAGGCAGGTAGGAGACCTGCGCCAACTCCCTGTGCTTGTCCCCGGTTCACCAGCACAGCCCAGTGCGGGCTATTCCACCTCGCTGCACTGGCCTGGCTACGGGGAGCATTCAACCAGGTAAGGTTGAGCAGGCTCGGTGCTCAAGAGCTCCAGTGCGCCTGCACGGTCCGGTCTATCCGGTGCCACCTCCACGCACCAGCCCTCCGGTGGCAGCCCCCCGCACCAGGCTGTCTCTCCGTCTTCTGCCTACAGGTGCTCCCGCCTGTCCAGCACTGCCAGAGCCTTCCGTCTCTCCAGAGCTGCTAGAGCTGCTACTGTTTTGTGTTGGGGTTTGTGGGTGGTTGTTTCCTGTCTTTGTGTTCTCTGCACCAGATAGGACTGTTTCGGGTTTTGCCACATTTGTTGTTTTGAAATTGTGTTCATGTTTAGTTTCTCATATTAAAAAACACAAACTCTAACCACGCTGCATTTTGGTCCTCTCCTTCGACGGAAGAAATCCGTTACAATCTGTTCCTATGAACTACACGTTAGTGCTCATGGGACTTTTTACATGTAAATGCCCACATGCAAGCTAGGCAGAACTACAGTGTAATTTTCCTTTGACCTAGTTCATTGTTTTAATGCAGAGAAGAATGGATGTAGATTTTGATATTTTTCTCACAAAGCCACTTTTGCTTAATGCAGTGGAGTTGGTCTGTATTTAATGACACTGAACAACAATGTAATCACAACATGTAAAGTGTTGGTCCCATGTTTCATGAGCTAAAATAAAAGATTACAGAGATGTTCCATATGCACAAAAAGCTTATTTCTTTCCAATGTTGTGCACATATTTGTTTACATCCCCGCTAGTGAGCATTTCTCCTTTACCAAGATAATTCATTCACTTGACAGGTGTGACATATCAAGAAGGTGATTTCACAGCATGATCATTACACAGGTGCACCTGGTGCTTGGGACAATACAAGTCTACTCTAAAATGTGCAGTTTTGTCACACAACACAATGCCACAGATGTCTCAAATGTTGAGGGAGTGTGGAATTGGCATGCTGACTACAGGAATGTCCACCAGAGCCGTTGCCAGAATTTCATTTTCATTTTTCTTCCTTAAGCTGCTTCCAGTACTTCCAACCGGCCTCAAAACAGCAGACCACGTGTAACCACGCCAGCCCTCCACATCAGGCTTCTTCACCTGCGAGATTGACTGAGACCATCCATCTGGACAGCTAATGAAACTGTGGGTATGCACAACCAAATCATTTCTTCACAAACTCTCAGAAACTGTCTCAGGGAAGCTCATCTGCGTGCTCGTCGTCCTCATCGGGGTTCTGAACTGACTGCAGTTTGGCGTCGTGACCGACTTCAGTAGGCACATGCTCACCTTTGATGGTCACTGGCACGCCGGAGAAGTGTGCTCTTCAGATTAATCCTGGTTTCATGTTGCATGGATCTGTACACAATTCCTGGAAGCTAAAAAAGACCCAGTTCTTCCATGGCCTGCGTACTCACCAGACATGTCACCCATTGAGCATGTTTGGGATGCTCTGGATTGATGTTCACGACAGCGTGTTCCAGTTCCCGCCAATATCCAGCAACTTCGCATAGCCATTGAAGAGGAGTGGGACAACATTCCATAGGCCACAATGAACAGCCTGATCAACTCTATGCAAGGAGATGTGTCGCGCTGCATGAGGCAAATGGTGGTCACACCAGATACTAAAACAATGTCTAATCCACGACCCCTACGACCCCTACCTTTTTTTAAGGTATCTGTGACCAACAAATGTATATCTGTATATCTGTAGTCATGTGAACTCCATAGACTAGGGCCTAATTTATTTATTTCAATTGTCTGATGTCCTTATATGAACTGTAACTCAGTAAAATCTTTGAAATTGTTGCATGTTGTGTTTATATTTTTGTTCAGTGGGAAATGAAACAGGAAATTACAAGACGTAAAATGTGCTCTGCTTTTTCCAGACTGTTCACTGTTACCTACTTCAGCCACTAGAGGTCAGTCTTGACAAACATAAGTAAAAAAGCTAAACCTGTTCTTCACTGAGGAAATATGTGGGTGGAATTTGGAAAATGCTCTGATGCCTGCACTCAGTCTCTGATTTATCAGAGCATCAGCAAAACAGCAACAGTGGTAAGTATGAATATTAGCCATCTCAAGCCTAACTGCACTACTGATGAGAGAGAGCAGAAGAAGCAAAAGAGCCCCCACATAAAAACAAATGACAGGCACTGTCAAGGATTCTAAGGCCAAAATGTATTATTTCATATCACATTACTGTAATTTCAACCGCCCACGAAAGCATCTGTGATTAAGTGCAAGGTCACATACACATACATGTTTATTGTACTATAACAATAACTCAATAACTCTACCGTCTTTATTGTCCTACAGTGCATTCTGAAATTATTTAAACCTCTTGACTTTTTCCACATTTTGTTACATTACAGCCTTATTCTAAAATTGATTAAATAGTTTTTTTCCCCTCATCAATCTACACACAATACCCCATATTACAGCCTTGAGTGTTCTTAAGTATGACTCTCCAAGCTTGGAACACCTGTATTTGGGAAGTTTCTTCCATTCTTCTCTGCAGTTCCTGTCAAACTCTGTCAGGTTGGATGGGGATCGTCGCTGCACAGCTATTTTCAGGTCTCTCCAGAGATGCTCGATGGGGTTCAGGTCTGGGCTCTGGCTGGGCCACTCAAGGACAATCAGAGACTTGTACTGAAGCCACCCCTGCGTTGTCTTGGCTGTGTGCTTGGAGTCGTTGTCTTGTTGGAAGGTGAACCTTCGCCCCAGTCTGATGTCCTGAGCACTCTGGAGCAGGCTTTCATCAAGGATCTCTCTCTCTCTACTTTGCTCTGTTCATCTTTGCCTCGATCCTGACTAGGCTCCCAGTCCCTGCCACTGAAAAACATCCCCACAGCATGATGCTGCCACCACCATGCTTCACAGTAGGGATGGTGCCAGGTTTCTTCCAGACGTCACGCTTGGCATTCAGGCAAAAGCGTTCGATCTTGGTTTCATCAGACCAGAGAATCTTGTTTCTCATGGTCTGAGAGTCCTTTAGGTGCCTTTTGGCAAACTTAAAGTGGGCTGTTATGTGCCTTTTACTGAGGAGTGGCTTCTGTCTGGCCCCTCTACCATTAAGGCCTGATTGGTGAAGTGTATCAGAAATGGTTGTCCTTCTGGACGATTCTCCCATCTCCACAGAGGATCTATGGAGCTCTGTCAGAGTGACCATCGGGTTCTTGGTCACCTCCCTGACCAAGGCCCTTCTCTACCGATTGTTCAGTTTGGCCGGGTGGCCAGCTCTAGGAAGAGTCTTGGTGGTTCCAAACTTCTTCCGTTTAAGAATGATGGAAGCCACTGTGTTCTTGGGAACCTTCAATGCTGAAGAAATGTTTTGGTACCCTCCCCCAGATCTGTGCTATTCATTCAACATCATGACTTGGTTTTTGCTCTGACATGCACTGTCACCTGTGGGATATTATATAGACATGTGTACCTTTCCAAATCATGTCCAATCAATTGAATTTACCACAGGTGGACTCCAGTCAAGTTGTAGAAACATCTCAAGTATGATAAATAGAAACAGGATGCACCTGAGCTCAATTTCGAGTCTCATAGCAAAGGGTCTGAATACTTATGTAAATAAGGTATTTTTGTTTTTATTTTGAATACATTTGTAAAAACCTGCTTTTGCTTTGTAATTATGGGGTATTGTGTGTCAATTTCATCCATTTTAGAATAAGACTGTAACTTAACAAAATGTGGAAATAGTCAAGGGATCTGAATACTTTCTGAATGCACTGTATTTGTCTCCCAAGTTCCGCCTCTCTGATCTTTACTGCACGGCTCCATTGAGAATTAAATGTAAGCCGATCCCTCAATGTAGCGGCCTGCCTGGTCTAAGGGGAGCCAATTTACTGTCTCCTCTCCTCCTCCACTGTACTCTCTCCTTTCCTCATCTCCTCCTCAGCCAGACTCCCCCTGTCCTCTCTTCCTCCACTGCTCTCCCCTGTCCTTCACAACAATCTTCCTATTCTCCTCCCCATCAGTCCCCCACTCCTATATTTTTCTACCAGAATCCCTCTCTCCTCTCCTCTCCTCTCCTCCACATTCCTCTCTCCCTCGTCCTCCATGGCCTTCCTCCTAGTCATCCATGTTTTTAATAATGGCTAAAAGTCTGTACACTGGCCATGCACTGGAGACTCATCTCCAACTCAACCCGCCTCTTCTTATGGCTACTGTTGGCTGTTAGTCTAAAATCAACTGGCTTTTGTGCAGAGCACAGCAAAGGAGGGAAAATACAAGAATCTGTCAACAATGGTTAGAGGGGGTCTAGACGGTATAGTGACAAATGGACAAAGATGTGGAACACCAGGGGAAGCCATTTGTATGTGTTCAGGTTGAAAGAGTGTTACACACACTGTGTAAGAAGGGGAAAGACATAAGCACATCTTTAAGTGTTTTGTCTGGATGTGTGTGAAGCCTTATTTTACCATTTCCCCTGAAATTTCCCTTTGTGAAAACATTATCATAAAATAAACAAATTCACAAGCAACATTGAATAGGCTACATAAAGAGCTTAGCTTACTTAGATGTTTCTAGCATATACTGTACCTGTCACTGCAGGATAGTGACATATTGCTTACCCTTATCAATAACAGACTATAGGCTACCAGTATAGAACATGGGTCCAGCTGACACATTTCTTTCATAATTAGCTGCATAGAAAAGGTGCTATCTAGAAGTGGTGGAAAAAGTACCCAATTGTCATAAGTGATTAAAGATATCTTAATAGAACATGACTCAAGTAATTGCTCAAATATGCTTAAGTATTAAAAGTATAAATAATTTCACATTCTTAATATTAAGCAAACCAAATGGCACAATTTGCTTGTTCTTTTTTTTTAAACCAAAAAAAAAACTAAAACCTAAACGTCCCTTGTCTGTCACCAATGTTGAATAAAATTACATTTGAACTTACTCTACCAATTGTCAATGAGATTGGTTGTTATATAGGGTGGAATTTGAGACAAAATACCCAAAGGAACGTAGTACTAAACAGACCTCTCAAACTTGGGTCTCAAGCCACTTCCTCTCAACTTTCTTTCTGTCAAAATAGTCCTGCATATGCGCCATATATGCACAAAGAAACTATAACATGTTGGGGATTTTTATTGTGACATGAGGAAAGCAGAGAGGATGTGAGTCGACAACAGACTCATGTTTGGAAAGTCTGTTAAATAATTTCCTGCAGTACGTTGGTGCCTTTGGAAATTTTGTCTCAAATTCCCCCATACTGTATATTAGGGTGGCAGGTAGCCTAGCGGTGACCGAAAGATTGCTAGATCGAATCCCGAGCTGACAAGGTAAAAATCTGTCATTCTGCCTCCGAACAAGGCAGTTAACCCACTGTTCCTAGGCTGTCATTTTAAATAAGAAGTTGTTCTTAACTGACTTACCTAGTTAAATAAAATATGAGAAGCAACCCCAAAGACAATTAGTAGAATAAGTTCAAATATAATTTTATTTAACATTGGTGACAGACAATGGACCCTGTAAGTAGAGTTTAATTCAGTAGAGTACTGTACTGTTCAGTTCATTAGAGTAGAGAATGTTAGAATAAAGGGGGATACAGTACATTATACTGTACTCTATTTTACTGAACTATACTTTAGGATATTACATCCAAATTATAACACAGTACATGGGATCATGACACACATCATCAATACAGGCACATATCAGGCATCATAATTAGGTGCCAGATTACATTTAAACCAAGTATTTTTCTGCATATCTAAGCACACATCTTGAGCTATCTGTATCCTCCTGACTGGTGGTTATTTTATTTATTTATTAACTAAACAAAATATTAGTTGCATCTCTGCTAAAATCTGGGTAAAAATATTGAAAGGAAGGTGGGTGGCTAGTACCACAGAGAAACAACCCCCCAAAATTCGTTGTATTTATTAATCAAGAAGGACTCAATACCCTATAGCTTGATCAAAGCTCTGTGCCTGGTCCAGTCAACTCAAAAATATAAACAGGATAAATATGAGGGGGCACGTGCCCATATGGGCCCTTTCGGGAACCCTTTTTTTCTACGAGTGTATATGTTCTTACAATTGGATATGAGGGACACTGTGGAACCAAAACGATATATCAGTATTCCTAGGCTCTGTAATGTATTAATTAATGTCGACAGGTGATGTAAGGCTGATTTAAGGTTACAGGTGGGCGACCCTTTAGATAACGAACGGTTGTATACTGTCGTGATAGTACACCCGCCTCTCTCGCCCCCTTCTATGTGCGCGAGCTTTGTGTGTGCCCACGTCGCGCTTGCGCTGTGGAACCAGAAGAGCCAGAAGAAAAAGACGAGAGAGTGGATTCGATTTAATAAAGCAAGGCAAGAGATTTTGTGTCAATATCGTTTTGGTTCGACGAAATGGAGAAGGTAGGTTGCGCATCATGGCTTTCGGAGGTGCGAGTTAATGCGAAATGCGTACATTAATGGCTCGGATCAAGGATAGCGCGCTATCATTGGCACGCTATTGTGAACAAAAAGCAGCGATGACAGCTGTTCACTTGTGGCAATAATGCACATCTGTAAAAACAAATAATTGTCCTTAGAAAGACATTGCCACTATTGAAAATAATTATATTCCTAAATTAAGAAGTGTATCTCATTTTAATGTCAAGGCTTTGTATTTTGGGATATATTCGGGATAGCCTACTAAATAATCGAACGATATAAATGCGCATTATAGTTGACATTTAATATAGAGCTTATTATTTTCAAATAATGGGCACTCCTTAGGCTGTCATGCGATAAAAGGTTACACGGCTTGTGTTGTAAGATTAAGCCATTTACAGCAAATAGGCAACCCATAACATCTTAAGTATATAGCCTACACCTCTCTAAAGCCATTTGATTTGATTCAATTATTATTTCAGCTTTTCATTCTACAGTTCTAATGTGCGGGTTTTTGTTCGTTCCAAAGGCAGCGTAGGCAACATGTATTGGAATAAGAAAACGATGTGAAGAGCACATAATGTTTTTATGACGGGACGCCGCAGGGAAGACGCCGAGCCCCCGTCAGTTTATTTGGGGGAAAATCGTTGGAGTGGTTCAATTCCCTGAGTAACAGCTTGGATGTAAAGGGGACGTTACAGTAAGACATTCCAAAGATGCCCAAGAGGTGGACCGCAGCAACGCCATGCAGCTATCTCCCTGTCGTCTTGTTGGTGATCGTTCTGCCCAGGTGTATACTGTCAATCCGTGCTGACAAAACCATCAGCAAGGAAGACCATGTTACTGCTACGGTCAATGCCACCGTACTTGACTCCAAAGGCAATCCAAAGCAAATTCTAACCAAGGACGATGGCACCTACGGTCAGAATTCACCGAAAGTGGACGCGAAAGGAATCGTGATTGGACCTGCACCGAATCATGGAGGTAGGTCATATATAATTTATCAGCAGTGATGTATAGTTGCATTCAGAGGTAAATACATGGTGTTAATGCATGCGTGATGTTTAAGTAGCTTACCCCATTAATGCAATTGTTTGAATGATATTGAGGAATTGCATTGAAGGCTACTTAAGATGTCAATAATACTACTACCAGCATGCAAACTGTGCTTGAAAATGGCAAGTGAAAGCTGTTCCCATAATATTTTCTAGTTCCAGACATTGCTTCTGTGTAATCATCAAGAGTGGGTGGGTGGGGGTGTACATAAAAATGGCACCCAGGAGTTCACCTGACTGGGGAAGTAGACAAAGTTGCCTATCATAACATCTAAGATAACACTTGTCAGAAATAATAAGGGTCAATGTATGGTTTTCTTCAGGCAATTGTATCTATAAAAAACATCTGAACTATTTGCCAGGCTCTGCTGGTGACACACGCCGCACACAGTAACAAGACAAATGCAGTGTCTCTCCAAATGACACAGTAACAAACTACTGGGATATTTGCGATCCAGTTTGAAGGGCCTTCTACCAAACCGTTGCTGTATTAATAAATACACAATTGTTTAGGCAATATTTTCCTGTTATTCCAAGATGCTATATTTTCTTTCTTCAGTAGTCGCATTTCCCCTTTCGGCCCTTGTCATTATCTGTTATGGGGCCACATATTGGAATATTTTCATGTTTCTGCAAAGCCAAGCTGATTTCTGGTCACTTCTCAAAATATCAAAGGGAATCTCTGACATACTTTCTGGACATTGTCATTTACATGATATTTTGTTCAAAATCGAGCACTACTTCCTTTTCAGGATTTGCAAACATTGGTAACTTTTCAAATCATGAAAAAAGGACGCTCTTCTAATTCTACCCGTTAGTTATTATCTATTTTCTGTATTTTTACCTCACTTTTTCTCCCCAAATTCGATCTTGTCTCAATGCTTCAATTCCCTAATGGGCTCAGGAGGCAAAAGTCGAGTCGCGAATCCTCCGAAACATGACCCCCCAAACAGCGTTTCTCAACGCCCGCCCACTTAACCCGGAAGCCAGTCGCACCAATGTGTCGGAGGAAACACTGTTCAATTGACAATGTGGTCAGCCTGCAGGCGCCCAGCCCACCACAAGTAGTCGCTAGAGCGCAATAAGCCAAGTAAAGACCCCCCGGCCAAACCCTCCCCTAACCCGGACGACGCTGGGCCAATTGTGCACTGCCCTATGGGACTCCCGATCACGGCCAGTTGTGATACAGACTGGGATAGAACCCAGATCTGTAGTGACGTCTCTAGCACTGTGATGCTGCTCCACTTGGGAGGCCCTAACCATTTTTTTTCATTGGACTTCGGGACCTCCTTGCTGTGTAAACTCATATTTACCCCATTTCCCTAAGCCCCTTGTTTGAGTGCCTTCAGGCTAATCTGTAAACAGACTGGATGGGCTGAATACACATTGCAACTGTAGCTGTCCTGTATCTCTCCCCTCAGCTTTCGATGAACACTTAACAGCAGTGTCCCCAAAACACCCTTCCCCAGGGTTTATGTAATCATTCTGAGGAGGCCCTGGCTGACTTGTGAGGGCTTGGCTTGGTAAGGAATCTGAAGAACACTCAGAAGGGGGTTGAGGGCCATTTCGCATGCTTGTTATTTACAACCACAACATCATGTTCCACCCACCCCTTACATACATCTGGTGTGCACTGTGCATTCACCACAGGCTGTGTGTTTTGAATGTGTCAATGATTTTGTGTGTGACTGTATTACTGAGCGTAATTTCATCCTTTAGCTATGAACATTGTGTGCTAGTACACTCTTGGTCCACTTTTTCCCTACTCCAACAAACATTCAAAAAACCATTAACCGGGTCTCTAAGCTTCTGTAGTAGAACATTACATAATGGATCACTTAAACACGTTTTGGCTGAATCATTCTGGCCCTGAGATGTATTGCAATGATAGGCCAATGGTGATGGGGCCATATCATCTTCCCGGCATCGGAGGCGTGAACCCTCGTCTCTCTGCTCTGGTCGCTAGCTTTGTTCAGGATACAGGATGCACAAAAAAGAGCATGACATTGAGAGAAAGTGTAAATGAGGTCAAACATCTTCACCTAGCCAGTCCCTCCAGGATTCTGTGATTCTGCGATGGCAATGTTTTTGGCAAAATCAACAAATCCCCAAATATTATGCAAGGGTTTGCAAATTTTAACATTCACCGCACTATTAGCTGTGAAATCATTGCAATATTATAGCATAAAACTGACCAATCACTGCAGTACAAAAAGAGGGCTCCAACCAATCACACATTTATCACATAATCTGGTTCAATCAAGCCAAACATCCACATTTCCCTCATCACTGCATTTTTTGCCACAAATTGGACAAAATCATTGCATATTGCCATGCAAAATGTCAGAATTGCCGCAGCAAAATCTGGCATTTTTGCCCGCAAATGTATTAAAAAAATCCTGCAAAATCATGGAGTGACAGCATATCCTGGACTTCTGTCAAAGGAAGAGCGAGGATACAAGCAAACAGTCAGTTTCAATTTTCCTACCTCTCTTTGTTCTTGGCATAAGGGTTCTTTGTTCTGAACAGTTCTTTGTCTTCCTTGTTCACAAAGAACAAAATGATACCCTTTTTGTAAAGGTTTTACTTGATATAGAACATGATAGGTGTACAGTTGCTATGGAAACTGAAATGGCCAGAAAAGTAATACCACTGTTTCCATTTCTGTTGTGGGCAGAAGGTGCCTTTTGAATCGTCTAAGTGTATATTCAAACTTCAGTATGGGCAGCCTAAAATAGTTACAAACCCCCTGTTCTTGTGGTGTCCAAAAGTATGATAGAGAACTTCATTGGTTGAAATCTGATTTGACGTACAGTGCCTTCAGAATGTATTCAAATCCCTTGACTTTTGCCACATTTTGTTGTGTAACTGGCCTACATCTAATACCACATAATGTTGTTTTTAGATTTTTTTTTACAAATGATTAAAAATGAAAAGCTGAGATGTCTTAAGTCAATAAGTATTCAACCCCTTTGTTATGGCAAGCCTAAATAAGTTCAGGAGTAAAGGTTTGCTTAACAAGTCATGTAATAAGTTGCATGGACTCACTCTGTGTGTAATAATCGTGTTTAACATTGACTTTTGAATACTTCCTCATCTCTGTACCCCACACATACAATTATCTGTAAGGTCCCTCATTCGAGCAGTGAATTTCAAACACAGATCCAACCACGAAGACCAGGGAAGTTTTCTAATACTACAAAGATACAGGCATCCTTCCTAACTCAGTTGCCAGAGATGAAGGAAACCACTCAGAGATTTCAACATGAGGCCAATGGTGACTTTAAAACAGTTACAGAGATTAATTGCTGTGATATGGGAACTGAGGATGGATCAACAACATTGTAGTTACTCCACAATACTAACCTAAATGGCAGAGTGAAAAGAAGAAAGCCTGTACAGAATACAAATATTCCAAAACATGCATCTTGTTTGCAATAAGGTACTAAAGTAAAACTGCAAAAAGCTTTATGTCCTGAATACAAAGGGTTATGCTTGGGGCAAATCCAACACAACAAATCACTGAGTACCACCTTTCATATTGTTAAGCATGGTGGTGGCTGCATCATATTATGGGTATGCTTGTCATCGCCAGGGCCTAGGGAGTTTTTCTTCAGGATGCAAATAAATGGAATAGCACTAAGCACAGGCAAAATTCTCCCAGAAAGACACTGGGATACAAATTCATCTTTCAGCTGGACAATAACCTGACACACAAGGCCAAATATACACTGGAGTTGCTTACCAAGAAGACATTGAATGTTCCTGAGTGGCCTAGTTACAATTTTGACTTGGTTTGGCTTGAACATCTATGGCAAGACTGTAAAATGGCTGTCAAGCAATGACCAACAACCAACTTGACAGAGCTTGAATAATTTAAAAATAATAATGTGCAAATATTGTACAATCCAGGTGTGCAAAGCTCTTAGACTTACCCAGAAAGATTCACAGCTGTAATCGCTGCCAAATGTGATTGTAACATGTATTGACTAAGAGGTGTGAATATTTATGTACATTTGATGTTTCTGTATTTAACATTCAATACATTTTTTTAAAAAATCTAAAAACATGTTTTCACATTTTCATTATGGGTTATTGTGTGTAGATGGGTGGTTAAAAAAACATATTTAATCAATTTTGAATTCAGGCTGTAACACAACAACGTGGAATAAGTCACGGTGTATGAATACTTTCTGAAGGCACTGTAGATTAGCCTTGAGTCCTAGACTAGGACTTGTTTTTGGTGTCACTCAGGTTGACTGCCAAAGGCCTAGTTACCATCATCTGCTGATGGCACCGTGGTGGCAGTTCGGCCTGGGTGGGGTGGCGTGACCTGTGCCACAACCCTTCCAGAAAACCACCAACCCCAAACTCGGGTCAGGCAAAGTGGAACATCAACAGCATGTTAGTAGGCATATGACCAAGAGAAGGGTGAAAAAACATACACAGAATAATGTTCAACAAAGTAACAAAAGAACAAGTTTGTATGTCTTGGGTCGTAGTTACTTAGGAGATCTCTGATGTTTGGTATCACATCATGTCCATTTACCGTACTCAACGGGAATTGCTATTACTGTCATGGTAAGGTTCTTCTGTTGAAGGGGTTACTTAACTGGGCTAGAACTGGTTTTCGCACTGCCTACCTACACAGAATTGCATTACTCTGCTGTCAAGGGTAAGTCAAGGCCATCGCAATTTTCATAGCACCACACATGAACCTGACTCAATGGAATTATCACCAGCACTCGATTTCAAGGAAGTCACATGCCTGTTGAATTCTTCGACCTTGGCAGTTACCTGCATTCCACTTGACACTTTTGTGTTCCTATACCTGAGGGAATGAAAGACATTTGATTTCAATACAGCCTTTTCCTCAGAGGTGTAGGTATGAGACTAACATGGAACCCAAACCGGCTGCGCGCGTGCGCCATCGTGCATAAATGTATTTTGTCCCCCTACACCAAACGCGATCACGACACGCAGTTTAAAATATCAAAACAAACTCTGAACCAATGACATTAATTTGGGGACAGGTCGAAATCAGGGTATTTAAATATCTAAATATTTTTTACCATTATTTTAGTAGGCAAGTCAGTTAAGAACAAATTCTTATTTTCACTAACGGCCTAGGAACAGTGGGTTAACTGCCTGATCAGGGGCAGAACGACAGATTTGTACCTTGTCAGCTCGGGGATTTGAACTTGCAACCTTTCGGTTACTAGTTGAACACTCTAACCACTAGGCACAATCCTCTTTGTCCACTGTCTCTTATCAATCCAACAATTCATCCACCTGATTTTGCAGAGTCAATGGAGCTAGGTGTGTGTGGCAGGTCAGAGATCAGCCCTAGGCATGCGCACATGCAGGGCGCCTTGAATTGCAGGCCGCAATCACACACTATATTTAACTAGGCAAGTCAGTTAAGAACAAATTCTTATTTTACAAGAACGGCCTACCCCGGCCAAACCCTCCCCTAACCGGGACAACGCTGGGCCAATTGTGTGCCACCCTATGGGACTCCCAATCACGGCTGGTTATGATACAGCCCGGGATCGAACCAGGTTCTGTACTGATGACTCTAGCACTGAGATGCAGTTCCTTAGACTGCTGAGACACTCGGGAGCTCGTTAAAGTACTGTGTTCTAAATTTGGTTACTGCTATTATTACAAAGCTAACACGTTCTCCACGAGGACCAAATATTGTAAGGACTTCATAAAAATGGCAACTATGTTGCTGCGGTGGCTGCCAGCTGTCCCTTCTATGGAGGCCATTAATAGAAACAGAAACAAAATCTTGGCTTCATCAAACTGGTTTACTCTGGAGTCTTGGCAGAGATATAGAAGGTATCAGAGCACCTATAAAGTACAACAACTCTCTTCGCAGAGCGCCTTGACCTTTGTCTGTACCCTTTGAACCTTGACCCTTAGTTGTGCCTAGGACATTTCAATCAAACCCACTTCGCTCTGCTGATTTTGAACTCTGTCTGTGGTCTGTTAAGTGAGGTGTCAAACTGATTGTATCCATTTAATTCAGTTCTCTTTTATGTTAATGGAAAGTTTATCTTGTAACATCCTCACATAACCTTTTCAATAGCCCCTGAATTAAATATGATTTGTTATACAGAGTGTGAGTACTGGTAGTACTTCAGGAGAGAAGTTTACATTTCTGAAAGCCATTCTAAACACAGTCCACAGCCTCCAGATCTCTTGGAACATAAACCTGTTGATTTATCGCTTCCTGTTTTGAGTCATGTAGCATTAGAATTTTGTCCTCGGGCCATTCTGCCTTTCCATCTCTATCTCTCTGCGTCTCTGGCTGCCCAACCGTAGGACTGAGGCGGTCTCCAAGGGCATAGGACATATGGTGGTGAGATCAAACGATCGAAGCCCAAGCTGCTCTGCCTTCGCTAGAGCCATAAAGAAGAGCAGTCGCTCGGATAAATGTTCTTCTTTCCCCTCCTCGCCTCCGCTCCATTCACTTTGCCCAGTCTCTCCTCACCAGCCAGTGCCAGCACCTTAGGCCTAGAAATCATAGTTTAGGAATGAGAAATCATTCCAAAACCAAGACAAGCTATCAAGACAGTACCACCCAATCAGAAGTCAGACCCAGAGCAGCCAGAGTAACCAGCCTTGTCAGATGGATGGAAGTCTGTCCGTATAGAGTACTTGGCCAGTAAGACCGTGTGTCAATGGAAACCCTGTTGTGCCGTTGCGTAGTTGCCGAGCCAGGTGATTTGGGAAGCTCGAGTGAGCCCACATGGCGATAAATGACCCTAGCATGGCATGGCTCGTTGGGGATGTAGGCTAATTAGCCTCACCCCAGGCCATGGATGACCAACACTCCCTCGCTACTGGGAAGAAATATTGGCTTGCAGTAGGTAGGGAGTAGGGATACTGAGGTTGCTGCTGTACCCCCTGAAAAATCTGAAAAAAAAAAAAAAAAATTCTCAAAAGTAGTGCACTGGGTCTTTACGAGTATTAGCGGGCCAATATAGACGTCTGTAGCGCAGGCAAAAAACATTTTTTAAGCATCTCCGCTTTGGCAAAAAGGTAGTTGTATAATTAAGAACAGTGTCTTTCAGGATTTAATAGTTGGAATTGTAAGAGTTGTTGCCCTGTCCCTTTCTCTGCAATTGTCCTTCTAATGGAATCTAGAAAGAACAAAACCATGTCCACAAACATTTACATCAAAAAGTTCTGGGCAGACACAAAACATCCACATTTTGATCAAATAACATGGAAAACAACCACTTTTTGTGCAGTATTACTTTACCATCCTTACAAACCACTTAATGTACATTACTGTATTGCACATAGGCTGGTCATCTAGGTTTATACCTGTAGACTTTCCATCACCATGAAGAGAAACAGTGCATAATACAGTAATTGAGTACATTGAGACATCAAGTGGTTTGGTGCTGTGATGATGGGGCTCAGTTGGTAGAGCATGGTGCTTGCAATGTTAGGGTTGTGGGTTCGATTCCCACGGGGGACCAGTTTTTTAAAAAAAGTGAGTGCATACATTTTCATACTAAGTAAGTTGCTCTGGATAAGAGTGTCTACTAAAATGGAAAATAACTGAAATTGTCAATTCATTAATCACATAGAAATAAGTTACATTTGCAAGATATTTCAAGATACTGGAATAAATATCAAGCAAGTCTTTTTTTATTTCACAAAACAGGTTAACTGTTTTGTACAGATCATTTTCAGACGCAAGTTAAAAATTATGGTAAACTTATTTTGTTGCATCCACCAAAATTGCAGCACCCTTACCCCCAAACTGCTTCCTGTGGCTATATCAAATGTAGAGTTTTTTTCCCCCTATGATTTTTATTTTGAGCAGCAGTGGCAACATTTTAATTATATTGTTATCTTCCATTGAAACTCATCTGAATATTGAGGACCGTTTAATTGTATTTCTTGATCTCAATGACATCACCAGCCAATTCTATATTAATCCCAGAAATGATCTAACTAGCGTAAAGTTACAGTTACTACGCTTCTTGGATTACAAGCCAGCTAGCTAGCTAGTTACCATGGAGGTTTCTTGGACAATCTGATGAGAATATGAGCAGATATGGATCTTGTTGTAACCTTTCACTCTGGGGGGATGCCTTAATACTGTATGCCTTGTGAACCTGCTCAGTATCTCCTTTATTTTCTGTATCGCACAATTAACACAAAACAATTATGTGGGCTGTAACATTGTAATACCACACACGCAGGATAGGAAATGTATGCAGGACAAATAGGAAAAACAGATAATTTAATTTCACACCAAATTGGTTTGGATCGTTTTTTCCAAACTCTGGCACGTGTTCCTCCTTAGTTTGGTTCGTTTGGACTGGTGTGAACACTCTATCTGCACTAGGGAGTGCACTAAACAACGCACTGTGGTTTGCTCAAAAAAGGGTGGTCCTGGTCCGATTCTATTAGTACCATGATGCAGTTCGCTCCAGGTGAGAACGCAGTCCGGACCAAACACCGGAAAAGAACCAGAGGCGTACAGCATTTGATAAAAATGCATGCAGGACGATGGCTTAATATCTCTGAAACATTCTGTGAGTAGCAGTGCTTTTATAACCTCATCAGATTAATCAATCAATCAAATGTATTTATAAAGCCCTTTTTACATCAGCAGATGTCACAAAGTGCTATACAGAAACACAGCATAAACCCCAACAAGCAAGCAATGCAGATGTAGAAGCACGGTGGCTAGGAAAAACTCCATAGAAAAGCAGGAACCTAGGAAGAAACCTAGAGAGGAACCAGGCTTTGGAGGGGTGGCCAGTCCTCTTCTGGTTGTGCCAAGTGGAGATTATAAGAGTACATGGCCATTTAAGGCCAGATTGTTGTTCAAGATGTTCATAGATGACCAGCAGGGTCAAATAATAATCACAGTGGTTGTAGAGGGTGCAACAGGTCAGTACCTCAGGTCAGTTGGCTTTTCATAGCCTAGCATTCAGAGGTAGAGAGACGAAAACAGCAGGTCCGGTGAACAGGTCACAGTTCCCTAGCCGTAGGCAGAACAGTTGAAACTGGAGCAGCAGCACGACCAGGCGGACTGGGGACAGCCAGGAGTCATCAGGCCAGGTAGTCCTGAGGCATGATCCAAGGGCTCAGATCCTCTGGGAGAGAGAGAGAGAATTAGAGGGAGCATACTTAAATTCACACAGGACACCAGATAAGACAGGAGAATTACACCAGATATAACAGACTGACCCTAGCCCCCCGGCACAAAGACTATTGCAGCATAGATACTGGAGACTGAGACGGGTGTGTCGGGGGACACTGTGGCCTCGTCCGACGATACCCCCGAACAGGGCCAACCAGGCAGGATATAATCACACCCATTTTGCCAAAGCACAGCTCCAACACCACTAAAGGGATATCAACAGACCACCAACTTACTACCCTGAGACAAGGCTGAGAATGGCCCACAAAGATCTTCTCCACCGAACAGACGCAAACCGGACAGGAAGATCACGTCTGTGACTCAACTCACTCAAGTGATGCACCCCTCCTAGGGACTGCAGGGAAGAGCAGTAGTAAGATTAGGGGAGACGGGGGCTATACCAGGGATATAGGCTACTGAATATAGACTATTCACTTCGCAGTTAGATTGGCTATTCTTCCCGCATGTTTTTTGAAGACCAAAGCGAAAGTAAAATGATGTTTTTGGACACAAGGTATGCTTCTTGCTAATCATAGATGATTAAATGTGAGCATTTTTCTCCAATAAACAAATGGCTTGCATGAACGCGTGGTATTGTTTAGGCATTTCAGTTTGTTTGACATTTGGCAATGTGAAACCAACCGGACCAAATTAGAAAATAATTCTATGTAACTAATAATCAAACACTGTTTCAAACTATAGCTCAGAACTATGTGTGAAAACGCCCTTAGTCAGTGGTGACTAATGAAAGCCTTGGTAGTGGAGTTCCATCCGGTGTTCTGCTATTAGACTGCAGTGTATTATTTCCATTGTGTGCTGCCACAGTATCTGCGGGCTGCTAGCTGTGGCTCTGTGAATGTGAGGAGGAGGGGAGGGGGGCGGCAGCTCTGAAGCAGACAGAGAGAGAGCAGTCTCCTAAGCCTTCAGTGATGATGACGGATGAGCCATTTTGATTGGTTGGAGGTTGGTGGGTCGAACAGAGCGCTCCATCCGCAGCATTAAGGAGAAAATGTGCCGTTAAATTGCCTTGGACGCACCAGCCTAACCACAGACGAGATGAATGTTAGAACAAAGGGCAGCAGCCTACACTGTCATCATCTCTCTGGAGTTTCACTGTACATTGGCCATGTTGGGATATAGAATATACCCCAATTGGTTGCCTCTGGAAGGAAACGGAGCAGGTTTGGGGAAGATGTCACTCAAATTTAGTTTGCCTTTGTTATTTGATCATGACTTTTGTACAGTGTGTTGTTACTTATACAGTATGATGCCCAAGGGATTGACATTCATGGCAAAATTGGATGAGTTTTCCTCCTCACTCACACACTTATAAAGTAGACGTGTAAATATCGGCAGAATTATTTTATATAATTTTTTTTAGCAGTTATTCTGAATATTAGATTATTAGCAGTAATATGTAGGTTATAATAACCTTGACCTTGACGTTAAGAGGGTTCAGCTGTGACGTTGGTGTTCCTGTTACCTCACAGTGGTCCTGCTGGCTCTCTGTCACCTATGTGAGCCGAGCCCACTAAGCCGAGTGAGTCAGGCGAGGTTATGTGATTCTAATGGTTATCCTGCTCCCCACCACCATTACGCTAACTCATTCATTAAACAGAAGTCTGAGCTTTGAGGGAGAGCAATCCTCGGGGAGTGTGGAACTGGAAGAGTCCCACAGACAAGTGGTTTACTGGAACTGTGAAGTTAAAACTGTAGCTTTAATAAATAGCACTAGCCATGTTCTGAGAGCTTTCTTGGTTGAAAACTAATCTGGTAAATATACAGTGCCATTCGGAAAGTATTCACACCCCTTGACTTCTTCCACATTTTGTTGTTACAAAGTGGGATTAAAATGGATTTGTCATTTTTGTCTACGATCTACACAAAATAATATAATGTCACAGTGGAAGAAAAATTCTAGCATTGTTAAAAGAAATCGATATATTTGTCAATTTTTTTTGCCTTATTGCAAACAGGATGCATGTTTTGGAATATTTGCATTCAGTCCAGCCTTCCTAATTTTCACTCTGTCATTTAGGTTATTATTGTGAAGTAAATACATTGTTCCTCCGTTTTCTCCGATCACAGCCAATAAACTTGGTAACTGTATTAAAGTCACCTTTGGCTTCATGATAAAATCCCTAAGCGGTTTCCTTCCTCTTCGACAGCTGAGTTAGGAAGGACACCTGTATTTTGTAGTGACTGGGTGCATTGATACACCGTCCAAATTGTAATAAATAACTTCACAATGCTCAACGGGATATTCAATGCCTCCTTCTTTGTGTTTGATATTCACTGCTCGACTGAGGGACCTTACAATTATCTGTATGTGTGGGGTACAGAGGTGAGGTAGTCATTCAAAAATCATGTTAAATATTGTACACGGAGTGAGTCCATGCAACTTATTATGTAACTTGTTAAGCACATGTTTACTCCTAAACTTGTTTAGGCTTGCCATAACAAAGGGGTTGAATACTTATTGGCGAAATACATTTCAGCTTTTAATTTTAATTTCTAAAAACATAATTTCACTTTGACATTATGGGGTATTGTGTGTAGGCCGGTGACACAACATCTCAATTTAATAATTTTTCAATTCAGGATGTAACACAGCAAAATTTGGAAAAAGTTTAGGAGTGTTGAATAATTTTTGAAGGCTGATTGTATTTGTATTTATTATTAGCAGTAGCAGCTACTCTTCCTGGGTTCCAGCATAATTAAGCCAGTTATACAATTTTAAATACATTACAATACATTTCACAATAGATTTTACCACACATTGTGTGCCCTCAGGCCACTACTAAAAGGACCTTGCTTTCTCGTTGTAAGCTCATTTACTTGTAACTCCCAGCCGAATAGCGTTGCACTTCTGTCATCGGATGGAAATTAAGTTATTTTCTGCCGAATGTGTTGCACAAATGTATATTCTGTGAAGGAAAACGATAGTTGCATGTCCCTGATCACTCTATTGAAGCAAAAAAAAACACTGTTGACTTTCAATATAAACCGCAACCCCTGTCAATACACAGCTGGACTCGCCTGCTCCCGCTTTCTCCTGTTGTGCTATTTACAAACAAACACGTGACTGGCTCAGCTATTCTGTCTTCATAATGTAAAATAATGTGACCGCTGAAATAAAGAACACAATCTGTTTCATCTCCTAACTTTGACTGCAGTTATTCACTTAAAAAATAGCTACAAATATGAAAATGTATAGAAAAACTTAAAAGAAATAGTTGCAACGATATTGACGATTTTGAAAAACAATCCCATGGCTATTTCCGGTGTACTGCCCAAGTCAAATGTTTTTTTTTTTACATCAGATTTTACTTCTTGCATTAGTTAAAATAGATTTCCATGTCATGGCTCTATGTAGTACTGTGCGCCTCCCATAGTTCTGGGGGTCTGTGAAGAGACCTCTGGTTGCAGGTCTTGTGTGGTAGGCATGGGTATTCGAGCTGTGTGCTAGTAGTTTAAACAGATAGCTCGGTGCATTCAACATGTCAATACCTCTCACAAATAAACTCAGCAAAAAAATAAACAGCTCTTTTTCAGGACCCTGTCTTTCAAAGATAATTCATAAAATCTAAATAACTTCACAGATCTTCATTGTAAAGGGTTTAAACACTGTTTCCCATGCTTGTTCAATAAACCATAAACAATTAATGAACATGCACCTGTGGAACGATTGTTAAGACACTAACAGCTTACAGAGGGTAGGCCATTAAGATCACAGTTAAGAAAAGTTAGGACACTAAAGAGGCCTTTCTACTGACTGAAAAAGACCAAAAGAAAGATGCCCAGGGTACCTGCACATCTGCATGAATGTGCCTTAGGTATGCTGCAAGGAGGCATGAGGACTGCAGATGTGGCCAGGGCAATACATTGCAATGTCCGTACTGTGAGACGCCTAAGACAGCGCAATAGGAAGACGGGAGGGACAGCTGATCGTCCTCGCAGTGGCCGACCACGTGTAACAACACGTCGCCTATGGACACAAACCCACCGTCGCTGAAGCAGACAGAACTGGCAAAGTCGCGATATTGTTTCACCAGGGGTGATATCGGATTCGCGTTTATTGTTGAAGGAATGAGCGTTACACCGAGGCCTGTACTCTGGAGCGGGATCGATTTTGGAGGTGGAGGGTCCGTCATGGTCTGGGGCGGTCTGCAGGCAATCTCACTTCTGTGCGCTGCAGGGAAGGCATCCTCCTTCCCTGGTACCCTTCCTGCAGGCTCATCCTGACATGACCCTCCAGCATGCCAATGCCACCAGCCATACTGCTCGTTCTGTGCTAGATTTCCTGCAAAACAGGAATGTCAGTGTTCTGCCATGGCCAGCAAAGAGCCCGGATCATAATCCCATTGAGCACGTCTGGGACCTGTTTGAAAGGATGGTGATCGGATTCCCCCCAGAAATGTCCAGGAACTTGCCTTGGTGGAAGAGTGGGGTAACATCTCACAGCAAGAACTGGCAGATCTGGTGCAGTCTATGAGAAGGATATGCACTGCAGTACTTAATGCAGCTGGTGGCCACACCAGATACAGACTGTTACTTTTGATTTTGACCCCCCCCCCCCCCCCCCTTTGTTCAGGGACACATTATTCTATTTCTGTTAGTCACATGTCTGTGGAACTTGTTCAGTTTATGTCTCAGTTGTTGAATCTTGTTATGTTCATACAAATATTTACACATGTTAAGTTTGCTGAAATTAAACGCAGTTGACAGTGACAGGACGTTTCTTTTTTTGACTTCATCAGTACTTGTAAACTCAGCAGTCTTTCCACTGCTTTGAGCCAGTAGAGGTTGACATGCATATTATTCATGTTAGCTCTCCATGTACATTTAAGGGCCAGCCGTGCTGACCTGTTCTGGGCCAATTGTAATTTTCCTAAATCCCTCTTTGTGGCACCTGACCACATGACTGCAAGGGATATAAAGCCACAACACATATGTTTTTCCAGCAGCCGATTATGGTCAATAATGTCAAAAGCTGCACTGAAGTCTAACTAAACAGCTCCCAACAATCTTTATATTATCAATTTCTTTCAGCCAATCATCATTAATTTGTGTAGTGCCATACATGCTAAGTGCCCTTCCCTATAAGCGTGCTTAATTTGTTTACTGTAGCAAATAGCATTGTACCTGGTCAAACACAAGTTTTTTTCAAAAGTTTACTAAGGGTTGGTAACAGGCTGATTGGTCGGCTGTTTGAGCCACTAAAGAGTTCTTTGCTATTCTCAGGTAGCGGAATAACTTTTGTTTCCCTCTAGGCTTCAGGGCACACACTATCCAATTGGCTTATATTGAAGAGACGGTAAATAGGAGAGGCAATATCGTCCACTGTCATCCTCAGTAATTTTCCATCCAAGTTGTCAGACCAAGGTGGCTTGCCATAGTTGATAGACAAAAATAATTGTTTCACCTCTTCCACACTCACTTTATGGAAATCAACATTACAATGCTTGTCTTTCTACGTTTGGTCAGTTATGCATGGATGTGTATGTTCAGAATTTGTTGTTGTCTAAGTTTTCTAATAACCTGGTAGGTTGACTAATAACCTGAACCAGGCTGCAGGCAATGGTTACAATTTTAAGCTTTTTCTTGAGTGGGCAGCTTGATGAAATCCAGTCAATATTTAGGTCACCCAGAAAACATAAATATTTAGGTCACACAGAAAATGTTGAACAAGTCTTGCATTTTGCAAAAGTACTGTATGTCTCAGTTTAATACCAATGCCTTTCACAACATCCCACATTTGACATGTGCCATTTAAAGCCTTGTGCAACAGGAGATACACAAGATCCGTGTGCAAAGCGTTGTCTATTCTCACCACAATACCAGAAGCTGGTTTACTGTCTTGTGGGTCTTGTCGCAGATTCACACTTTCTGTTCGTGTTCTCTCGCTGCATAGTGCAACATTGCTCTGAGTCACCCCACACACTCTATTATGAAGACACTATCAGTGGCTAGCAAGTAACTCAGCTTAACAGCAAAGCATTGCATCGGTCTTCTTCCAATGGAATATATCACCCAAGAAGGCTCTGCAGAAATACATATGGGCAGTGTCAAATTGAAGTGCACCACGAGATGTCTTATTTTCTGTACAAGGCCCGTCCGTGGATGACGAGTGCTGTCCTTGGGGGCAAAAAAAAAAACATAGTTCTGAATTGCACCGTAACTCTCAGAAATTAGTAGGAGTGAAAATGACCCTGTTGCGAACTTCAGAATCGTCATTGTGGTGACATGTGCCGACAGAAAGTAGTTGACTTGTTCCACATTTCATTGTGTTACAGCCTGAATTAACAAATGTTTCATGTGTTTTCTCACCCACCGACACACAATAGCCCATAATGACGAAGTGAAAATGTTTTTAGAACTGTTTGCACATTTATTGCAAATTAAATACAGAAATCGAATTTACATAAGTATTCACTCCCTGAGTCAATACACGTTAGAATCACCTTTTGGCAGCGATTCCAGGTGAGTCTTTCTGGGTAAGTCTGTAAGAGCTTTGTACACCTTCCTTGTACAATAGTTGCACATTATTCTTCTTTGTGCACAAAATTCTTCAAGCTCTGTCAAGTTGGTTGTTGATCATTGCTCGACAGCCATTTTCAAGTCTTGCCATAGATTTCCAGGCCATTTTTAAGACAACTGTAACTAGGCCACTCAGGAACATTCAATATCGTCTTGGTAAGCTATTCCAGTGTATATTTGGCCTTGTGTTTCAGGTTATTGTTCTGCTGGAAGGTGAATGTCTCCCAGTGTCTGTTGGAAAGCAGACTGAGCAATATTTTCCTCTAGGATTTTGCGTATTCTGTAATTTTGTTGTTGTTGTTGATTAAACTCCCTAGTCTAGCATACCATAACATGATGCAGCCATCGCCATTGAAAATATGAAGCGTGGTACTCAGTGATGTGTTGGATTTGGCCCAAACATAACGCTTTGTTGTTAAACACTATTAAACACTATTATTGCACAGTCCATGCAACTTATTATGTGACATATTAAGCAAATTTGCCATAACAAAGGGGTTGAATACTTACTGACTTAAGACATTTCAGCTTTTGATTTTTTATTAATTAAAAAATAAACATAATTCCACTTTGACATTATGTGGTATCGTGTGTAGGCCAATGACACAAAATCTCAATTTAACACAACACAACAGAATGTGGAAAAAGTCACAGCCTAATTTGTTTTCAAGGGCCTTTGCTATAAGAGCTACTGCAAATGCTCTGACGGTTCCACCATGCATACATGTAGGGTTTTTAAGCCTGAGAACTAGGCCATGCCTCCATTGGTTGAATTTCTATTTGTCAATTGGCTTATCAGTTCAGATGTCGGTAAACGTATTTTATATAAACTTACCTCAGGTGAAAAGAATAGAGGTTACTTCATTATTTCAAGCGGAAATGTTACCCACTGCCTTGATTCGGAGCCCGATTTAAAAAAATAAAATAAAAAAATAAAAAAGATTGGATAAAGGTAGAGACTCAGAGCTACTAAATTGTATGTCATACACTGCAGTTGGGGAACAATGGGGAAAGTAATTCTGCTTTGAAAGCTGATTAACTTGTAACTCCACTTTTGAGAAAATGGCCCTTGAATGTTTTTGGTACAGCTACTGGAGAGCTCTTATTTGTCAACTCCTATTGAGCATCGTTCACACCATCTTAAAGGAAACATCCACTCAAAACCACTCATTCCTTTAATTTACAGTGTTAAATAATACTAATATGTGAGAATACAATTTCTTGTGAACAAATGTTTCATTTTGCTATTATAATAAGGTTGGTAGCTTGGAAAATCGTTGTGGAAATCTGTTGCCGCTCAAGTCAACTACAAAATCCAGAATGCAAATGTAGCTACACAAAATAATACCAAAGACAATATCAGCATGTAAAGTAGCTAGATAGCTGTAGAATCGGCAAAAAAAAAATCTGCATTATCAATTTAGGAATCTACAATCTCACCATGTTCAACCTGCAGATCAATGTGCCACAGAGTCGTGTCTGACATTCGCAACGGCAGATATACACTGCTCAAAAAAATAAAGGGAACACTTAAACAACACAATGTAACTCCAAGTCAATCACACTTCTGTGAAATCAAACTGTCCACTTAGGAAGCAACACTGATTGACAATACATTTCACATGCTGTTGTGCAAATGGAATAGACAACAGGTGGAAATTATAGGCAATTAGCAAGACACCCCCAATAAAGGAGTGGTTCTGCAGGTGGGGACCACAGACCACTTCTCAGTTCCTATGCTTCCTGGCTGATGTTTTGCTCCCTTTTGAATGCTGGCGGTGCTTTCACTCTAGTGGTAGCATGAGACAGAGTCTACAACCCACACAAGTGGCTCAGGTAGTGCAGCTCATCCAGGATGGCAAATCAATGCGAGCTGTGGCTAGAAGGTTTGCTGTGTCTGTCAGCGTAGTGTCCAGAGCATGGAGGCGCTACCAGGAGACAGGCCAGTACATCAGGAGAAGTGGAGGAGGCCGTAGGAGGACAACAACCCAGCAGCAGGATCGCTACCTCCGTCTTTGTGCAAGGAGGAGCAGGAGGAGCACAGCCAGAGCTCTGCAAAATGACCTCCAGCAGGCCACAAATGTGCATGTGTCTGCTCAAACAGTCAGAAACAGACTCCATGAGGGTGGTATGAGGGCCCGACGTCCACAGGTGGGGGTTGTGCTTACAGCCCAACACTGTGCAGGACGTTTGGCATTTGCCAGAGAACACCAAGATTGGCAAATTCGCCACTGGCGCCCTGTGCTCTTCACAGATGAAAGCAGGTTCACACTGAGCACATGTGACAGACGTGACAGAGTCTGGAGACGCCGTGGAGAACGTTCTGCTGCCTGCAACATCCTCCAGCATGACCGGTTTGGCGGTGGGTCAGTCATGGTGTGAGGTGGCGTTTCTTTGGGTGGCCGCACAGCCCTCCATGTGCTCGCCAGAGGTAGCCTAAATGCCATTAGGTACCGAGATGAGATCCTCAGACCCCTTGTGAGACCATATGCTGGTGCTGTTGGCCCTGGGTTCATCCTAATGCAAAACAATGCTAGACCTCAGGTGGCTGGAGTGTGTCAGCAGTTCCTGCAAGAGGAAGGCATTGATGCTATGGACTGGCCCGCCCGTTCCCCAGACCTGAATCCAATTGAGCACATCTGGGACATCATCCAGGAGTTGGCGGATGCTTTAGTCCAGGTCTGGTAGGAGATCCCTCAGGAGACCATCCGCCACCTCATCAGGAGCATGCCCAGGCGTTGTAGGGAGGTCATACAGGCACGTGGAGGCCACACACACTACTGAACCTCATTTTGACTTGTTTTAAGGACATTACATCAAAGTTGGATCAGCCTGTAGTGTGGTTTTCCACTTTAATTTTGAGTGTGACTCCAAATCCAGACTTCCATGTGTTGATACATTTCCATTGAGAATTGTTGTGTGATTTTGTTGTCAGCACATTCAACTATGTAAAGAAAAAAGTATTTAATAAGAATATTTCATTAATTCAGATCTAGGATGTGTTATTTTAGTGTTTCCTTTATTTTTGTGAGCAGTGTACTTTTGAGGAGATGGGTAACGTTGCCCATGCTACGTCAATGGGCCACATGGTGCATTCTGGGCGATTCTAGGACAAGGAGCGCTCTCTTTCAAGGGGTTAATGGAAGTCTATTAAGCGCTAGCTCCAAAACCAACATTAGCAGGAATTTCGTCAACAAGAAGTACAACATTACAAATATTTTCTGAGATGTGAGATAATTAACTTGCTATCTCTAATATCGTATATCTTTGGAATATCGTATAGCTGAGGAAAATGTGTCTGTTTCTCGACATATACACTGACTTTGAGAAGGGATTGCGTGGCGATTAGCTTAGCAACTGCGTGATGCAGCATGGACGGGGCGTAATATGATTTCTATCTCCTTTCGAATAATATTTCTAGCAACAGAACCATGCACCCTGGACTGAACTGGCAGACAAACATTTCTCGAGGTAGGAATATCAAAAACATTTGATCAATGGCTCATTCGAGAGAAGACATCCTACCGAGTTATGACATCGGCCAGAAATTAAATCTGACATGTGTGATAGACAGTTGCCCGCAATCTAAAAGTCGTATTCCTATTAACTTCCAGTGTGTAGTGAGAGCAATTCTATCAGAGTGCTACGTCATACCAGACGGATTTCTGCCTGCTTGAACATCAATAACTCAGATACACATGAAATGACCCAGGAAATCAATAGAACATCACGCAGAGTTGCACAAAAACAATATAACGTTCAAGATGGGTGAACCTTTAACCCTTAGCCCGCCCATCTTTTTAAGGATTCACATGTGAGGCCATGTGCTAAACAGAGTGAGTCGTGTCAAACGACCAAAGATTTCAAGACTAAAAGTGGTCAAGTGAAATGAAAAATTCCAGGTAAAAATACACTTTATCTAGTCCTTTGCCTATGTCTTAGTCTGACTTTGGTGCAGGTCATGTTGTTCTTCACATTACCATCTCTGGTAAACACACACTATATCAATTAAAAGTATTTGTCACATGCACAGGATACAGAAGGTGTAAATGGTACGGTGAAATGGTTACTTGCATATTTGCATAGTAGCAATATCAGAAATAGAAAGTGTCTAGATAAAAAAAAATATTATTCCAGCAAGCATGTTTCTCATGTTTCAGTCACAATTTCTAAACCATACTGTACTGTCTTTGAGTCAGTCGTGTCTGTGTGTGTGGTCTAAATAACTAAACTGGCTAGTTTGCCTGTCTGTAAAGAGAAGGTTGGGCCTTGCGTTGATCCTGCTGCTCTGATTGGAAAGAGTGAAGCTCTATTTCCCTGTCCACTCGCTTCATAATTTCTCCCGATCACTTTTCCTTGCATGTTTTCGGTCTGATCGTTTAGATTGCTGCTGCCTGCTACTATGATACATCACATGGCGAGGACGTTTGCTATCAATGTGCATAATATCTAACAAGTGGGGCAAGGGTAGGGAAAACATATGAAATGTTAATGCCCATTCTGACTGAGTGACAGCAAACTTGGCTGCCCTCTGCAAATTGAGGAGACACACAGACACACCCACCCTTCCGCACGCTGCTACTAATCCTCAGATTTTTTGCAGTGATAATGTGCAGGGAGATATTTTGCCAACATCTATTTAGACATATTCAAATACTATCTTTTTTTCCGATCCAACTATCAACTGTCAATTTACGGATACAATTACGAGTATGGCCATGTCGGCACACCCCTGACACACTTGTCTAAATTGATGGGTAATGTGAAAGAAATGCTGTAACCACCCCACAGCCACAACTAGCTAAGTGGATGGGTCACTACCGTCTAGACATGTTCATGAAGTACAATAGATGGCCGTAATCACCCCCAGACACACCTGGCTAACGTGATGGGTCATGTAATCACCTGACAAAGTGGAGTATTTTGTTTAGACATGTAGGTAGCTAAACATTGAGCCATAATCCCAACCCATACTACTAGCAACACAAACGGATTGTCATAGCTAGCCACCACGCATGAGATGCTGTAGTATGAATCTGGAGGTAGCTAAAGCTAAGCATCTATGTTCAATGTTAGCTAGCTAGCTAACATTAGGCTATATCTAACAATGCAAATCGCGTTGTAGATTATGAGAAACAAATAATACTACTACACAGATCATACACGTAAAGTTATCTAGCGAGCCAGCAAACTTGCAATGAAAACGACTTTCTGACAAAATTAGAAATGTAGCTAGACTCTGACCCATATACATGGATTAACATTTCGTGGCATACATTTTGTTTGGCCCGCATTGTGTCAAGTCACTCCAGTTCACACTGACCGTGTACAGAAAGTTGTCCAACAACTTTTTCCCACTGATCTTTGTCGATAGTGTCACGACTTCCGCCGAAGTTTGTCCCTCTCCTTGTTCGGGCGGCGTTCGGCGATCTACCTTCTAGCCATCGCTGATCCTCTTTTCATTTTCCTTTGGTTTTGTCTTGTCTTCCATCACACCTGGTTCCAATCCCATCAATTACATGTTGTGTATTTAACCCTCTGTTCCCCCTCATGTCCTTCTCTGTGATTGTTTATTGTAAGTGCTTGTGCACGTCTGTCCTGGTGTGCGTCGGGTTATGTACCCATTATTTGATTGTTCTGTTTTCCGTTGTTTATTTTTTGTTATTAATCTGCGCTGTTTGGAAACACAGTTTTTGCTCTCCTGCGTCTGACTTCTCTGCCGCCAGTACGCACCCCTTACAGATAACGTCTGGTAAATTCTGGGCAGCAATGTTGAGAGCAGTAGCAACACTTTAGCAGTTCTCCATGGCTAATGTTATATCTTTAAAAAATGCTGCGGTAGCAAGGATTGCCTATGTATACTGAGCAGCTCACGTTATAGACAGGAGCATGCTACATGGCAGACCAATCCAAACTAATCTCTCA
The DNA here is from genome assembly GCF_045791955.1 of Oncorhynchus clarkii lewisi. Lineage (NCBI taxonomy): Eukaryota > Metazoa > Chordata > Actinopteri > Salmoniformes > Salmonidae > Oncorhynchus > Oncorhynchus clarkii. The sequence continues at coordinate 35,639,576 of NC_092177.1, read as the reverse complement.
GCATGTTCAGCCCATCCATTATCTCATCCAGTCATGGCTAGCGGGAAGGTTCCTGCCTTTTTCTGTGGCTAAACCAATTAAGCTTGTAATTGAACAATTGTACAGTATATGTACAGTGCCTTGCGAAAGTATTCGGCCCCCTTGAACTTTGCGACCTTTTGCCACATTTCAGGCTTCAAACATAAAGATATAAAACTGTATTTTTTTGTGAAGAATCAACAACAAGTGGGACACAATCATGAAGTGGAACGACATTTATTGGATATTTCAAACTTTTTTAACAAATCAAAAACTGAAAAATTGGGCGTGCAAAATTATTCAGCCCCTTTACTTTTAGTGCAGCAAACTCTCTCCAGAAGTTCAGTGAGGATCTCTGAATGATCCAATGTTGACCTAAATGACTAATGATGATAAATACAATCCACCTGTGTATAATCAAGTCTCCGTATAAATGCACCTGCACTGTGATAGTCTCAAAGGTCCGTTAGAAGCGCAGAGAGCATCATGAAGAACAAGGAACACACCAGGCAGGTCCGAGATACTGTTGTGAAGAAGTTTAAAGCCGGATTTGGATACAAAAATATTTCCCAAGCTTTAAACATCCCAAGGAGCACTGTGCAAGCGATAATATTGAAATGGAAGGAGTATCAGACCACTGCAAATCTACCAAGACCTGGCCGTCCCTCTAAACTTTCAGCTCATACAAGGAGAAGACTGATCAGAGATGCAGCCAAGAGGCCCATGATCACTCTGGATGAACTGCAGAGATCTACAGCTGAGGTGGGAGACTCTGTCCATAGGACAACAATCAGTTGTATATTGCACAAATCTGGCCTTTATGGAAGAGTGGCAAGAAGAAAGCCATTTCTTAAAGATATCCATAAAAAGTGTCATATAAAGTTTGCCACAAGCCACCTGGGAGACACACCAAACATGTGGAAGAAGGTGCTCTGGTCAGATGAAACCAAAATTGAACTTTTTGGCAACAATGCAAAACGTTATGTTTGGCGTAAAAGCAACACAGCTGAACACACCATCCCCACTGTCAAACATGGTGGTGGCAGCATCATGGTTTGGGCCTGCTTTTCTTCAGCAGGGACAGGGAAGATGGTTAAAATTGATGGGAAGATGGATGGAGCCAAATACAGGACCATTCTGGAAGAAAACCTGATGGAGTCTGCAAAAGACCTGAGACTGGGACGGAGATTTGTCTTCCAACAAGACAATGATCCAAAACATAAAGCAAAATCTACAATGGAATGGTTCAAAAATAAACATATCCAGGTGTTAGAATGGCCAAGTCAAAGTCCAGACCTGAATCCAATCGAGAATCTGTGGAAAGAACTGACAACTGCTGTTCACAAATGCTCTCCATCCAACCTCACTGAGCTCGAGCTGTTTTGCAAGGAGGAATGGGAAAAAATGTCAGTCTCTCGATGTGCAAAACTGATAGAGACATACCCCAAGCGACTTACAGCTGTAATCGCAGCAAAAGGTGGCGCTACAAAGTATTAACTTAAGGGGGCTGAATAATTTTGCACGCCCAATTTTTCAGTTTTTGCTTTGTTAAAAAAGTTTTAAATATCCAATAAATGTCGTTCCACTTCATGATTGTGTCCCACTTGTTGTTGATTCTTCACAAAAAAATACAGTTGTATATCTTTATGTTTGAAGCCTGAAATGTGGCAAAAGGTCGCAAAGTTCAAGGGGGCCGAATACTTTCGCAAGGCACTGTATTTACAGATGGCATACAAGTTTGTTATTAAGGTACATGAAAGTTCACATGTTCCAGAAGGCATTTTTTTAATTAATAAAATGTGTTCAAATGCCTCTCCTATGAAGTCGACATACGCCTAGCTTCCTGAAACGGGTCACAAATACTCTGCTTATCATGTGGTGTGGGAGTTCAATTCACATCTTTCGACTATAGCCCAACTTTAGAATGTCGACGACGATTAAAACAAACTGTCAGTGACCCTTAATTACTGTCTACCAATCTAATGAGTGTTGATGGCAAAAAAGCTTCTGGGATTTTTGTCGTACTGTGTGCATTGCGTAGGAGGTTTATGCTTTCAGGCCAGTATTGCCCAACATTTGTGTGTGTGGGCATAGCGCTTTACTTACAGCTTTTCTGGGTCATATTGCAAGCCTTTTGATTTGATCCCATCGCCTCATATGAGACGGAATACTGTGCTTCCTGTATCTCTCCCAACAGTAGGCCCACTTCATCATTTTCAGAGTCAGGGTGGCTTAGCCATCCAATGTCAGCCCTGAAATAGATACAGTATGGACCATTGTTTGTGGGTGGGTATGTGCATGAGCATGCCCCAACTACCAATTCCAATGCATCTAAGGCAGACCTGAACTGTCACTACTAGGCGCCAAAACCATCAAATGTAGCTAAAAACCGGGCTCAATCAATATGTGCAAATGATTGGAGCACTATGAGAAACTGTGCTGTAAAGCCATTTTCCCTTGAATGTTTGCTACTGGTACTCTCATAATTGTTCAGGAACGGGATATTGCTGACACCACAACGATAGTGGCTGAAATTAATCTGCCACGATTCACCTGGAAGGCGGCTTATTAAGATTGCATTCCCATCTGTGTGCATTTCCTTCCTCACTTTCCCAGATAGGGTCGGAAGCAGGCAATTCGAATTAGACCATGGAGCAATGAAGAGGGGAGGGGACATTTGCCGCAAATTGCATTGTCTCTTTTTTTTAAACGATGACTCTTAGCTTTTCTTTTCTTTTTTGGCACTCTCCTTCCTTGAAAAAAATAAAGAATACAAATGATGTTGAGTTTTATCTGGGCCAAATTCCAGGAAAGAGCTTTTGGGTGTTCATCTGCCTTTGAAGTATTAAGGCAGAGAAGAGAGAGGGAGGTTAGATGACACTACAGGGTGTAAACCCTCAAGGTAGGTCAAGGGCACTGGCCGGACAATAGAAGTCAAATCGCCAAAACCACCCTAAATGGATTTGTGATCTAATCCATATAAAACGCACAGTCAATGGAAAAGACTATGCAGTATTTTTCCTTTTTATCAATGTCATTCTTCACACAACCTTGATGATGTAAATATAATAAACCATATCGTCGTCCTTTTACAACATCTCAATGAGTTTTATATAATCAATCATGATTTGAGTTGATTTAGATTTCACATATTGATCTTGCATGAGGAAGGTCTTCATCATCAACATATTCTTAGCTATAAGTATCTTTGGCTAGGCTCCTTGGTTTTAGCTTGCTAAATAAATAGCTAGCTACGTAAACAGATACGCTAGCCCAGGGGTGTCCAACTCAATCAGTGCACGAGCCATATTAAAAAAACTCAACAAATTTGCGGGCCAGACATGGCCTATTTGTTTTTACACTAAAAAACATGCAACTGCGACCCAAACTGGCCATTGTTTTATTCGAAAAAATATGGTCCTTTTATAATGTCCAATTATGTACATAAGATGCTGTATGTAGCATTTTAACATATTAAAACTAAAGAAGATATACATAATATTATACCAGCCTTTGCTGCTATGCTTGCAGATGTGCACAAAATGCTGCGACCCGAATAAAAAAAGTATTTAATAACTCCAAATAACAAATGTAGCTATAGATTTGTTGTAACATTTAAACTTAACATGTTTTTTAAAAATTGCGCTGCATGAATCACCGGTGCGGTTGAATGCAGCATTGCTGTATGGTGCACTCAAAATGTATTGTAGTTGAGTAGCAAGCCAAGGCTAATGCTCAAATTTTGCTGTAATAAGCCTATATATTTCTCCTTTGCATGGTGTTTTTTGGTTATTCATTGTCAAGCTTTAAAAACCGAAGCCAGACTGCTATATTTTAGTAGGACTGTGGCGTGTGTCTGTACACTTTTGTCGTGGAAATTCATACTGAGAGAGACTGTCATTTCTTCAAACAATCATCTTTATTTAATATCAATTAATTATTGCAACAATGAGACCAGTCACGAGTAGCCTAACTTTTACAGACAATGCAGAGTTTTTAAAGATGCTTAGTCATGGCTGGGTCCACCCCTCCCATGCAGATTGGGGGGCACCATGAGTCACTTTGGCTTTATCCTGTGGTCATCTGCTTCTGGTGTTGTTTCCCAGATGCAAGAAAGATTAGACACCATAAGGATTATGTTCTATTTCCCCAGGCTCCCTATCTCGGGTTACACCCACCACATCTTATCAATGGAATACCAGCTTTAGGTTTTTAGGCTCCTCGCAGTTCACACAGACATTTAAAAGAACAGACATGTCTTACTATTAGTTAAGTATTTAATCATTAACGATTAATATCAAACAAATCAGGTAAATATGTCATTTTTCTATCGCACATTCCCTCGGCTGTAAACGGCATTCACGAAAGCAGCCCAATTGAAGTTTGATTTACCGTCGCGAGCGCATCTGATTCAGAGGGGTTGGGTTAAATGCGGAAGACACATTTCAGTTAAATGCATTCAGTTGGACAACTGACTAGGTATCCCCCTTTCCCTATCAGGCTGTAATTTCATAAAGTAGATGATTCAACTGTTGACTGATTTATACTTGCTTGTGTGTCCTATTCGGCCCCCAGGCCTTGTGTTTGATCATTGCCCTTGCTAGTTTGATTGTATTGACATTCCCAGCCTTAGTTACAGCTGTCAGTTTCTGTTCAAAATATTGAGTCATTTAAACTGAAACCGTGCATCCCGAAAGGGTGGAGGAAGCAAACAATGTACCAGGCCAGCTATAATTTACAACCTGATGGCAATATCTTTTGGACTACCAAGAAATGTATTGGTGAATTATATTAATCATACATTGAACTGCACCCATCTATTCTGCCAACAATGCCATCATGGAATTTATAGTCAGATAGAACCTATTTTTAAAACCTCTTATAAAGTTGGTTTTGACGCAAAAACTGGGAATTTTATATTTTTGACTGATATTGTGATTGTCTGTCTGTTTCATATCCGCAAAGTAGTTAAAACTTTAAACCAGCCTGACATTTGGACTGGCCTGTTTATTTGGTCGATTGACCTTATGCACAGGGACTCATCCGTGTTACACATTATTTACCCGAATTGGCACTCTATTCCCCATTATTATAGTGCACTACCTTTGACCAGAGCCCTATGCAGGCCCTTGTCAAAATTATCATACCTTATTTTAAAACTAAAAAAATGTGCACTATATAGGGTGCAAATTTTTTGACACAAAGTATTGCACTATATGTTAAAAGAAGTAAACTATATAAGGAACAGGGTGCCATTTCAGATGCACTTAGCATGTTTTGTCATGGGTTTCCTGCTGAAATGAAGAGCTTTGCCATCCACTGGTTAGCAGGGCATGGCTAGTACACAACATGAGCCTGATTGACAGATACGAAAAAACTGCCCATTTTGTAACCAGATCTCTTCTTAATTCAGTGTAACCTTTTTTTCTTTTGTGTCTTCTCAGTATTCACTCCATGCAGTTCTTAGCCAAAGATTTTTTATAACAAACACAAGATAGACCACGGCCTATCGTTTCCAGTGGGAACAAATGAAGCATAGTGGGCAGAACAAACAAGGAGGTGGGCACAAGCTTGCGAGATCCTATAGGTGCGTTCTAGCATGTATTTGCGTATTTCCGTTAGGGAGAGCCCGCTCTGTGAAGTGTGCATGTGCAATAACTCAATTCGACCTTGCACTCCTTTTAAACAACAATTATTCTTTTTTTTTGTTTTGCAAAGTGTCAATTCTACCAAACTTAGTCGACTCTGTTCTTAACAGATTCTAGTTTTGGGAACTGTATTGAGATCTTCTCCCACTTATCTTCCTCTCATCACCATGTTTGGTGTTGATTGGAAATGCCAACCGGATGCTTCAGATGTATACATGCGGTGAAACATCTCGGTCATTGCTCTATCCGTGACTTGGACTTTAGTGGTCCATTATATGGCACTGGATTTCCTGGTTGTGGATTTGTTAAAAGGGCATTAAACTGGGTTACATAGTTAGACTGAAATATGAGCCATTGGCTGCTATCCATAGGCAGCTGTGTGCAGTTTAAACTGCTTTATACACTGATAAAGGTTAAGCAGCTCACAGAGGCTGAGCTGTGTGTGTCCTTGTGGTTGTACATTTGTGTGTGTATGTGGATTCTAACCAGTCCAAATGTCAGAATCTGCAACAGTTTTGATAACACTTTGTTATCTGTTATCTATGCTGTGTAAAGTGCAGGGGTGGACCCCACACTCATGCCATGCGTTAACTCTTGATTTACAATTACTTTATTTGATTACTAAATTACATATTAATGAGTTATAAGTAGTTTATCAGCAGACCTTCAAATACACTTGCTTTATATTGGCCAGTTTGCAGTTGTAAATGAGAACTTGTTCTCAACTGGCCTACCTGGTTAAATAAAGGTGAAATAAAATTTAAAATAAAATAAACACTGACACCACTCACCTTTTTCTACAGCCTGCTAAGGTTCCTAACACTCCACCCCTCTCCTTCCCTCTGTCCAGTGGTGGACCGCCAGGGCTGCGACCCCCACACTCGCTTCGTGGTGCCCCCCCGGACAGGGCACTGGGTGGCCCTGCTGCAGCGCGGCAACTGCACCTTCAAAGAGAAGATCCTCAAGGCCTCCGCTTTCAACGCCTCCGCCGTACTCATCTACAACAACAACTCCAATGAGGACACCGTCAAGATGGGCCATGAAGGTGAGGAGTGAAGATCTGGGGCATATTGATATTCATATGGGTTATTCATATGGCTTATGCACTCTATATGTCTCGTATATATGACCAGGGTAATATGGGGTGGCAGGTAGCCTAGTGGTTAGAGCTTTGGGCCAGTAACCAAAAGCTTGCTGGATTGAATCCCCGAGCTGACATGGTAAAACTCTGTCGTTCTGCCCCTGAACAAGGCAGTTAACCCACTGTTCCCTGGTAGACCGTCATTGGAAATAATAATTTGTTCTTAACTGACTTGCCTATTTAAATAAAGGTTACACAATATGGAATCATTCTTATGGGTACATATGGCTTGGCCTATTTATATGGTTTGTTCTATGGCTTTATGTATGTATGTACAGTGGGGCAAAAAAGTATTTAGTCAATTGTGCACGTTCTCCCACTTAAAAAGATGAGAGAGGCCTGTAATTTTCATCATAGGTACACTTCAACCATGACAGACAAAATTAGAAAAAAAATCCAAAAAATCACATTGTAGGATTTTTTTATGAATTTATTTGCAAATTATGGTGGAAAATAAGTATTTGGTCAATAACAAAAGTTTATCTCAATACTTTGTTATATACCCTTTGTTGGCAATGACAGAGGTCAAACGTTTTCTCTAAGTCTTCACAAGGTTTTCACACACTGTTGCTGGTATTTTGGCCCATTCCTCCATGCAGATCTCCTCTAGAGCAATGATGTTGAGATCTGGAGACTGGCTAGGCCACTCCAGGACCTTGAAATGCTTCTTACGAAGCCACTCCTTCGTTGCCCGGGCGGTGTGTTTGGGATCATTGTCATGCTGAAAGACCCAGCCACGTTTCATCTTCAATGCCCTTGCTGATGGAAGGAGGTTTTCACTCAAAATATCACGATACATGGCCCCATTCATTCTTTCCTTTACACGGTTTTAGATTAACTGTAAAGTTACAACACACGGATCAGTCGTCCTGGTCCCTTTTGCAGAAGAACAGCCCCAAAGCATGATGTTTCCACCCCCATGTTTCACAGTAGGTATGGTGTTCTTTGGATGCAACTCAGCATTCTTTGTCCTCCAAACACGACGAGTTGAGTTTTTACCAGAAAGTTATATTTTGGTTTCATCTGACCACATGACATTCTCCCAATCTTCTTCTGGATCATCCAAATGCTCTCTATCAAATTTCAGATGGGCCTGGACATGTACTGGCTTAAGCAGGGGGACACGTCTGGCACTGCAGGATTTGAGTCCCTGGCGGCGTAGTGTGTTACTGATGGTAGGCTTTGTTACTTTGGTCCCAGCTCTCTGCAGGTCATTCACTAGGTCCCCCCGTGTGGTTCTGGGATTTTTGCTCACCGTTCTTGTGATCATTTTGACCCCACGGGGTGAGATCTTGCGTGGAGCCCCAGATCGAGGGAGATTATCAGTGGTCATTTCCTAATAATTGCTCCCACAGTTGATTTCTTCAAACCAAGCTGCTTACCTATTGCAAATTCAGTCTTCCCAGCCTGGTGCAGATCTACAATTTTGTTTCTGGTGTCCTTTGACAGCTCTTTGGTCTTGGCCATAGTGGAGTTTGGAGTGGGACTGTTTGAGGTTGTGGACAGGTGTCTTTTATACTGATACTACTTTTATACAAGTTCAAACAAGTGCCATTAATACAGGTAACAAGTGGAGGACAGAGGAGCCTCTTAAAGAAGAAGTTACAGGTCTGTGAGAGCCAGAAATCTTGCTTGTTTGTAGGTGATCAAATACTTATTTTCCACCATAACTTGCAAATAAATTCATTAAAAGTCCTACAATGTGATTTTCTGGATTTTTTAAAATAATTTTGTCTGTGTGTGTGTGTGTGTGTGTGTGTGTGTGTGGCTTCTATGTAGTGATGGGGGCAAAGTTACATATCGGGAAATCATTTTTGACGATATCATTTTGACAACATCTCAAAATATCTTCTTTTTAAATACGGAGCCAATTTGTTTTCTGCATTTTTATTTCCATGACTAATCAAAACTTGTTTTCTCATGGCTCTCTCTTGTCCCTCTGCAGGAGACATATGGTGAGCGATATGTTTGAAACATTGAATCACAGTAAAATCACAGTATCGAATCGCAATACATATAGCCTCCATACTCAACTGGTGGTCCGCAGACAGAATCCGGACCCAGAACATGGTCAATACGGATCGCAGGTCGGGCTTTGACCCCTGGTGTCATATGAACACACATAAGATATGGAAAAATGCATAAAATTGCAGGAGCTTTAAAACTGCAACAACAACAACAAAAACGTCCCCATGCAAAATATGTAGAATTGTGGGGAGTTAGCTTTAAAACTGCAACATTTTCTCTTTGCCAACAAGAAGATTGTGTGAACAGTTTTTGGGGTCGCATGGGTTGCGAGGTGGGGGTTTGTTACTATGCAGATAAATTACATTATCCCATCCAGAACTTTGTCACCTTGGAAATGTGTGTGACTGGACCTTCTCAAATAGTACTTGAGTACCCCTGACATATAGAATCGAGAGAATCTGCTGCTCGGTGTGTCTTAGCCTGTGATGGTGGTGAAGTTAGCATTTAGCTTTTGTTATATGGTGCCTATAGCCAGCTAGCCTGCTGTGATGGTGGGTGTACGACAATTATACCGTCTGCCAAGGGTTATTGACAGTGTGTGTATGTGTAGCAGTCATAGTGCAGTATGTTTTCTGGCAGTTTGTCGTTTGTGATGTGGCTGCAGGGGACAGTACAGGGCACAGACAGTGTGGCTGTCCTGACTGGACTGAAGGATATGGAGAATGACTCCTGCATGCTGGACCTCAGCCACCACCACAGCTAAACACCAACACAGCCAGCGGGCTTGGGCATGGCCGGTGTTCTGTTACACTGCAACATGTGCACACACCCACACAGAAGCGTGTTCGGGCACACAAACATATTTACAGCATTGTCACCTCTCTCTATCCTTCCCTCCGCCTCTCTCCTTTGCTACACATGCATTTCTTCCTACTCACTCTGTGTCATTGCTAGCATCATTGTCTCAGTCTCAGCTTATTTAAGCCACAATGTGAATTCATATGAGTACATTCAGGCCTTCTGATCTTTGGATCACAACTTTTACATGAAGCGTCTCTAAGAAAACAACACCCGTTAAAATATAAATCGGACACTTCATGAATGAGTCTACTGTATGAGTGAGTGAGTGAAAGTAGCTGACGGCTAGCCTAGAGACATTTTGTACTTCACCTTAGCGTCCCCCCACCCCAGGGGATGCCCTGAGCTAATTCAAGGTAGCATTGAAAAGCCTGCATGAATGAGACAGTCTAGTGAGCAGAGGGAAAGAAATAGAGGGCGGGTGCTGGTGTAGCATCCCTATAGCGCTGAGGAGCCAAAAGCTGTGAAGGCAGGCAGGCAGTGGTGGTTAGAGGAAAGGAAAAAAGGGAGAGAGGGAGGGAAAAAAATTAAACAAAGTGACAGAGCTAGCTGGGAATAACAGTGGTTGCTTGAGTCTAGTAACAGTAGGTGGGGAGGAGAGGAGCAACAAGGGAAAGGGAGGGAGGAAGAGGTAGGTGTAGAGAGAGGGAGAATGAGTCAGAAGGTGTGATAGCACTGTCTGGGTGGGATCGATGGGCTTTTATAAATATAGAAGGGGTGCCATGACTAATTTATAAGGTCATTTTCTATCATGAACGAATGGTGGAATTCTGATAGTTTCCCCGAGCGCAAACCTTTCAGTATTGATCACTGTTTGCGTGAAAAGCACGTCATTTATCATGGGATGGGAGTTATTTGTCAATATCATGGGGATATGGGAGATGTATGCATTTGACTTTGAGGGAGTGTGTGTGTGTGTGTGTGTGTGTGTGTGTGTGTGTGTGTGTGTGTGTGTGTGTGTGTGTGTGTGTGTGTGTGTGCGCATGCTAGGCTGGGGTGGTATCCAGATTGTTATACCTTCATACCGACCTTGTGGTATATATAACAAGTACATGTAAATCCCAAAGCAAATGCTAGCTAAATACTAACGAACACATACAAACATTTGATTTCATTTGTATTTATTTTTATCCACTTTGTGTCCCCAATTTCGTGACTACCATCTTGTCTCATCGCTGCAACTCCCCAACGGGCTCGGGAGAGGCGAAGGTCGGGTCAGGCGTCCTCCGAAATACGACCCGCCAAGCCACGCTTCTTAACACCCATCCGCTTAACCCGGAAGCCAGATGCACCATTGTGTCAGAGGAAACAGCGTTCAACTGACGACCGAAGTCAGCCTGCAGGCGCCCGGCCCGCCACTCGGGAGGCCCTACATGCAAACATTTTATACAGTTTCTGACATACAGTGCCTTCAGAAAGTATTCACACTGTACTTTTTCCACATTTTATTGTGTTACAAAATGGGAATAAAATTGATTTGTCATTTTGTCAAAGTATAAGAAACATTCTAACATTTTGTTAAAAAATATGAAAACTAAAAAAAAAAACTGAGTCAATAAATGTTAGAATCACCTTTGGCAAAGATTACAGCTGTGAGTTTTTGTAAGTCTCTAAGAGCTTTCCACACTTGGATTGTGCAACATTTGCCCATTATTATTTTCAAAATTATTCAAGCTCTGTCAAATTGGTTGTTGATCATTGCTAGACAACCATTTTCAGGTCGTCATAGATTTTCAAGCAGATTTCGAAACTGTAACTCGGCCACATTCACTGTCTTCTTTGTAAGCAACTCTAGTGTAGATTTTTCCTTGTGCTTTAGGTTATTGTCCTGCTGAAAGGTGAATTAATTTCCCAGTGCCCGGTGGGAAGCAGACTGAATCAATCTAGGATTTTGCTGTTCTTAGCTCCATTACGTTTATTTTTTATCCTGAAAAACTCCCCAGTCCTAAACGATTACAAGCATACTCAGAACATGATACAACCACCACTGTACTTGAAAATATGGAGAGTGATACTCAGTAATGTTTTGGAATTGTCCCAAACATAACACAACACTTTGTATTCAGGACAAAAAGATAATTGCATTGCCACATTTTTTGCAGTATTACTTTAGTGCCTTGTTGCAAATAGGAGGCATGTTTTGGAATATTTTTTCTTCTCCACAGGCTTCCTTTTCACTATGTCAATTAAGATGATAATTTTCTCCTATCACAGCCATTAAACTCTAACTGTTTTCAAGTCACCATTGGCCTCATGGGGAAATCCCTGAGCAGTTTCCTTGCTCTACGGCAACAGCATTAGGAAGGACACCTGTACAGTATCTTTGTAGTGACTGGGTATATTGATACACCATCCAAAGTGTAACTAATAACCACCATGCTCAAAGGGATATTCGATGTGTCTTTAAACCTGTCTAGGGCACACGTTCCGCTAACGGAACCACCCCCCCAACATTCCGCTGAAAAGGGAGCGCGGGGAAATCAAAAATATTTTTTTGAAATATTTAACTTTCACACATTAACAAGTCCAATACAGCAAATGAAAGATAAACATCTTGTTAATCTACCCATCGTGTCCGATTTTTATGTTTTACAGCGAAAACACAACATATATTTATGTTAGATCACCACCACATTTTTCCCAGCCAAAGATAGAGTCACAAACGCTGAATTAGAGATAGAATTAATCACTAACCTTTGATAATCTTAATCAGATGACACTTATATGACATCATGTTACACGATACATTTATGTTTTGTTCGATAATATGCATATTTATATCCACAAATCTCGGTTTACATTGGCGCCAATGTCCGAAATGCCTCCAAAATATCCGGAGTAATTACAGAGAGCTACGTCAGATAACAGAAATACTCATACTACTCATCATAAACTTGGATGAAAGATACATGTTTTACATATAATTAAAGATACACTGGTTCTTAATGCAACCGCTGTGTCAGATTTTTTTAAAAGCGTTACGAAAAAAGCATACCATGCAATAATCTGAAATAAATATATTTCTCCGCCATGTTGGAGTCAACAGTAATACGAAATTACATCATAAATATTCCCTTACCTTTGATGATCTTTCATCAGAATGCAGTGCAAGGAATCCTAGTTCCGCAATAAATCGTTGTTTTGTTCCATATCAAATCAAATCAAATCAAATCAAATTTATTTATATAGCCCTTCGTACATCAGCTGATATCTCAAAGTGCTGTACAGAAACCCAGCCTAAAACCCCAAACAGCAAGCAATGCAGGTGTAGAAGCACGGTGGCTAGGAAAAACTCCCTAGAAAGGCCAAAACCTAGGAAGAAACCTAGAGAGGAACCAGGCTATGTGGGGTGGCCAGTCCTCTTCTGGCTGTGCCGGGTGGAGATTCTAACAAAACATGGTCAAGATGTTCAAATGTTCATAAATGACCAGCATGGTCGAATAATAATAAGGCAGAACAGTTGAAACTGAAGCAGCAGCACAGTCAGGTGGACTGGGGACAGCAAGGAGTCATCATGTCAGGTATTCCTGGGGCATGGTCCTAGGGCTCAGGTCCTCCGAGAGAGAGAAAGAAAGAGAGAATTAGAGAGAGCATATGTGGGATGGCCAGTCCTCTTCTGGCTGTGCCGGGTGGAGATTATAACAGAACATGGCCAAGATGTTCAAATGTTCATAAATGACCAGCATGGTCGAATAATAATAAGGCAGAACAGTTGAAACTGGAGCAGCAGCACAGCCAGGTGGACTGTGGACAGCAAGGAGTCATCATGTCAGGTAGTCCTGGGGCATGGTCCTAGGGCTCAGGTCCTCCGAGAGAGAGAAAGAGAGAAGGAGAAAATTAGAGAACGCACACTTAGATTCACACAGGACACCGAATAGGACAGGAGAAGTACTCCAGATATAACAAACTGGCCCTAGCCCCCCGACACATAAACTACTGCAGCATAAATACTGGAGGCTGAGACAGGAGGGGTCAGGAGACACTGTGGCCCACTCCGAGGACACCCCCGGACAGGGCCAAACAGGATGGATATAACCCCACCCACTTTGCCAAAGCACAGCCCCCACACCACTAGAGGGATATCTTCAACCACCAACTTACCATCCTGAGACAAGGCTGAGTATAGCCCACAAAGACCTCCGCCACGGCACAACCCAAGGGGGGGGGGGGGCAACCCAGACAGGATGACCACATCAGTGACTCAACCCACTCAGGTGACGCACCCCCTCCAGGGACGGCATGAGAGAGCCCCAGTAAGCCAGTGACTCAGCCCCTGTAATAGGGTTAGAGGCAGAGATTTCCAGTGGAAAGAGGGGAACCGGCCAGGCAGAGACAGCAAGGGCGGTTCGTTGCGCCAGAGCCTTTCCGTTCACCCTCCCACTCCTGGGCCAGACTACACTCAATCATATGACCCACTGAAGAGATGAGTCTTCAGTAGAGACTTGAAGGTTGAGACCGAGGTTGCGTCTCTGACATGGGTAGGCAGACCGTTCCATAAAAATGGAGCTCTATAGGAGAAAGCCCTGCCTCCAGCTGTTTGCTTAGAAATTCTAGGGACAATTAGGAGGCCTGCGTCTTGTGACCGTAGCGTACGTGTAGGTATGTACGGCAGGACCAAATCAGAGAGATAGGTAGGAGCAAGCCCATGTAATGCTTTGTAGGTTAGCAGCAAAACCTTGAAATCAGCCCTTGCTTTGACAGGAAGCCAGTGTAGAGAGGCTAGCACTGGAGTAATATGATCAAATTTTTTGGTTCTAGTCAGGATTCTAGCAGCCGTATTTAGCACTAACTGAAGTTTATTTAGTGCTTTATCCGGGTAGCTGGAAAGTAGAGCATTGCAGTAGTCTAACCTAGAAGTGACAAAAGCATGGATTAATTTTTCTGCATCATTTTTGGACAGAAAGTTTCTGATTTTTGCAATGTTACGTAGATGGAAAAAAGCTGTCCTTGAAATGGTCTTGATATGTTCTTCAAAAGAGAGATCAGGGTCCAGAGTAACGCCGAGGTCCTTCACAGTTTTATTTGAGACGACTGTACAACCATTAAGATTAATTGTCAGATTCAACAGAAGATCTCTTTGTTTCTTGGGACCTAGAACAAGCATCTCTGTTTTGTCCGAGTTTAAAAGTAGAAAGTTTGCAGCCTTCCACTTCCTTATGTCTGAAACACATTCTTCTAGCAAGGGCAATTTTGGGGCTTCACCATGTTTAATTGAAATGTACAGCTGTGTGTCATCCGCATAGCAGTAAAAGTTAACATTATGTTTTCGAACAACATCCCCAAGAGGTAAAATATATAGTGAAAACAATAGTGGTCCTAAAATGGAACCTTGAGGAACACCGGAATTTACAGTTGATAATGTCCATTACTAGTGTCCAATTAGCTACTTTTGCTAGCAGGTTTAGTTCACATGTCCAAAAGCTGGCGCTGGTCCAGGGGAACTCGGACGAAAACTTCAAAAAGTTATATTCCAGGTCGAATAAACTGGTCAAACTAAGTAGAGAATCAATCTTCAGGATGCTATTATCATATATATCCAATATCGTTCCAACCGGAGCATTCGTTTTGTCTACAGAGTAATGGAATGCAAGGCGATATAATGACTACTGCGCGTAACCAGGAACTTGCATTCTGCCAGACTAGTGACTCAAATAGCTGCCATCCGGTCCCACATCACACTAGAGGCTTCATTCCACGTTCTACTGACTATTGACATCTAGTGGAAGGCGTAGGAAGTGCGAACAGATCCATATCTTATTTGGATGTGAATAGGCGATGAGTTGACCAACCAGCCCCAGAATTTCCACTTCCTGTTTGGAAGTTTGCCTGCCCTATGAGTTCTGTTATACTCACAGACATAATTCTAACAGTTTTAGAAACTTCAGAGTGTTTTCTATCCAATAGTAATACTAATATGCATATATTAGCATCTTGGACAGAGTAGGAGGAAGTTCACTATGGGCACGCAATTCATCCAAAGTGAAAATGCTGCCCCCTATCCCTAAAAGGTACAAAAAAATAAAAATACCTTTCTGGGATATGTGGGCGTCCCACCTGGCCAAAATGCAGGGAAAATGCAGAGCGCCAAATTCAAATAAATTACTATAAAAATCTAACATTCATTAAATCACACATGCAAGATAGCAAATTAAAGCTACACTTGTTGTGAATCCAGCCAACATGTCAGATTTCAAAAAGGCTTTTCGGCGAAAGCAAACAATGCTATTATCTGAGGATAGCACCTCCGTAAACAAATAGAGAAACCATATTTCAACCCTGCATGCGCGACACAAAACGCAGAAATAAAAATATAATTTATGCCTTAAATATGACAAGCTTCTTTTGTTGGCACTCCAATATGTCCCATAAACATCACAAACGGTCCTTTTGTTTGATTAATTCCGTCGATATATATCCAAAATATCAATTTATTTGGCGCGTTTGATCCAGAAAACACTGGTTCCAACTTGCGCAACGTGACTATAAAATATCTCAAAAGTTACCTGTAAACTTTGCCAAAACATTTCAAACTACTTTTGTAATAGAACTTTAGGTATTTTTTTGCGTAAATAATCGATTAAAATTGAAGATGGAATGATCTGTGTTCAATACAGGAGGAAAACAAACTGTAGCTAGCTTTCTGGTCACGCGCCTCTATCTAATAGTACACTTGAAGTGACACTCGTTCAAGATAGCCATACTTCTTCATTACACAAAGGAATAACCTCAACCAATTTCTAAAGACTGTTGACATCCAGTGGAAGCGATAGGAACTGCAAGAAGGTCCCTTTAGAAATCTGGATTCCCAATGAAAACCCATTTAAAAGAGAGTGACCTCAAAAAAACAAGAAGTCTGAATGGTTTGTCCTCGGGGTTTCGTCTGCTAAATAAGTTCTGTTATACTCACAGACATGATTCAAACAGTTTTAGAAACTTCACAGTGTTTTCTATCCAAATCCACAATAATTTGCATATCTTATCTTCTGGGGATGAGTAGCAGGCAGTTGAATTTGGGCATGCATTTCATCTGGACGTGAAAATTCTGTCCCGTCACCAAGAAGTTAACCCATCTACCAATAGGTGTCCTTTGCAATGCATTGTAAAATCTCTCAGGTCTTTGTGGTTGAATCTGTGTTTGAAATTCACTGCTCGACTGAGGGACCTTGCAGATAATTATATTTGTGAGGTACAGAAATTAGGTAGTCATTCAAAAACATGTTGAACAGTATTATTGCACACACAAAATAATTTGCACATTTCTACTCCTGAACTTTAGGCTTGCCATAACAAAGTGGTTGAATACTTATTCACTCGACATTTCAGCTTTTAATTTGTAATTCATTTGTGTAGGTCAGTGACAAAACAAATCTACATTTTATCCATTTTATATTCAAGCTGTAACACAACAAAATGTGAAAAAAGTCAAGGGGTATGAATACTTTCTGAAGGCACTGTAAACGATTTGCAGAACAGACATCCCAGTTCATAAAGTTCTAAAAGTATCAAAAAAATGCTACTCACAGTTGGCTGCACGCACACCAAATATTAGACAGCAAGCTCTTGATCCAGGGCGGGATTCTCTGCAGTTACCAAGCGAAGGTTGATTTTGGAAGAAGCTAACCACTTAATGTAAACTCACCCCATTCCGTACAAATGTGCGCAACCGCGACATTCAAACGAGGCTGCAAAGAGAACTAATGGGACTGTAGCGACTGCGTTGACTTCAAAATCTGGGGTGTGAACTACGTTTCTATTCAAGCGTTGATCGACATGATAAAGGCTCTATAGTATTGGAGAAAAGTTGAAAAAAACTGACCCTCCGTTACGTCGTGACATGTCATGCCGTAACGTACAGCACGCGTAAAGCAACTATTTCTGTCTTACAATCTCTCTCCACCAGGTGTAGCACTTCTCTCATCGTTTAAAAACAAAAGATGGACAGTGACGGGGTAAAGGGGGGATACCTAGTCATTTTTTGCGTCATCACTACAAGCGATCATGATTCTCAAAGCCGCTGTTTACTTCTGAAGATCACTTCAGCACCGCCCTAAAAATCAGTTTCAAATTCGACACAAACTTTCAAATAGGTATGTAATGACACATTATATAAACTCTTTATAGTGTTTTATTTACATTTTAGAGGCGACAAGGTGATAAGTTGGACAGATCGAGTGAAAAAAAGCAGTTTTCCCACACATCTCCTCTCCTTCTCACTACCACGCATTAGTTTCGCTTGCCCACCCGCCATTTTTTTAAAGACCCGACGGAGCTCATTGCCTTCTTGAATCATGCAGAAACGCACAGCGTGGAGGTCTCGGCATGAAGTCTGTTGGAAAGGGGAGAAATTATGCTTTACAATGGTATTGACATTACAGTTGATCTGGAAGTATTACATTATTGGGGCGCTAAAATAAGGTCAATTGTATGGACCGAGTCGATGTACAAAAGTGAGTGAGTTTACGTTAACTAGATAGCTAACTAGCTACTATGGTAGCAAACCAAATGCACAAATGCAGAGCATTTAGCACATTTTAGACAGTTAACTTAATTGTTATAAGATATCCAACTGACAAACATTTAGTTGTGAATTAGATACAATAACTAAATCACCTGGTGCGTGATTTTTTTACATTCCCACCCCTGAGTCAATACATGTTAGAATCACCTTTTGCAATGACTACAGCTGTGAGTCTTTCTGGGCAAGTCTCTAAGAGCTTTGCACACCAGGATTGTGAAATATTTGCACATTATTCTTTTTCAAATTCGTCAATCTCGGTTAATCATTGCTAAACAGCCATTTTCAAGTCTTGCCATAGATTTTCAAGGTTATTTAAGTCAAAACTGTAACTAGGCCACTCATGGACATTCAATGTCATCTTAGTATGAAACTCCAGTGTATATTTGGCCTTGTGTTTAGGTTATTGTCCTTCTGAAAGGTGAATTTGTCTCCAAGTTTGTGTTGGAACCAAGTCTTCCACTAGGTTTTTGCCTGTGTTTAGTTCTATTCCTTTTCTTTTTATCCCCCCAAAATACCTTAGCCCTTGACACTGACAAGAATACCCATAACATGATACAGCCACCACCATGCTTGAAAATACTAAGAGTGATACTCAGTGATGTGTTGTGTTGGATTTGCCTCAAACATAATGCTTTATATGTGCTGACCAACTCGCACGATGTTGGACGATGGATTGCACAAGCGATGTATAAGATGCCGGAGCTGTGTCTATTTCGGCCAGTTCCAAGATAAAGAAAACCACCTGAATTTCCAATGGAGCAATTGCCGAAGGCTATAGAGTGGAAGTTGCTACTTTGAGTAAACAAATCACTAATTTGCACCAGCTATTGGGGAAGCCACGTCCTCCTCCTTCTCATTCTCCACTCCATTGGCAGCAAACACCACCAAGCTGAGGGGAGTCTCACCATCGGGCAGACTAACGTCATTGGATTGGCCATTGCCGCGAGAGGGTGCTGGTTCTTCTACAGTGGCTGCAGCTAGAAGCTGCATCACGGTACGGCGTGGGATTCGATGCCAGCGAGGACCTCTATCTTGACCCTCTACAGCGACGAAAGCAATGAGTGTTCTCCAGACATCAAACAGCTTTGGATCCTGACGTTCCAGCGCCTTCAGGTCCAAGGTCGTCTGATCCGGATAATTCTTCTTCTGCCTGCGCTGTGTTTGCACCAGGAGCTCTGATCTTCATGATCTGTGGTGGCCGAGTTGGAGTTGGAAAACCAAGAATAAAAATGGAGCTGTGCAAAAGGCTTTGCAAGAAAACAATAATGGTAAATGGCTAGCTACTATTAAAAAAATCGGGAGCTCAATGGTAAAGCAAGTGTCAATCTAAGATACACGCACACTTTATTTTCCAGGTGCTAAATTCACTGACTTAATTGGAATTTTACCAGTAGTCAAGAAGCAGATTCCCGACCTGACAACAGTAGTGTTGCACGTTGGTTCGAATGACATTATGGGAGTGAAGTCTGAGAGACTCAGAAACAACTTCTTGTTGCTCTTGGAAACAGCTCGAAGCCTTGCGGGAAGAATCATTATCTCAGGAACCATCCAATCTCATCGCCATTGTGGGACAGAGTTTTATATACCGTAGATACGGTATTTTAAATTGATTACATTGAGATTTTGTGTCACTGGCCTACACACTACCCCATTAAAAAAAATTCAAATGAATTAAAAATGAAAATAAGTATTCAAACCCCTTATTATGGCAAGCTTAAATAAGTTCAGTAGTAGACCAATTATTAACAAGTAACATAAGTTGCATGGACTCACTTTGTGTGCAATAATAGTCTTTAACATGATTTTTGAATGACTACCTCATCTCTGAACCTCACACATACAATTATCTGTAAGGTCCCTGAGCTGTGAATTTAAAACCGATTCAATCACAAAGACCAGGTAGGTTTTCCAATTCCTCGACAAATCAAATTGTATTTGGCACAAGCCCTTATCCAACAATGCAGTTTTAAGAAAAATATTGAATATCCCTTTGAGTATGGTGAAGCTATTAATTACACTTTGGATGATGTATCAATACACCCAGTCACTACAAAGATACAGGCATCCTTCCTAAATTAGTTGCCGGAGAGGAGGGAAACCGCTCAAAGATTTCACCATGAGGCCAATGGTGACTTTAAAACAGCTTTAATGGCTGTGATAGAACTGAGGATGGATCAACAACATTGTAGTTACTCCATAATACGAACCTGATGAATAATGGAGTGAAAAGAAGGAAGCCTGTACAGAATAAAATATTCCTTTTTACAATAAGGCACTAAAGTAAAACTGCAGAAAATGTGGCAAAGAAAAACACTTTATGTCCTGCATATTATTAACCTTTATATAAACAGGAGAAACAAGCTGAGACAGTTTATTTTACAGTTGTGTCCTGTGATACAACGATAAAAACAACAAAGCAATTAATAAGAATTTAAAACTAAACAAATTTAAAACATAAAAAAAGTACAAGATGGAGATTAAAAATATTAAAATGAATAAACATCTATGAGAAAAACACACATTACAAAAAGCAATCACAGTTCATAATAAAAAAGTTTATGTAATGTGCATTTAAACTGTCTTACAGGCACCAAAACATCTAACTGGAGTTCTCTCTGCAATTCATTCCATGAGTGTGGAGCATGATATTCAAGTGCCGTTTTGCCTAACTCGGAGTGAATCTGGGGTATCTCTAGCGTTAGCATGTCCCGTGACCGAGTCTGATAAATACTGTTTGACCACTGGATTTTTGAGTTAAGATAATTAGGAAGTTTCTGTGAGACAGCTTTATAAACCAATATCAACCAGTGTCTGGTCCTTCTAAATGTCAGGGAGTCCCAGCCAACCAAAGTGTACAAAAAGCAATGATGTGTGCAAAAGTTTGCACCAGTAACAAAGCGCAACGCTGCATGATACACTGCATCCAATTTCTTCAGTACTGATGCTGATCCATGCATATATAAAACATCGCCATAATCAAGCACTGACATAAAAGTGGCCTGTGCAATTTCCTTTCTGTGATGACAGACCAGATTTATTTATAAATTTATAAATTGAATTCTCAATTTCAGCTTCTTTACCAGCTCAGTTATTTTTAAAAGAGATATTATCATCTAACCAAATTCCAAGGTATTTTTAGGTGGGAACACATTCCAAAAGAGAGCCATCATGGATAGCAATGTTCAGCTTTTCCAATTGTATACTATTGGATTGTGAAAATACAGTATACTTAGTTTTACTTGAATTAAGCACCCGCATTTTTTTCACTGAGTTGCAGATATCATTTATGTGAATAATAAAGGACCTAAAATCGAACCTTGTGGGACTCCTTTGTGTACAGTGACAACATCTGATTTTACCCCATCTGAAATAATAGCCTGAGATCTATCACTGAGATAATTCTGAAACCACAAACATGTATCTGAGGCCAACCCCAATGAGGTCAGTCTCTTCAGCAGATGAGAATGATCAACTGTATCGAAAGCCTTCGACAGGTCAACAAACAAAGCAACACAGTTCAACTTCTTATCCAAGGCTCTTACAATATAATTTACAACCAGTGTGGTGGCTGTGATAGTGCTGTGCCCTGGTCTAAAACCGGACTGAAATTTGTTCAGTATGCAGTTGTCAGACAAGAAATAGCGCAGCTGTACATTTACCAATGACTCTTTACATTTTTGCAAGACAAGACAGCCTAGAGATTGGTCGATAATTATCAAGGTGACCAGTATCCCCACCTTTGTGCAGAGTCAGCACATAGGCAGTTTTCCAAATCTTAGGTATGACCCCAGAGGTCAACATGAGGTTAATAATATAAGAGCACCAGAGATAAGTGATGCAGCTCTAGCCAGCAACCCTGGGTCAAGTTTGTCAGCCCCTTTTGCTTTCTTAGTGTCTATGGCTAGCAAGGCATCAATAACTTTATCCTCTGTGAAGAGGCTTAGTGAGAATCCCTGACCATCAGCATACTCATGCATAATCCCTTCATATGTATCTTTTCATCCGTCATTTGTGGTTGACGTTTTCTCATTAAGATTGCCTGCTGCAATGAAGTGATTGTTGAAGGCATTAGCAATGGCATTCGTATCAGTAATGAGTCCAGTATCCAACCCTATCTGATTTGGGAGTGTGGAGTGCATATTGCTCTTTAATGTTTTTAACTACTTTCCAGAATTTGGCTGGATTCCCATAAGTCATTTAAACATAGTAAATTGATTTTGTTCTTCTAACAAGTCTGATGCACAGGTTTCTCAGCTGCCTAGAAGTCAGCCAGTCAGAACAAGAATACGTGTCTCTAGCCTTAGCCAATTCTACATCTCTTTTACGCATAGCATCAGAAATGTTTCACTCTAACCTTAGTGTATGGAGCATGTTTATCGCAATGGAAATAAAAACATGAGTACACTTTTCTAACGCCAACTCGGCTCCATGTATATTACAAATAGATTCAAGATTACTATGGGAAAGATCCTGTAAGAAAGCGTGTTCACTAAAGTTTCTGCAATTTCTTTTAGTGATAATACAAGGTTTGTCCCTATGAATTCTGACATTCTCTAACACATGCAATGGGGCAGTGATCACTGACACCTAATGGTTATACTACCCTAGCTCTATATTTCTCAGGTGCATTTGTTAGTATGTAATCAAGCAATGAGGACTTTGTAGGCACCTTAAGATTTGGCCTTGTTGGCTCAGTGATTAATTGTGTGAGATTTACCTCAGTACAAAAGTCTTTAAAACTGTCTGAGTCCTGTGTTTTCCAATCAAAAGTTCAAATCTCCTCGGAAAATGACTTCAGTTGATATAAAAGTGGCTAATAATTCTGTTAAATGGCTAAGCATATTCTGACTAGCAGAACGTGGGCGATATACTCTCAACAAGTTTAACTTTACAGTTGTTACCTAATGTAAGACTTAGAGCTAAACATTTCAAATAGATTTGGAATGGAGACAGATTTAATTAGTGAGAGGTCATTTTTTTGCATAGATAGCCACTCCTCCCCATCTACTCATCCTGTCAGCTCTATAAAAAAAAAACATTGTAACCATCCAGTGCAATATCTGCATCATTAGAACACCTTGATAACCAAGTTTCAGATAAAAACAAAGAAATCAGGACTAGCCTGAGAAACTAAAATCTTAATGAAATCAACATTTGACAATATACTACATATATTCAAATGTAAAAAAACAAGTCCCTTACAGTTTTTAAAAATGTTGATTGTTGATATCGACCGGGGTACTTGAGGTGTTTCCACAAGTATAATCGCCAGTGTGAACCAAATGAATGGGGAAAAGATTACTAAGTACATTACCCCTACGTTTATGAAAACGTGGTTAAACGGTAGTCTGATTCAATACTTGCTATAGCAATACTGGGACTAACCCTATATCGTTTTTATTGTTTAAGTACCTTTTCCATGTTGGATGATAGGAGGTGGACGCCATTTTCACCCAGATGAATTCCATCATTGACGAACTTCCTCTGTTTTTGGAAGAGCTATCAAAATTGTCAACAAATGACGTGCCCATGTCTTTAGAAAGACGCATTACCCATAGATGAAAAGACCACACATGACTAAAACTCTGTCCCACAATGGCGATGAGATTGGATGGTTCCTGAGATAATGATTCTTCCCGCAAGGCTTCGAGCTGTTTCCAAGAGCAACAAGAAGTTGTTTCTGAGTCTCTCAGACTTCACTCCCATAATGTCATTCGAACCAACGTGCAACACTACTGTTGTCAGGTCGGGAATCTGCTTCTTGACTACTGGTAAAATTCCAATTAAGTCAGTGAATTTAGCACCTGGAAAATAAAGTGTGCGTGTATCTTAGATTGACACTTGCTTTACCATTGAGCTCCCAATTTTTTTAATAGTAGCTAGCCATTTACCATTATTGTTTTCTTGCGAAGCCTTTTGCACAGCTCCATTTTTATTCTTGGTTTTTCCAACTCCAACTCGGCCACCACAGATCATGAAGATCAGAGCTCCTGGCGCAAACACAGCGCAGGCAGAAGAAGAATTATCCGGATCAGACGACCTTGGACCTGAAGGCGCTGGAACGTCAGGATCCAAAGCTGTTTGACGTCTGGAGAACACTCATTGCTTTCGTCGCTGTAGAGGGTCGAGATAGAGGTCCTTGCTGGCATCGAATCCCACGCCGTACTGTGATGCAGCCTCTAGCTGCAGCCACTGTAGAAGAACCAGCACCCTCCTGCAGCAATGGCCAATCCAATGACGATAGTCTGCCCGATGGTGAGACTCCCCTCAGCTTGGTGGTGTTTGCTGCCAATGGAGTGGAGAATGAGAAGGAGGAGGACGTGGCTTCCCCAATAGCTGGTGCAAATTAGCGATTTGTTTACTCAAAGTAGCAACTTCCACTCTATAGCCTTCGGCAATTGCTCCATTGGAAATTCAGGTGGTTTTCTTTATCTTGGAACTGGCCGAAATAGACACAGCTCCGGCATCTTATACATCGCTTGTGCAATCCATCGTCCAACATCGTGCGAGTTGGTCAGCACATATAAAGCGTTATGTTTGAGGCAAATCCAACACATCACTGAGTACCACTCTTAGTATTTTCAAGCATGGTGGTGGCTGCATCATGTTATGGGTATTCTTGTCAGTGTCAAGGGCTAAGGTATTTTGGGGGGATAAAAAGAAAAGGAATAGAACTAAACACAGGCAAAATCCTAGTGGAAGACTTGGTTCCAACACAAACTTGGAGACAAATTCACCTTTCAGAAGGACAATAACCTAAACACAAGGCCAAATATACACTGGGGTTTCATACTAAGATGACATTGAATGTCCATGAGTGGCCTAGTTACAGTTTTGACTTAAATAACCTTGAAAATCTATGGCAAGACTTGAAAATGACTGTTTAGCAATGATTAACAACCAACTTGACCGAGATTGACGAATTTTAAAAATAATAATGTTCAAATATTTCACAATCCTGGTGTGCAAAGCTCTTAGAGACTTGCCCAGAAAGACTCACAGCTGTAGTCATTGCAAAAGGTGATTCTAACATGTATTGACTCAGGGGTGGGAATGTAAAAAAAAAATATTTAAATTAGATATTTCTGTATTTCATTTTCAAGAAATTAGAAAAAATGTCTAAACATGTTTTCACTTTGTCATTATGGGGTAATTATATTGAGATGGGTGAGCAAATGTTTTATTTCATCTATTTTTTGAATTCAGACTGTAACACAACAGAATGTGGAATAAATCAAGGGGTGTGAATACTTTCTGAAGGCACTGTACCAGAGATGATGTGTAGAGATGTGGGGCAGAGAGAGACGTCAGCCTCACAGAAGATGGTACACTGACAACAGCAAGTTTTCCTTTGCTGACGAGGATTTATGTGGGCGTGTTAATGTTCATAACCATGCCTCTGATCACTGTGGTGCATGGGGGATGGTGGTGAGACAAAGAGCGGACGAAAATGAGAAAAAGCCTTGCGTTGGTGCTTTTATTGTGAATTGCTTGTAATTATAATGGGGTGCAAAGGATGTGATTTAGTCACACAATCTCTGAATAGAATTTCCTCATAGTCACAGGTCTAGGAAAAGCTGACCTTTCGCCAATCCTACCCTTGACCATAAGGGGAAAAAATTGAACCAGACCTTGGATCAGTATCTGGAAGCAAGCCATCACGGCAGGTCGAGGTTCAGCCATTAGGCGTCACCCATAAAACAAAGCCAAAGAGTGAGGCACGTAAACATGCCTGGGCACGTGCCTGCCTGGCTCTGTCTGATTTCCTCTATGGTGAATGCCTGTCTGGAGACTTGACTTATCTTTGGAGATTTACAGATAACTGCTGAGAGAGAGAGAGAGAGCAAGAGAGAGCTCAACTTGTTTATGCCTGCTCTTGTTGTCCCTGCAGTCTCATTCTAGTTCAGCGTCTTACTGTGTTTTGGGTGGTTATCAGCCCAAAACCTGTAGGCTGTGTGTGTGCAGGGCTCAAAACCAAGTTTAGTTTGAAGTCTTGGTTGAATCTTTGCGATGGAAACATTTATTTAATCAATTTTAGAATACGGCTGTAACGAACAAAATGGGGAAAAGGGGAAGGTGTCTGAATACTTTCCCGAATGCACTGTACTTAACTATCAAAAGTAAAGGGAATTGGGAAAATATACTTAAGTATCAAAAGTAAAAGTCTAAATCATTTCAAATGTTAGTTTTTTTTAAATTTACGGATGGCCAGGGGCACTCTCCAACAGAAATAATTAGCAAATGAAGCATGTGTGTTTTAGTCCGCCAGGTAAGAGAGTCCGCCAGATAAGAGGCAGTAGGGATGACCAGAAATGTTCTCTTGATAAGTGCGTGAATTGGATCATTTTCCTGTCCTGCTAAGCATTCAAAATGTTTTTGTATTATTATTATTATTTTATTTTTACCTTTTTTTTTATTTAACTAGGCAAGTCAGTTAAGAATTCATTGGATGTCAGAGAAAAATGTATGGAGTAAAAAGTACATTAAATTCTTTAGGAATGTAGTGAAGTAAAAGTCATCAAAAAATAAAAATAGTGAAGTACCATACGACTTAAGTACTTTACACCACTGTGTACATGTCCAGACAGTAGTGACCCATCCACTTAGCTAGTTGTGGCTGTGGGGTGGTTACAGCATTTCTTTCACATTACCCATCAATTTAGACAAGTGTGTCTGGTAGGGGTGTGCCGACATGGCCATACTCGTAATCGTGTCTGTTAATAGACAATTGTTAGTTGGATCGGATGATACTCGTGATCGGGGGAAAAATGGTAGTGTTTTAATATGCCGAAATAGATACCTCCCTGCACTTTCTCACTGCAAAAAGTAGCTGCAGACTAGAAGCAGCGCGTGTGTGTGTCCTCAATAAGCAGTGGGCAATTTGCTGACACTCAGTGCATTAGCATTTCATATTTTTTCAATTTTTTTAGTACATGGCCTCACATGTGAATCCTTAAAGAGATGGGTGGGGCTAAGACTTAAGAGGGTTTGAGAGAGGCTGAATAGTTGTAGACAAAGAAGAGCTCTCCAGTACTGTAGGTGTACCAAACATTCGAGGCCATTTTCTCAAAAGTGGGGTTACAAGTGCATCAACTTTCAAAGCAGAATTGCTTTCCCACTCTTCCTTAACCGCAGCGTATGATGTACCATTTAGTAGCTCTGAGTCTCTATTTTTATCCAATATAAAAAACACTTTCAGATTTTGCTACATAAGACCGAATCGAGGTGGTCGGTCACATATATCATTCCCCTCTGCGCAAAGTCAATGACACTTAGCAACATTATTTACATTTTAGTCATTTAGCAGACACTCTAATCCAGAGCTATTTACACAAAAAAATAGCACAACAGATTTGTCACTTAGTTATCTCAGGGATCCGAACCAGATACCTAGCGGTTACTAGTCCAATGCTCTTAACCGCTAGGCTACCTTCCACTTAACATTACGTTGCCCTTATGCCATCATGTATTTACTGTAGGACGACATTTTGGCAACTAAAATCGAATTACTTAGCTATCCTCAGTAGCTGTAGAAAACAAACAATGATTGAATTGTAATTAAAGGAAACTACTTTAGATGTGTTCGGTTTTATGAGTAACTGGTGTGGGGTTCCATCAGAAGACATCACGTGTCCAGAAGTCGTTATGTGTTTAATCCAAATTAAGTGAAGTTTGAAAGTCCAAGGTCAACCCGAGGTATCGCTCCTTTTTCTGTGTCAGCTTGTTATTATGTTTTCAGCATTACAGTGGGGGGAAGGGGACTAGTTAATCTTAAATTTACAAAAAAAAATGTTTTCCACAGGCATAACCACAGATTTTCAGAAACGCACACATTCGTATCTGCTTTCTTGCTATCCATCTCCCAAACTCACATCCACACCTTTTGGCATGAGGCACTGGAGTTAATAAGTCAACGTGCATGTCATGGCTGATTTCCCCCCTGGGCTTTGGTACATCACGTGCACTGTGCTGGGTATATGGTATCCTTTCCTAGTCTAGCCCGGCCAGGTCCCTACATGTGTGTTCAGTGCATGGTCTATGGTGAACTAACCAATGATTAATGGGAGCGGCCCATTGTGCAGCGCCATAGTTTTGACTGGCCGTGATTTCTCATTAACCCTGGGCAATCGAGCATATTGTCAAGCCAGCTGCACGTATTCCGTGATAAGCGGAGCTGGTGCGTGTGTATGTACAGTATTAGGACCGGGGGCAAGGGGGCGTGTCTCAGGTCAAGGTTTCTTTCTCTTTGTTGTTTGTCCTGCTTGCTTTATGGCCGTTAGATAGTGAAGTGAGGGCCAATTTCTATTGAAATTAGGTGCAATTCCTAACTGAAGAGGGTTGTGTTTGGGTCTTTCTGTGCATGTGTGCGTACGTGTCATGCGTAAGTGCATGCATATTTGTGTGTTTGAGTAGACATAGCTCAACTACAATAGTCAGCAGTAGACCAACTAGGTTGTCGGTCAGTGGTTTAACAACTTACTGTTAATTTGAACCTTGTTTTGCGGCGGTTGACCACAAGCCAACCACAATGTGGTTGTTCTGTGGACGCCCTTCAATTTGGGACCATGGTCACAAAAATGATGTGTGCGCTTCCATGAGGCTGAAGTCAGCCTGTTGTGATTCTGGATGGCCAGATTGCTAGCAAGAATGACACTGCCATGTGGTTTTGGTGCGGTTGAATTAAGTAGTGGTCTGTTGACACGAATTTGAAGTGAAGAAAGATGGTTGTGGTCAGTTGACACATGAGTTTGACGTGAAGAAATCCCTTCCTCCCTCCATCTTCCCTCTGTTTGTCAGGTAGCTCAGTGCAAGGGTGCTCTCAATCACCCCATATCCCGTAGCACCCGTGCTCCCCAAACACGCTGAGTCAGTAGCCAGGTGGCGTTTGGCTAAAGGGCACCTTTAAGAGAGGGCTTCCACTGAGGGAGAGCGAGGGAGGGAGGGAAGGATAGGTACAGAGAAAGAGAAGGAGGGAGAGGGAGAGGAAGAGATGGAGAGAGAGGTAGATTTTAGGAGCCAAATGATCGGTGAAGGATAGTCTTGATGATTCTTTCGTCACAATGTTGGTTTAATTCTGGAAGTGCAACAAACAAACAGAATATCTGACAAGGGAAAGAGGATGAAGCCGTTTGGCTTGTTTGTCGTTTTGACAGTTTTGAGGAAGGGGGATGTCTGTAAGAAAAACAATACATGTTCTAAAAGGAGGGATGTCTGAAGAAAAAGAAAGAGAGGTTCATGTCACAGTGAGAATGCAGGTAGTCACTGTCTCTAGAAAATAGAGAATGTGTGCTACAGGAGAAAGGTAGAGGCCTCATGTTTTCTCCACTCAAAGTGGATGTTTCCTGCCCAAGACAGAGCCCTCATCAAACTAATTCATCACAGGTGTGTGTGTGTGTGTGTGTGTGTGTGTGTGTGTGTGTGACCAGTGTGCAATTCGTCAACACAGAGGCAAGTTAAACTGCGCATATACACACACACGCACACACAGATGTGTAGTAAACAGGCACGTAGATTTAGACAGATTCCCGTACACACACACTGATGTACAGTAGACACACTTACACACACGAGCACACACAGACACACACAGTGCACTTTCAGCTGCCATTAGTGGTAAGGCAAGCTGTGGTAAAGAGCCCAGAGGGACAGAGAGGAGTGGTCTCCAGCAGTAACATGACTCCCCCTGGCCTGTAGCAGTCAGCTGTCTGGACCCTCTTACTACCACCAACTTAACATGGAGATGATTATGATGATCACAGATGGCTCTACCACTGCTTATGTAGTTTAAAATAAACAATGATTATTTTCCACTGGCTAATTTCTCTGCAATGCATTGCGGTCATTGTCCATGAATGAATTCCATTATACCACATCACCTTTGTTGGCATCGTATTTCACATTTCTTCAACATAGGGTATACAAAAATTCAGGAGCCCCTTTTCACATAATTGATATATTATACGTTCTCTTACACGTTTCTCGTCTCCACATGTATTCCCTCAGGCCATGGGATATTCGATCCGTCACTACACAGCTCTGGTTGGCTGTGCAGGGGTTCAGAACCCTGTCTTAATAAATGAGGAATGGGTAGATCAGATCTAGGGAGAGTAGATCTGATCCGCTGACACTGTCTATTGGGACTGGCTGGTGATGCCATGCAGATGGATGGCAGACTCTCTCTATGCCACCCTATTAAAACCCAGCTCCAGGACCTTAACGCCTTGAAATGCTAATGCAGGGAACTGATTAATGATCATGTAGAGGAATGAGAATCTGTTGACTGGCGACTGGCTCTGTGTGTCTTTTCATAGTGGCTAAAGAGAAATTGGTTGGGAACCCTCTAAATCTACTGATTCAGGATCGGAAGGGGCTCTGTTATTGACTTTGCTCTGTGGATCCTGTCAATATGGGTGACGTGAAATTACCTATCCAATAGTAGTATTGAGTTATGGATCTGACATAAAAAAGCTGGCAGATTGAATATAGTGGAGGGAACATGTGCAAACTGTGAATAAGTGTATGCTAACTGACTGCCTCCAAAATCATGGATCGGGACTAACTGGTTATTGCTTTCATTGACTTGACGTGTCACAAGAAAACATGCAAAAACTCTGATTGGTTTACCACAAAAACCTAGCCACTATGCTATTAACTCCCCTCTACTGTGTTCATCAGGTACGGGTGACACTGTGGCGGTGATGATCACTGAGATCCTGGGCAAGGAGATCCTGGGTCTGCTGGAGAGGAACCTGACGGTGCTGGTGAGTGTGGTGGTGGGCCAGCGTGGCCAGGCCAAGAATATCAACCGCGGCTCCCTGGTCTTCGTCTCCATCTCCTTCATCGTACTCATGATCATCTCCTCTGCCTGGCTCATCTTCTACTTCATCCAGAAGATCCGCTTTACGAACGCACGTGACCGCAGCCAGGTAGGACATAGAGTATGTTTGCTAATGGTTACGCTTTTTGTTTTTAACAATATGGTATTTATTTGGCGTTTATGTACTTAGGGTCAAAGGTGGGCAAGAAGATACATCAAAATGTATCTCGTTACAAAAATATAAATTTATCAATGTACTTTTATAGAGTTGTATTTTGATACAATACAAATACCTACAGGTATTTTGTATTTTCAAAATACATTTCCAAGTACACGCCTTCACTACAACAACATTCTCAGTAACGGTAACAAATAAACACTTAACTTGCTATGACTGTGATATGTGGTTGTTTATCTAAATTAGTTGAATGCACTGCCTGGATAAAGGTGTCTGCTAAATGACCAAAATGTACATGTAAAAATGAACAATTGCAAAGCACAACAGGTATTATAATTATTGGCCTTCTTTCGGGGGTGGAGCTCATTATAATAATACCCAGCATGCTTTGCAAGTGATCATTTTTTTCATTTACATTTTGGTCATTTAGCAGACACTTATCGCACCATAGTGCCATCAGACTTCCGATACCAATGCAGGGTGAAAGGGGGGCCACCAAATTATGAACCACTATTTAAAAAAAAATTTACAGACAAATACAATTGTACAGGTCTCAAAAGTATCATGTTACAAAATACAGTACATTGGATTGTAGTTCAGGCCATTTGAAATACAAATGACAAAGTATTTGTATTACGTATTTCAAATATATGTAACAGAAAAACTGCACATCTTTTCTTCGCATACAATCCTAACTTGAGATCCACACATCTAGCTCATAGTTACCACACTTGAATGGTTTTATTGCAGTCAGGTACTAATAGTATTAGTTCTCCCATCATATCCCCAAATTAATACACAGCGCTACAAAAAAATCCAGCTTCTTTTAAAAAATGGAAGTTAACAATTGAGTGCAAACATCTTTAGATAGTGGTGACAAATGTTGTTGAGGCATATGCTCTCAATGTCACTTTGACATACTAGTATTCAGTCGACTGTCTGTGAGGACTCATATCAGGTAAAGGAAGTGGATGGCAGGTGAAGCGCCAGTCACCTTCATGACCTCCAGATGTTGACTGTATGTCAGGCTCGGTTGACCTTCCTCTGCTCTCTCTCTCTTTCTGTCTCCCCCCCTTCTCTCGCTCTCTCTTTGTGAGAGGAAGCAGCCATGAAATGTTTATGTGGTAAATCGTTCATGAATCCTTAATGGAGGGTCGTTGGTGTAAAACTCTGCTTCCTTAGCGTCTGGCATCTTTAAAAATACACACACACCCCTTTTCAGTTGGTCTGGTCTAAGACACTACCTTTAGTACCTTAATTGTGCCAGAAATTTAAGCCAGGATAGTGGAGGACAGTGGAGGTTAGTGGGTCCTGTCCCAATTATTTTAAATAGCCTAATTTCCTTTTGTCCTTCCCTCTGTGGTATAAACCTTCAATGTCATTTCACAACTGTGGGAAAAGGAGACAAAACAAGGAGCCATTTAAGACTGTTTACAAACAGTGCTGATCTATGTAGCATCTGACAGGGCGAGACTCCTCTCTAGCTAGCTATCTATCGGAAACAACCCCTCACCATCTGTGTTTATGTGTGGTCACTAAATACTGTGGGCCACTAAATACTGTGGGCCACTAAATACACTAAATACTGTGGTCCACTAAATACTGTGGTCACTAAATACTGTGGGCCACTAAATACTGTGGGCCACTAAATACTGTGGTCACTAAGTACTGGGAGTTTAAAGACTGTCTCTCCTCTCTGAGGCGGCAAGAGGTCACCAACTTTTGTTTGTTTTAGTTTAACCCCACAAACGAATTAAACTGCCTAGTCAACTGCTTCTGTATGTTTGCAAAGCTCACATGTTCTCTCTTTCTCACACACACACACACACACACACACACACACACACACACACACACACACATACCGCAGTGTATTCTTTCACACTAGAGTGCAGTATTAATCAGTGGGGGCTGTGTTAATGAGTGAAGATCCACTTAGGTCAGTGAGATAAGTCCACTACACACACTGAGCCCTAGTAGTAGTTAATAGGATAGACCAGACCTATTAATGCTGCTGATCACTTGGCACAGGGGGAGTGTCACTCACTCTCACACACACTGTCTCGCTCTCGCTCTCACTCTCAATCAATGTCACTGTGTCTACAGTACTGGTGCAAAATCAGCAGCAGGTTTAATCAGTGGAAAGAAACTGAACCCGGGTCTTTCCCTTCTGCAGCAAATGTGCTTTACAAATGTCTGTCTCTCTCCACACTGTGAGTACATAGCTAAAATTAGACCCTGACATCTAAGCTTCGGCATCTGTGCAAAGATTCTAGAAACGTGAAGGGTTCTAGAGGGGTTCTAGAAACGTGAAGAACCATGCCTTAAAGATGAGATGGTGTTCTGTTTCTTTGTACACTGTGACCTCCCAATTAACATTTTCCTGTTATTCCTCTTCAATGTAAAATACTGCAAAATGCTTATGATTCTGGCTCTAGGTCTTTCAACATTGTCCCAATGTACTGAACCTCACTCATTGGCACCTTATTCTGCCCTCGGTTGAAAAGTCCAAAGGTCAATTATTAACGTTATTTTTTACAGTAGAACTTGCCATGTCTTCGGTTGACTGGGCTAGAGCTCAATGTACTGCACTATTTTTGTTCCAATTCTCCAATGGTTCAAAATGTTTAAAGCAAAAAAGGTTCCCAACCATTTAAATGAGTGTGAATGTCATTTTATGTCCTTCAATTAGCTATTTCTAATAGTGCTACACTATGGAGTTTTGGGAAATGAGTTTGAGAAGAGTCATTTGTGCTGAGTAAGGTATATTTAATTGTTCTTGTTAATTCAACCTTCAGGCTGCGTTTTCTCTCCATGTTCGCCTTTTTATATTCACCCCTCCTCTCTCTCCACTCCTCTTTCTCCCTCTCTCTCTCTCTGGCAGCGTCGACTTGGAGATGCAGCTAAGAAAGCCATCGGGAAGCTGACAACCAGGACGGTGAAGAAAGGGGACAAGGTACACCTGCCAGCACTGCTTTCTTGTTTCAAGTTTCACTTTTTTTTTTATGTCACACGCACAAGTACAGTAAAATGCCTTTCTTCCGAGCTCCAAAAACCAACAATGCAGTAATGAATATCAATGTAGCACTAAAAATAACATAAGCTAGAACAGTAACACACGAGAAAAATAGAAAGAATAAATAAGAAGAACATGAGAAAGTAAGAGGATATATACGGGGGCAGTTTTAATACCACATTTACAATGTGCGTGCAGGGATACTGGAGTGATAGAGGCAGATATGTACAGGGGTAAGGTGACTAGGCATCAGGATATATGATAAACAGAGTAGCAGCAGCGTATCTGTGGATTGTATGTGCGTGTGTGTGTAGAGAGTCCTGTTAGTGTGCATAGAGAAAGAAAATACAAGGGTAAACTCAGATAGTCCATGTATCTATTCTGTTAGCTATGTAGCAGTCTTATGACTTGGGGATAAAAGCTGTTCAGGAGCCAGTTGATGTCAGACTTGATGCACCGGTACCGCTTGCCATGCGGAAGCAGAGAGAACAGTCTTATGGCT
Source organism: Oncorhynchus clarkii lewisi (assembly GCF_045791955.1). Classification (NCBI taxonomy): domain Eukaryota; kingdom Metazoa; phylum Chordata; class Actinopteri; order Salmoniformes; family Salmonidae; genus Oncorhynchus; species Oncorhynchus clarkii. The sequence continues at coordinate 35,604,912 of NC_092177.1, read as the reverse complement.
TGGGTGGCTGGAGTCTAATGATTTTCTGGGCCTTCCTTTCACACCGCCTGATATAGAGGTCCTGGATGGCAGGGAGCTCGGCCTCAGTTAATTACTGAGCTGTCTGCACCACCCTCTGTAGCTCCATGCGATCGAGGGTGGCGCTGTTGCCATACCAAGTAGTGATGCAGCCAGTCAAGATGCTCTCAATGGTGCAGCTGTAAAAGTTGTTGAGGATTTGAGGGCCCTTGCCAAACCTCTTCAGGGGGAAGAGGTGTTGTCACGCCTTCTTCTTGACTGTGCGCGTGTGAGTGGACCATTTTAAGTCGTTAGTGATTTGAAAACCAAGGAACTTGAAGCTCGCGATCCACTCCACTGCAGCCCTGTCGATGTGGATGGGGGCGTGCTCACCCCCCGGTTTCCTGTAGTCCACAATCATCTCCTTGGTCTTACTGATGTTGAGGGAGAGGTTTTTATCCCCGCATCACACTGATGTGATGTTGCCTCCCCTCACCACCTTTGGGTTGGTCCATCAGGAAGTCCAGGATCCAGTTGCAGAGGGAGGTGTTCAGTCCCAGGGTCCTAAGCTTGGTTACGAGCTTGTCAATGTCACCCCCTGTCCATAGGAATACAGTAGAACAGATCTACAGAACAACATAGTCCATAGCGGGAACCATGCTCCATTCCAGATCTGGAGAAGATCCAGTCTAGCTGACCTTGGTCAAGCCTTGTCTAATTGATGTTAGGAAGAGGTGATGAATGCAGCAACTAGTCCAGATTAAGATGTCCCTCCCAATACCCGTCCATACTTTCCTTTCTTGGGTCTTCTTCCCTTCGTGACCAATGATTGGTGTAAGGTTTGCCATTGGTGATATGTCATCGGCCATGTTTCTCTCACTAATCAAGTCCTTCTAGGGTCTGTGGCCCTGAAGCATCTGACACCGGGACGTTTATCATTGTATTAGGCTTTCTTCTTTATTTATGCCTCTCACTTCGCAGAGGCATAGGGTTTACAGCTCTGGATGAGGTCATCAAAGGTGACTGATGAGTTTATGGACGGATGATAGGGCAGGATGGCAGGCTGCTGAAGGATCAGCTTAAAGGATGTCGTTTAGCACCGACGTGGGTTGTGGGGGTGGGTAGGTTATAAAATACAAGCAGAGAATGGCTAAAGCCATACGTGTCAAAGGAGATTTATTGATCAAGGGATCTTCCACTCTTGTGAATGTTCAATACAAAACCTGCTTGTGTTTATTATTCAAATATTCCAGAATATGTGGTTGGTAGTCAACATGAGTAACCAGAACAACTAAACAAAGACCCAAGGTTCAAATCCTTTCTAAATCCTTCTATGAGCACACCAAATGTATTTCTCACATTGACACATGCAGGAAAAAGTGCAAATCACATCTGACTGAAAATGTATAATGCTATTGATGTGTAACGGAGATCCTTAGAATGTCTCGAGTGAAGACAAGCGTCAGGGCTGACGGGGCATGGAGGAGAATTGGTTGGCGTTGTGGGAGAGTGTTGGTCCCCTCCGTCCAGGCCTCTTCCCTTCTCACCTCTGAGCCCTCGTCAAGGGTGTGACAGGTCTCTGGCCATGAATTAACCATGGGCCTTGGAGTGCGCTGCAGAAATTGAAACCTTCCATCAGGAGGAAGTCCGCCTGGGAGTGATTGACCGCACTGAGCCGGATGTCAAGGCTGGATATTGAGGAAGGGAAGGAGGAAGAGAGAGGGGGGGGGCAACTAGGAGTTGGAGATTACCGGCAGGCACTAAGGGGCCAAGGCCCTTGGTAGAAAATACAGCCTGTTACGGTGATGGCGGAGATGAAAACGGGCTACAGTGTCACCGGTCACAAATAACCTGCCAGTTTATCAGGCCACGACGTCTCTCTGGACAAGCCATCAAGCACGGGCAGGGTTTGGACGTAAGAGCACGTAATGGAGAGATCTTGCCTGGCCATTTACAATTGACAGCCGACGAGGACTGCTTGCGAGAGCTGCAGTCGAGAGATAAGGAGATTATACGTGATACTGTCCAGACACAATACGAGGCATTCTAGCCTAGCTGCCCTTTCCTTATTGACACAACCTTTATACGGTCATTACAGCAAACACATAAGTTCACTGTTTGTGGACCCATGCGGGAATCAAAGCAGTAGCTTTGGAGTTACGAGCAACATGCCCCAACCAATTGAGACATAACTTCTACTGTGTATCAGACCTGCATGTAGCAGCATTCACTGCTATATTGCGGCTGCTATGGAGGTCTGTTGTTACAGCTGTGAAGGTCATTAGTTTAATTAAACATTACTGCACAGCCAGAGGGACATTTCCTTCATGGACCTGTCGTCCGGTATCTGTTCAGGAACAATAACATCACTGTCCAACTCAAAAGGGCCAAGCTATTGATCGATTGATTTAAAAGACCAGTGCCAACATGAAAAGGTCAGTGCCGTCACCTATTTTGCCAGGCACTAGGACAGGCCCGTGTCAAATCCGTCAACGCCAATGCTGGTCACGTTCAATAGTGCACTGGTCAGCTCCGTAAGCCATTAATCACAGTCCACATAGGACACGTTCAGGCCACATCAGGGACTATTCCATCACATCAGTAGCCAAAAGATAAAACATCCGTTGTGTCTCATAGTGCAAATCGACTTGTGGTGAGTAACTATTTGATCTCTGCTCTTCTACAACCCCTGTCATCCCGGGGCCCTAGAAGTCTCAGATTCTGACATCTTGAAAATCTGCCATTAGTGACACAGATCTGCTTTATTTTAGCAGGGGCCAATTTCACACAGGGACTGGGGCCTCATTTTTCAACTCTGCATATGTACAGAATATACCCCAAAACGTTCCTGTGCCACTTTTCACACAGAAGTTGACATTGTAAAAAATGTTACTTTAAGAGAGAGTGCACATGACTTCCTCAAACTTTAGACCATGCGTGTGCACAATTTATGGTGGTTGAAGTAATGCATTGCAAGCAGGCAAGTGGTATTTTGTGCAAATGGGAGATAAGATAACAACAAACTACAATAATATGCCTTTAGGACCGTTAGGAGTCTATTTCCTGATTTTATTTTATTTGCATACTCATTGCAAAATAAATTCCTCACGTTTTCCCGACTGTGATGGTTTCACACTCCCAACGTAGCTTAAACAAATTAGGAAACAATTCGTCCCATCTCTCATTCTAGGCCTACTTCCCAGTACTAAATATATAAGCTATTTCAAGTAGGCCTATTTCGCTCATTATAATCGGATCCGGATTGCAGTTAAAATGTTGGCTACATTAATTAAGATAACGGTAGAACAGACAGTTCACCTTGATTTCCAAATGTCTCAAGTAGGCCAAGACAACTTTTCATAATTTGCGGGCAGCGAGCATATTTAGGTTGGGGGGGTAAAAGTTGATTCAAAACATTGTTAAATAAAATGTTCTGCCAACTCCACAACAATTTGTCATAGTTGATTTTATTTCAGAGATAGTCACTGTCCTTTGCTGAATACTACAGTGAAAGTCTGAGTCACTGCAAAACATTCTGGCACCACTTCCAAGAATATTTGATCTAATTTGTCATGGCTCTTTCTTTTTCTTTTTTTTTAACTGCTGAGGCCTAATTCCAAAAGTTCCAAATCAAACCGCAAATAAAGGCGTTATTTTCACCATAAAAGGTCATGGCCGTTTTCCAGGTGGAATTATAATGCTTAATATGCACAGTTTACGACAGGTACGATTTATAGCGGGAAACTATATAAAAAATAAAAAAATCTCTCTCTTTTTAGAAATGGCGCACCCAGATATTTTGTGTGACATTTACTCAACGGTTATATACCCTGGTCTGTGCTGTGTGCCTTGGCCTCATTCTGTGCCAGCAGTCGCTGTAGACGACAGCATTCATATTTATTCAGACGGCCATTTACAGCAGCCAGCCCCACTTGGTCAGATGGGCCTCACAACTATGTTTTGTTCTCTATATTGATATCTGCATGGCAACCTGGTACAGATCATTTACTGTTCTACACAAGCTATCAGACTTTATCAATACTCGAATACCCAGAAGTACTGTGCATCCAATTTTGCCAACAGCATGATATGGTTTGTTGGAACAAAGTTAAGTTGGCGATTTGATTTCTGCAGGGACCTTACATACTCGATAACTATAAGTCACTTTGGATGAAAAAAAATCTCAGCTTAACACAGACATTATTGTTATTATTATCAGTATTTTACATTGCCTGGTCCCACATCTATATGGGCTTAAGCCAACTCCTCTGACTATTATTGCCATGCAATTGTATGGTCGTATGGGGCCACCATTGTACACCGTCAGTGGAGCTATCTAAAGCACATGCATGTCGGACTAGGCTAGTGTTCCCAGGTATGACTGGAGAGATAGCAGACAGCGGGTCTGTGTTCTCTCAGAGCCCTGTTCCTGTCATATCGATCAGCCCCTCTCTGCTTGCTCTGGTTAATTCAGTCCCCGACCAGGCTGGGCTGGGCGCTGGTATGTCCTTGTGCCTCTGTGGCAGCTTCTCCTCTGTCAGTAGAGACAGATAGCCACACTCCATAAATAATATGCCATTGATTATCTCTCTTTTCTCCATCTCTCCTTCTCTATCACACTCTGTTCTCTCTCTCCCCCCTCCCTCACACTCTCTCCCTCCCTCTATCACGCGCACTCTCTCTCTCTCTCTCTCTCTCTCTCTCTATTTCATCACACTCTTCATCACACTGTTTCTATTTTTCTCTCTTTCTTCATCACTTTTTTTCTCTCTCGCTCCCCCCCCCCCCCACCTCGCTCTCTCGCTTTCTCCATGCCCACTCTGTCAGTCTCTCTTAGATTCAAAGAACGTTGGCAGCAATCCCACCATCCCCCCCCTCTCTTCCTGGGCTCTCTATACCTCTCTTGTCATGTTTTCACTGTCATCCCCCTGTCTGTCACTGTCTTTCACGCAATCTCTCTCTACCTCTCCACCCCTATTCACACCTCTTTCTCTCTCACTTACCAGCCACTCCTCCCCTCTCTCTCTCTCTCTCCCTCGTTTCCTCCCATGTCATGCTTAAGCATCACCCCGACTGATGGGCATGCCAGGGCAGTTAGCCACAGACACGTCAGACACTGACCATGTTTGGCGCCATTTCCACCTCGGGTCTGTCGCACAAAACAGCTATTTGTAAGCGGGTTGATATTGAATACGAATGGTCAAAAGTGAAGCATTTGTTTCATTGTCACTGTTCATTCACTCCCTCTGTAGATGACTTCCTGTTAGTTGTGGCTGTCTAACACTGACTGTACTGTCTGTCTCCTGCAGGAGACAGACCCGGACTTCAACCACTGCGCTGTGTGCATCGAGGGTTACCAGCTCAACGACGTGGTCCGCATCCTGCCCTGCAAGTGAGTGCGTGTGGGGATTGGGGGGAGAGACATTTTGTTAGTTAGGGGTTACATTTTGGGGTTAGGGGTTAAGGAATATAGGATCTTTAATGAGACTAAATTTTGTGTCCCCACAAGGTTAGTTGTACAAGACTGTGTGTGTCTGTCCTAGTACCTCCAGTATATACATCCTAAACCAGGAGTTTTAGCTGACAGCCTGACGCCGTCCTTGCCCCTCTTACACGCAACAGACACTCACTCGGATTTGGAATGCAACATGTCCGCCATCCACTCATTCTCAATGTCACACCATCCACTTACATCCCCTTCCCTCCTCCTCTCCTTCCCTCCTCCTCTCCTTCCCTCCTCCTCTCCTTCCCTCCCTCCTCCTGTGACGTGCGTTTCTACCCATCCCTGACATCTCTCCTCCTGTCTGAGGTAATCACCACACTCATCCGTCACGCACCGTTCCTGCAGCTCTGCTCAGTGGGACGAATGTACTGACGCACATCAGGCTAGACCAGAGACACGCCCCACAACAATTTAGCCGTAGGTCATTTGCACACATACATAACACCACAGGAATATGAAAACAGGACGAGCGAAAATGAAATACTGTATGTGTGCAGGTCAGGTGAAAAATGTTTAATCCATGAAATCCCATTTTTACTACCTGTCAATCACCTCTGGTTTGACCATTTGGATCTGAGTTAGGATCAGTTGTAGGACACATACAGCATGTGTTGGTGTAGTGGATCACTAAGGTTTACAAAGGAAGTGGAAAATGTAATGTCTGTTAGAGTTGACATTTAAGCTCTTGCCAGGAAAAAGGAGGGGGAGTGAGGGAGAGAGGGAGGAGCTCTGGCTAAATGGAGTCTGGTCTGTTTTGGAAATGCAGACGCTCTGCTATCAAGGCCGTCGGGTCTCGCTGTGAGTCGTAACCCCTGCAAGCTCGCTCCGGCTATATTTAGACCCAGCGCTGCCAAATGACCTCCAGGCGCATCCAGCACCCCCCCCCCCCCCCGCACACACACACGTACTTTAACGTCCTCCTCCTCCGACCCACACACACACACACACGTACTTTAACGTCCTCCTCCGACCCACACACACACTCTGCAGGCACGGACACTGTCTTTCTCTGTCTCGTACACACATACACACACCCCTCCCTGCGCCATCTGCCGTGTCCTATCTGGCCTTTGCTGATGGAACTAAGAAACTGGACTAAGGGACAGGACACTGCTGGTAATCACAGTCACTCACTCTCAAGATGTGTCCCAAGGTGTCCTTCTGAAGACATGTCAAGACATATCAATCATTCGGTCAGAACATGGCACATCCAGAAAGTGTTCCTCTACTTGCCTCCTCTCTTTGGACAGGTGAATGACGATTCCCAGTAGGCATCCGACCACATTGCTTTCACCAATCCTGTCTCTGCAGATGCATCTCCAAAGTTCTCCTAGACTTTGGAGATGCACCCTTGGTCTTGAGTAGCAGCTGACTCAGCCGGCCAATCTCTGCATAATTGCATTGGGGCTGTGTTTCATTTGGCCCAACTGACGCAAGGACGACGTACCCCCTTCTTCAGTCCAGCACAGACCAGCTCAGTACAGATCAGATATCAGAAATGTAAACACAGTCCAGGACTAAACTGGCCAATCGCCATTAATGCTCTCCATCCATCCTGCTTATCCAGTCTCTGTCAAAGAGGAGCACTCAGATTGCTGTGAGAAGGGGAAGTGAAGGACACAGGTCCTTCTTATGAGGCTGAAAGGGGCGAGTCTTCTTTGCGTGTACGTCCTCACAGAAATTGTGGACATGCTGATTGTCTACATGTTTCAAACATTTTAAAGGAAATTGAAAAGATAGAATTGGCTGGCCTCAAAACCTGCTATCATTTATTTAAGTAATAGACACAATGCAATGCAGGATAATCACCATTTCAAAATGACTGAATTAGTGTCAGAGTTAGGCTAGCTAAAGAGATCTTTCTTTGTCCAGAATCCATGGATAAGCTAATTACAGATTTAGAGTAACATGTGCGATTGACTGGTCATGTTAGTGGTTCAAAGGTAAATGTACCCTTGGTTCCTGCCCTTCATCGCTACCTGTGTGTGTCACACTGCAATGATACCAAGAATGCACTAGTAGTTTTTCTGGGTAACCTCAGTACTTGTAGTTTTGTAGATCTAAGACTTGATCCGATGGCAAACACATGGTTTATTCTCACGGACTTGGAGGAGAGCGAACAGAGAGGGGGAGGAAATGAGGACAAACGACTAAACAAGGGCGAGGGAGTGAGAGAACGAGTGGCGACAACCGGGCTGTTTATGTAGAATGGTGTTTATCAGTCCTTATCATGTGTGTGCATGTTGCGTCCTTCTCTGTCTGCATTCAGTATCTCTGAACACCAACCCCATTGGAGCCTCCCTTAAGTACACACTGCTATCCCCAATCAATAACTAAATGCATATACTTGACGGCCACTCAATTTGTGTCTCTGTACATTTAATATCAGTCTATAGGACAGTGTGTTGTCAATGGAGGGAAGTTTTCTGGTCAGATTTAGATGGACTGACAGGCAGGCTGGTAGACAGATACAGAACAGTCTCGATAGCCAATTATTGTAGGATATCCAAGGATATGCAGTAACAACAACTACCAGTATTTCAGTTCTGAAACCATAACACCAACATAATCCCTAATAATCCCCAGGAAGAGTAGCTGCTGCCTTGGCAGGAACTAATGGGGATTTTTCAGACAGGTCGGCAGACAGGCAGAAAAGGAGACAGATATACAGGCAGGCAGACAGAAAGGTAGACCGATATGCAGGCAGGCAGACCGACAAAAGTAGACAGATATACAGTTGAAGTCGGGAAGTTTACATACCTTAGCCAAATACATTTAAACTGAGTTTTTCATAATTCCTGAGATTTAATCCAAGTGAAAATTCCCTGCCATAGGTCAGTTAGTATCACCACTTTATTTTAAGAATGTGAAATGTCAGAATAATACTAGAGAGAGTGATTTATTTCAGGTTTTATTTCTTTCATCACATTCCCAGTGGGTCAGAAGTTTACATACACTCAATTAGTATTTGGTAGCATTTCCAACAAATTGTTTAACTTGGGTCAAACATTTTGGGTAGCCTACCAAAAGCTTCCCACAATAAGTTGGGTGAATTTTAGCCCATTCCTCCTGACAGAGCTGGTGTAACTGAGTCAGGTTTGTAGACCTTGCTTGCACACACTTTTTCAGTTCTGCCCACACATTTTCTATAGGATTGAACACAGGGCTTTGTGATGGCCACTCCAATAGCTTGACTTTGTTGTCCTTAAGCAATTTTGCCACAACTTTGGAAGTATGCTTGGGGTCATTGTCCATATGGAAAACCCATTTGCGACCAAGCTTTAACTTCCTGACTAATTTCTTGAGATGTTGCTTCAATATAGCCACATAATTTTCCTCCCTCATGTTGCCATCTATTTTTTGAAATGCATCAGTCCCTCCTGCAGCAAAGCACCCCCCACAACATGATGCTGCCATCCCCGTGCTTCACTGTTGGGATGGTGATCTTCGGCTTGCAAGCCTCCCCCTTTTTCCTCCAAACATAATGATGGCCATTATGGCCAAACAGTTCTATTTCTGTTTCATCAGACCAGAGGACATTTCTCCAAAAATTCTGATCTTTGTCCCCAAGTGCAGTTTGCTTATTTTCCACCATAATTTGCAAATAAATTCATTAAAAATCCTACAATGTGATTTTCTGGATTTTTTTTCCCTCATTTTGTCTGTCATAGTTGAAGTGTACCTATGATGAAAATTACAGGCCTCTCATCTTTATAAGTGGGAGAACTTGCACAATTGGTGGCTGACTAAATACTTTTTTGCCCCACTGTAGATACTTTTGTAGCTGTTTCCTTCAGCATCTTCACAAGGTCCTTTGCTGTTGTTCTGGGATTGATTTACACTTTTCGCACCAAAGTATGTTCATCTCTAGGAGACAGAACGCGTCTCCTTCCTGAGCAGTATGACGGTTGCTTGGTCCCATGGTGTTTATACTTGCGTACTATTGTTTGTACAGATGAACTTGGTACCTTCAGGCATTTGGAAATTGCTCCCAAGAATGAACCAGACTTGTGGAGGTCTACAAAAAAATGTCTGAGGTCTTGGATGATTTATTACGATTTTCCCATGATGTCAAACAAAGAGGCACTGAGTTTGAAGGTAGGCCTTGAAATACATCCACAGGTACACCTCTAATTAACTCAAATTATGTCAATTTGCCTATCAGAAGCTTCTAAAGCCATGACATAATTTTCTGGAATTTTCCAAATGTTTTAAAGGCACAGTCAACTTAGTGTATGTAAACTTCTGACCCACTGGAATTGTGATACAGTGAATTATAAGTGAAATAATATGTCTGTAAACAATTGTTTGAAAAATGACTTGTGTCATGCACAAAGTAGATGTCCTTGCCGACTTGCCAAGACTATAGTTTGTTAACAAAAAAATGGTGGTGTGGTTGAAAAGCGAGTTTTAATGACTCCAACCTAAGTGTATGTAAACTTCCGACTTTACATGCAGGCAGTCAGACAGAAAGGTAGACAGATATACCGGCAGGCAGGCAGACAGACAGAAAGGTAGACAGTTATACCGGCAGGCAGGCAGACAGACAGAAAGGTAGACAGTTATACCGGCAGGTAGACAGATATACATGCAGACAGACAGAAAGGTAGACAGTTATACAGGCAGGCAGGCAGACAGACTGAAAGGTAGACAGTTATACAGGCAGGCAGGCAGGCAGACAGACAGAAAGGTAGACAGTTATACCGGCAGGTAGACAGATATACATGCAGACAGACAGAAAGGTAGACAGTTATACCGGCAGGTAGACAGATATACATCCAGACAGACAGGAAGGTAGACAGATATACAGGTAGGCAGGCAAACATATTAGATGTCAAAACAGATGCCATCCGGATAAACCAAACATACCAACTAAGACAGGAAAAACAAATGTAATTTATTCTGGTTGGTATGTTGCGTTTTTTCCGTGATGCCATCTGGTATGGTATCTAATAACCCGTCTGTCTGACCGTCAATTTTTTCCCCCGCTGCTCTAAGAAAGGAAGCATCCCAAATGGCACCCTATTCCCTATGTGGTGCACTACTTATTCCTTCTATAGTGCACTACATAGGGAATAGGGTGCCATTTGGGATACCACCCGAATACTCCGAGCACAATCTCTCCCTGACTGTAGTTGCTCACTTATAGCATACACAGACCGATACCAACACTCGTTACAGTCACGCACACAGACTGCTGAGGGGAGAACGCCTCACGATAATGGCTGGAACGAACTAAATGGAATGGCACCAAACACATGGAAACATGTGTTTGATGTATTTGATACCGTTCCACTCATTCCGCTCCAGCCATTACCGCGAGCCCGTCCTCCCCAATGAAGGTGCCACCGACCTCCTGTGGCACACACACATTTAAACTGTGAAACAAACAAACTGAAACGCAAGCTCTTATCCGAGTCTGACTGCACTCGCGGCTTATCCAGAAGTCCCTCTCTTGCAGCTCTGCTTCTGACTGCACACCGACTTTCTACCCAAGCCATTGTATGGTAAACAGACTCCTCATTAATGTATAAAGCCCTTGTTTTCTGTGCCTGCCTTGAAAGCCAATAAAGCAGTGCTAGAGGCCGGGTGCCCCCACTGTTAGAGGCTTTGAAAAGGAACAGCACTTTACACTCCATGCCCAGGAAATGCCAGTCTATGTTAGACAGGCACTTAGCAGAATCAACCGTTGCACTTTTATGTTTGTCCTTAGGAGTATTTTCTATTATGCATTGTTTTTACTCGCACTTAAGGAAGTGTTCTTTAGCAATAAATGGGACCTTGTATTGTTTTATGGATGCTCCACATAAGGATATTTAACGTTGAAATGGTTTGCGTACCATGCATTTTAATAAAGACATTAAGGAGCTCAGGTAGACAGGAGAAGTTACCGTGAATGTGGTCGTAATGGTCCTTTTGAAGTGCAGTGAAACTGGCCATCCGCCGTTATGTAATAATATGGAACAGACCATTCATATATACAGTGCCTTGCGAAAGTATCCGGACCCCTTGAACTTTGCGACCTTTTGCCACATTTCAGGCTTCAAACATAAAGATATAAAACTGTATTTTTTTGTGAAGAATCAACAACAAGTGGGACACAATCATGAAGTGGAACGACATTTATTGGATATTTCAAACTTTTTTAACAATTCAAAAACTGAAAAGTTGGGCGTGCAAAATTATTCAGCCCCCTTAAGTTAATACTTTGTAGCGCCACCTTTTGCTGCGATTACAGCTGTAAGTCGCTTGGGGTATGTCTCTATCAGTTTTGCACATCGAGAGACTGACATTTTTTCCCATTCCTCCTTGCAAAACAGCTCGAGCTCAGTGAGGTTGGATGGAGAGCATTTGTGAACAGCAGTTTTCAGTTCTTTCCACAGATTCTCGATTGGATTCAGGTCTGGACTTTGACTTGGCCATTCTAACACCTGGATATGTTTATTTTTGAACCATTCCATTGTAGATTTTGCTTTATGTTTTGGATCATTGTCTTGTTGGAAGACAAATCTCCGTCCCAGTCTCAGGTCTTTTGCAGACTCCATCAGGTTTTCTTCCAGAATGGTCCTGTATTTGGCTCCATCCATCTTCCCATCAATTTGAACCATCTTCCCTGTCCCTGCTGAAGAAAAGCAGGCCCAAACCATGATGCTGCCACCACCATGTTTGACAGTGGGGATGGTGTGTTCAGCTGTGTTGCTTTTACGCCAAACATAACGTTTTGCATTGTTGGCAAAAAGTTCAATTTTGGTTTCATCTGACCAGAGCACCTTCTTCCACATGTTTGGTGTGTCTCCCAGGTGGCTTGTGGCAAACTTTAAACAACACTTTTTATGGATATCTTTAAGAAATGGCTTTCTTCTTGCCACTCTTCCATAAAGGCCAGATTTGTGCAATATACGACTGATTGTTGTCCTATGGACAGAGTCTCCCACCTCAGCTGTAGATCTCTGCAGTTCATCCAGAGTGATCATGGGCCTCTTGGCTGCATCTCTGATCAGTCTTCTCCTTGTATGAGCTGAAAGTTTAGAGGGACGGCCAGGTCTTGGTAGATTTGCAGTGGTCTGATACTCCTTCCATTTCAATATTATCGCTTGCACAGTGCTCCTTGGGATGTTTAAAGCTTGGGAAATATTTTTGTATCCAAATGCGGCTTTAAACTTCTTCACAACAGTATCTCGGACCTGCCTGGTGTGTTCCTTGTTCTTCATGATGCTCTCTGCGCTTTTAACGGACCTCTGAGACTATCACAGTGCAGGTGCATTTATACGGAGACTTGATTACACACAGGTGGATTGTATTTATCATCATTAGTCATTTAGGTCAACATTGGATCATTCAGAGATCCTCACTGAACTTCTGGAGAGAGTTTGCTGCACTGAAAGTAAAGGGGCTGAATAATTTTGCACGCCCAATTTTTCAGTTTTTGATTTGTTAAAAAAGTTTGAAATATCCAATAAATGTCGTTCCACTTCATGATTGTGTCCCACTTGTTGTTGATTCTTCACAAAAAAATACAGTTTTATATCTTTATGTTTGAAGCCTGAAATGTGGCAAAAGGTCGCAAAGTTCAAGGGGGCCGAATACTTTCGCAAGGCACTGTATATATTTTTTAAAGGATGTTTCTCTCATATCCACAATGGTCGCCTTGTGTCATAAGACACACGATGTCCATTTTGTGTCTAAGTTGCCCCACAATGACCACTGTGTCTATAAAGCGTGACTCGTTTCCTTTTCCCACCAACTTTCTGCTGCCGTTAAAGACACAACAGGCCCTCCTAGCCGGCTCAAACAGAGCAGTCATTCTCCAGTCGTAGGATGTAAAGGGGGGAAAAGAGGGCCAAAGCGGATTTTGAAGAGCCCCATGTCCGCCATTTGGGGGGGCTTGTTTGTGGAGGTGGCTTTGTGCTCTTCAACCGTGTTCTTTGTTTCTGTCTCGCTCTCTGCACAGACATGTCTTCCATAAGCTGTGTGTGGACCCCTGGCTGAACGAGCACTGTACCTGCCCCATGTGTAAGCTGAACATCCTCAAAGCTCTGGGCATCATGGTGAGTATTAGTGTTGTCGATGTCTTAGTGCCTTATCAGTGGAAATGTGTTAAAGTTAGTATGCCAGTACCAGTATGGTCTCAGCCCTTTTTTTTTC